>NW_025407839.1:0-372811 GCF_003324165.1 Naegleria lovaniensis
AAAAGAATAAGGGAACACTTGATCGGTATACTCGAAATCGAGTGGTAGCTTTTTGGAATGAATCGCAAGAAGAGAGTAACCATGAATTACTGGCATGTTCGACAGCTCTTCAAATTCTTCACACCCTTACCAAGTTACAAGAACAGTGGCAACAATGTTCCTATCAAAACTTGAACGTTGTCTTGTCTGTGAATAGTGGAGAATTACTTTCTGG
The DNA here is from genome assembly GCF_003324165.1 of Naegleria lovaniensis. NCBI lineage: Eukaryota > Heterolobosea > Eutetramitea > Acrasida > Naegleriidae > Naegleria > Naegleria lovaniensis. Next base: position 215 of record NW_025407839.1, read on the forward strand.
AAATATTGGAACCAGTACTCGATTGAATTTCACAGTGTTTGGGGATGCAGTGAATATAACTGCTGGTTTGGTTAGTTTGAACAGAAAATTTCAAACACGAGTCTTATTGGACAACAAACGTTTGAAAAAGTCAAAAATCACATGGTTTGCTATTTTGTAGATTTTATTGCTGTCAGAGGAAAGGAAAAGCCCACAATAGTATACAGCTTGGAGTGCGCGACTCGAGATGCTTCTCACATCAACTCGTCATTCGAGAATACTTGTCAGAAATTGAAAAATGTTTTTTTGCATTCAATTTTGCAAGAATTTTAGAAATTGTGACGCATTAGAAAGGCAAAATCTCATTTCGCCAAGCATTGCTGGTATTGTTGAGCATTTGAAACAACGAGTCTCATGTTTACTCAATGTGAATGCCATGACATTGGAATCGTTGGTTTTTCATGCAAATGGTTGACTTTTAGAAATTTCAGGAATTATTGCGTTCCCCAAATATCAACAATTGAAGGTAGAATGTGTAACCAAAGTTATAGAATGTCAACTGTAATCACTTGAGTTCGACGGTTACTGATAGATTTCAATTGAACCTTTGTGAACAAGCAGCAATTCTCCTGTACGTTCATTCAAACACATGCCATCCACATCAAAGCCAGTTGCTTTTTCAATAATCAATTCTCCTCTTGGACTAATTATTTGAACCACATGGTCCGTCAATGTCAGCTCGCTTTCCAACACTAGTATCAAGTTATTAGTGGATGGATCATGCAAAATGTAGAGCACAAAATAATTTGGTTTGATAGCAATCTCGTTAAGAAGATCACCATTTCTGGTCACAACTTGATGATTTTTGTCGAATCGACATATAATTAAATTCCTGTTACCATCCAATGTCACACCGTTGATCGAATTAAACGCTCCCAATTTTTTCACAAGTTGTCCATTAAAACCATTGACAACAAATACTGAAAGTGTATCACACACATAAATCACACCACTTCCATGATGATCGATTGCATCGTCGTCGTAATCAATGGTAATGGAGTCCAAAACACTGATCAGACGATACTGGAAGGTCCAAACATGCTGCACAACATCTTCCTGAGCTCCTGTCAATATTTTTGGAACACTGTATCGATATTTCCATAACTCTTTACCCAATGGCACAAGAATGGAGTTGTCATTTTGACAAATCTTGAAATTGCGAGGACATCTTCGAAGTGGTAACGAAAAGTAATTTTTGATTTCTTTGGTCTGAGCATCCAACACCACATATCTGCTCTGAGTGGTACGAGTAAATATTAATTGATTTTTGATATCTATTTGAAGACCAGCTGCTTGTTTGATATTTTCGATCATTGTTTCTTTATATGAAAAATTGGTTCTCAAAGCAACTCGTTTTGGAAGTGGAAAAACAACACCTTTCATAAACACTTGGAGTTCGGAATTTAAAAAGTCCACAGTACTAGTAATATGATCACATCACAGAACCATGATTTGGATCCAACACTATCCTGCTTGTTTGGATGATCAAAAAAATTCAAATTCTTCTTGGCGAGCGAATCATTCCGAGATTGTGACATTTTACTAAACTACGAATCAGAAACAACTTGAACAGGATGGTTGATGTTAAAATATTTTAAAAAGAAGAAAAATGATGTGTATTACCAATATTAATGAGTATCACAAAAAACAACTTCTTATTCATAGGTACAAATAGTCTTGTTTTCAATACACACATTTTCCTTTGCCTTTTCCACACAAACTTGTTGACCTCCATAACCCACATACTTGGTACAAATTCTCTGACCTGGAGATCTTTCACACACACTGAAGTCGATGCATATTCAGCACATCTTGGCTTGGTCACTCCCCATGATTCACAAACTTCCTTTTGTCCATATTTGGTACAAGTTTTCACAGATTTGGAAGATAAGCAAACAGAAATCTTCTTACGTTGAGTACAAACTCCTCCTGAAGTGGAATGCCATTTGGTACAAATCTTTTCAGTCTTGGGTTGAACACAAATATTCACAGTTTGATATTTGGAACAAACAGAAGTGGGCTTATTCGATGGTTTACACACTCGTCGAGTTCCCCATTCAGCACATTTTCCTTTTACGGTACGAGTGGCCCATTCACTGCACTTGTTTTCACAACATGCGTCAAAATAGACAGTTCTGCATTTCTTGATAGGTTTCTTGCTGCATGGACAGGTCGTGGTCGTGCAAGTCTCTCGTTTCGCTTTTTTACATTGCTTCTTATAGGCCTTACAGTACTTGGTTTGAGTTGGAGCCAATTGTTTCAAACATTGTCGAACAGGTTTGCATTCAGTTTGTGGAATGTTGGTTCTAGAGACACATTTAGAGACGGCCTTGTATTGCAAACAACCGACGACACGAGTGTCATATCGTTGACAAGTTCTCTTGGCTGTACTCGATGATGAAACACAAATTTCCTTTTCTCCATATTTGGTACATTCTTTTCTTAATTCTTCTTTAAGGCAAGAAGTAGTAATTCCCTTCTTGACACAAGTTTGACCACCTGCCACATATCTCTTACACTTGTTAATGAATCGTTGTTCAATACATTGACCTTGATTGACCAAATCCCATGAAATACATTTTTGTTGTTCACCTTGCATGACATATTTCAAACACTTGCCAGCTCTTTCAGAGTATCTAGTACAGACATTGGAACAAGTTTTCTTTCTCTTGACGCATTCATATTTGTAGCATGATTTTCCACTATTGGTAGAATATTTCACAACTTGCAATTGTTCAGATTCTGGATCACATGATTTCATTTCTGGATTTGGACATTCTTCATGAACGCATTTGAAGGATTTACACAAAATACCATGATAGACTGTTTTGACTTCAATGGTAATATCTCCAGCTGCACATTTGGGTTCTTCCACGAGTGGACAAGTGACATCGACACATCTGAATTTTGGACATTTTCTTCCATTGACAATAACATCCTCAGATTTGAGAACTTGTCCTTGTTTACACTTGATATTACGAGTCTCTCTAATCTCAGCTGGACAACCAATATTCACACACTTGTACTCGGAACATTCAATACTTCCATATTTAACTTTGACTTGACTCAAGACCCATCCTGGAGAACATTTCACATTCTTTGGATCGAATTCTTTTGGACATTCTAATGGAACACAGGTCATTTCTGGACACTTGGTCACTGGATTAGTTGAGAATTTACGAGTTTGACCGTCTGGACACTTTTCAAATTCTTGTTTTGGACATTCTGGAACGTTTCGAACACAAACTTTACGATCACAGAGTTTGTCACCGAATTGAACTTGTCGTGTGACTTGTTCATAACCTTCCTTACATTGTTGATCTTGTTGGAAGATGTCTGGACATTTAATTTCAGGTGGTGGAGTGTCCTTCTTGCATTTCTCGACTTTTCTCTTCTTACACACATAGACTGGACATTGCTTTCCATTTTTGGAAATGAGACGAACCACTCGTTTCTCAGTCTCCTTGTTGCACTTCAAATCAGAGTTCAAAGTAGGACATGTTTCGGTTGGAGGCTTTGGTGGCTCTACAACTTCCTCTTTTTGTGATGAACACTTGGTCAAATATCTAATTTTTTCAATCACACTTTCATCAATGAATTTTCTTCTTTTACATTTGGCAGGAGAGAAATTGAAAGTTTTTTCATGAGCTTACGGATACGAGTTGGAATGTATTGTCTTGGATTCCAATTATCTCCCATGGCTTGTTTTTGTGCGAGAAGTTGATCCAATTGTTGGTTGATGTTTTCCTCATCGGCCTTTGAGTGGGCTGACAAGAGACAGCAACAGAGGACCACCACGAACATCACGAAGAGGGATGACCTCTTGACGGCGGTTGCTGAGCGTGTCATCCTGCGTGTGTAAATTTGTTGTTGTTGTTGAATATTTTTTTTCGGCTGATGGAGTCACCCTTCAGCTGTCATTTCAAATTCACAGATCGTAAAGCAAAGTGAGAGGAACTTTTCAAGAAGAATGAACCACAACGAGATCTCTTATCAAGGTCACACTAAAAACCTTAATCTCAACAATGAATGCGTGCAGTTTCTCTAAAGAAAAACGGATTGCTTTTAAATCGTTGGAATAATTATTCAAACAGTTCACAATTCAATTTTGGTCAAATTTGGAAGTTTAATGTGTCGTTCAAGATTGGGTTCTTGAAATTCCAAATTTGCAAATTACAGTGTGAAATAGTACGAGTTGCAAACGACCCCTTATGCAAGCTGAGGTGACAACTCTTAAATCTTTTGAAAGGTAGTCCAGCTTTTCCAATGAAATGATTGAACATGTCGTCAATTGGCGATTGACATAATTACATGTCATGGTGTGTTACTATCACATTCTATTGTTGTAAATAAATGCTACATGCACTAAAAAGTCATTCCATAAATTGCAAATGCAGTAAGGCATGACAAGTGTCGTTTTTCAAATTTTTCAAAGCATGCATCCTTCCAAATCCTCCACCACTACCGTCCACATTCACTCCACACATGCATGATTCATGCATGTTTCATCCATTCGGGCTCGTCGATGAAGAAGCATTGAATGTCGCTGTCGTAGTCGTTGAACTAGTCGAAGACATTTCCGTGCAAACCTTAAAAAAATGATTTCTTACTTCCTCATCCGAAATGACATGTTGTGACCATTCCTTAGTAATTTCCTCATTTCCTCCTTCGAAAAATATATTTACATTTCCACCTTTTCTTTTTTTTCGTTTCGAAGCCGCATGAAAGGATGAGAGTTTTGGTGGATTTAAAATAAATTTAAAAGACATGGGATAGACAAATGGAAAAATTGGTAAATGTCGAATTTCATCATAAAATTGAGGCCACTTGTCCATTCCCAATTCATCTTTCAATTCGTAAAATCTTCTTTTGAGCGTGGATAAACTGCATTTCAAAACACTACTTGCTTGAGTTTGAGGTAAATGCAATACCCGTAATAATTCACTTTTGGAAATGAGAGTTTTTCGTTTGTGAAGGAAGTCACTGAAGATGCTGCATGTTCATTACTCATAAATACATGTGTTTCGTAGGGAGAGGGATTTCCTCCAACTATATTTGAATTGGATGCTTGTTGTCTTCTTTTCGTTGATGATGGAATGATTTGAGAAGAAGATGTTGCAAAGGAAGATGTCATGATCACTGAAGGAGGGGTTGATGGGGAAGGATTTCTTCCTGATGCATTCTTGGTGTTTGGTGCCAAAGGAGGAGTGTGAAATGTTTTCGCTGCATTCGTTGTTGTGGTCAAACACATGTTGTTGGTTGGAGTGACAACAACACATGCGGAACATGATGGTACATGTAGTTGTTGCTGCTGTTGCGGATGTGAAAATGATAGATTTTGAGACGATGATACTATTGGTTGAGACGGTTCCGTTCTTGTAAGATCTTGATGATGATGATGAAAAGATGTTGTTGTTGATGGAGGTGGTGGCTTACTTGTTACATGATTGGTGGATGGTGTTGTGGATTTCACTTGTTGCATGTGGTTCTTGTTAGGGTTCGAAGAAGACGATCGGTCTCCTTCCCAATGATGATCTTCTTCACCTCGTAGTGTGATGGAATGTGAAGCATGCTGTCCAGTCGTGATGACGCTTTCATGCATTTGAGGATGACGGGGTGTTTGAGAAGAATCTACTGTTGCATGCGATGTTGTTGTTGGTGCCATGTATTTGTGATCTTGTTCTGCCTGTGGTCGTGTATGAGACAATGATGATGGGTTGCTGCCACTTGTCATGGATGGTGCTTTATCAGGTCGATTCGACGATGGAATGGCAGTAGTAGAAGACATCCAATCGTCTGATGTGGATGGTACATGTTGATGCATCATGGATGAAGGCGGAACTATTGCTTTGATTTCGCCTCTGGCTGTAGATTCTTTTACTGTTTCCTCTCCTCGAAACATCAATAACGGATCATTGGCAGGCGATAATTGTTCAGCATCCATCTTGGAGATGACCTGATGTTTTTTAGCATGCTCTTGTTGTTGAAAATCCACACTAAAAGATGAAGGATGATACGACATGCTGCTACTTCTACTCATGCTGCTATTCAGAGAAGATTGTTGATGGAGCACAAATGTTTGTGCAACGACTCGGTTGTTGTTGATGTTGCTGTGGTTAGGTAAAATTGGACCAACAGCTGACAAACCAAGTGGTGGTTCTTTTTGTTTTTGGTTATCTTGGAAGGTTGTCACGTGAAGTTGCAACTGATGAGAAAGTCCTGTAGAAGAAGAAGAAGGTGGAAGGGACAGTGTTGTGGCTACTTGTGTTGGAGATACAGGTCTGCATGCTTGATTGAACATTTGGATATTGTTGTCAACAGCAGCATGCTGTTGTTGTTCACCTTGTTTTGGAGTAGGAATTTTCGACGATTTCATTTGTTGTGATCCAAACAAAATGGTTGAAGTCGATCCAATAACTGCATCAAGGATGCATGCATGATTGACAAAGTAAACCTTCAAGAAAAAACTTACTATTTGAGCGCGATGTTTCACAGTTTTAAAAACCGAATTTGGGAATGGGATGGCAATACTCTCTATATTCCAAGTGGGTTTCGAGATATGCCGTCGAGGACGATTAGGAACGGTTCAAGGACACACAGGACAATGGAGATGTAAATGGACAAACACGCACTTGGTCAATGACTCAATGAAAATGAAGTAAGAAATAGTTGAGTGGTTGATTGCAATCCATTCAATCCATTGATTCTTCACAAGCGTGAAAAAAACGTGTCAAACGGCAATCTTGTTTGCACAAAATATGGATGTAGTCGTTGTTGTTGTGAATGATTCTCAAAAGCAAAGGTTGAATGAGAATGTGCAGAAGGAGGAGTTGTTGGTTTTTTTTGTGTCTTCCAAATTAATAGAGTGTGTGGGTGCAGTTGGCTATTTTGGCGGCTCTTGTTGAAATGGTTGTACCGAATTTGCGTGCATGTCAGCCACAGCCGGTTATAGTTCAAATTTAGACGATGACTGCTCTGTTCAAATACTAGTAGTTGCTGCAAACAGCCACCGCTGCACTGGAACGATGGATAAAAGGATCGAGCTGATGCTGGTTGGAAGAAACGATTTTTTCTTTGAGGTGTTTGGGAGGTTTCAAAAACGAGTGCATGCACTCTCGCGAACCGAATTTGTCGCTAAGATGCACTGCCACTTGTCATGCTGTACTTTCTCACAAGCGGCAAAATGTTGAAAAAGTGGGGTCGAGATAACGCCTGTCAACAACATGCTTTGCCATTCCATGAAATGTTTACAAATTCAGAAGTTGAATCGATATGGAAATAATGATTGCCGTGTTCTCACAACGAAATTATGCATTTAGTAAGTTACAAGAGGAGATATGTCCCATCAGTCCATGATCTCAACAACCTTCAACATTATTCAACAAAATCCATCTTATCTCTTCTTGAATCCTCTTCAGTACTTCCACTAGATTCACGTTTTTGTTGTTGGTCAAAGATGTCTTCTTCATCGCCGTCACGTAATGAACTCCAATATTGATTAGTGACCATTCTTCGAGTGGAGTATTGTGAAAAGTAGGAATGTACATAGGGTGATTCTGGTTCTCTCTTTTCAATGCTTACATATTCTCTCAAGTCGTAACCAGTGTATTTTTGTCTAGGACGGAAGATTTTCAAGTTGGGATCGAGAATCATTTCACGCCAGTGAGCCAGCCATCCTGCCACACGAGGAATGGTGAATCTGTTGTTAGGAGGAGGTTGTTTGAGGTCAATGTTGTCGATCGATTGATTGAGTGGAGTTCATGCAGATCGATTGTAGAGATTGTAGAACAGTTCAAATGTTGAAATTAGGATAAATGAATGGAAAAAGATGAGATAGAGCTGCATTCATGAAACTTACAATACTGGGAACATGTCAGTTGGGAACCCAAGAGCTAGTTACCACAATTGCCAAATGCATAGAAATTTGAAGAATTTGTTGTTGACATTTGACATGGGACGAAAATGTACAAATATCACGTAGTGTTAGAATCAGTCGACATGTGTCAACAGATCATGTTCCAATAAGGTATTAAATCTTACCTTGATAAATCAACCCAGAATAAAAGTCAATGTTGGGGAACAACTTTCTACTCACAAAATATTCATCTTGGAGAGCTTGTCTTTCCAATTCTTCAGCAATAGCCCACAACTCACTCTTTCCACAAATTTCGAAAACTTCCTTGGCCACGCCTTTCAAGATCTTCGCACGTGGATCATAATTTTTGTAAACACGATGTCCAAATCCCATCAATTTACGTTTCTTATTTTTCACATCTTGTAAGAATTGAGGCACATTTTGAGGCTTTGAAATTTCTTCGAGCATGTGAAGAACTGCTTCATTGGCACCTCCATGGAGAGGACCATACAGGGCTGACGTCAGAAAAGAAGGTGAAAATTTTCAAATCAACACATGTTAAACATGTTTGCATGCAGATTTGCAATAGTAGAAAATTATATATCAAACAATATGGAATAATAATAATCATCACATAAATCAATGGATTGCATGCATACAAAACAACAATCATTAGTGATCCATCTTACTTACCTGCAGCTGAAGCACTAACGGCAGTATATGGATCTACAAGTGAACTTCCGACATGACGCATGGCAGCTGTTGAGCAGTTCAATTCATGGTCGGCATGAAGAATGAATAGTACATCGAGAGCTTTCGCTAATCTTGGATGAGGACGATAATTGGGCTCAGACAGTCTATCGAGCATGTACAAGAAGTTTTCAGTATAGGACAAGTGCTTAGTCGATGATAAGTTTACAAAAGTTTACAACAATAAGATTCCGAATTAGTCGTGAAAACTGCAATTGAAACTACTACTTACATTTACAGGAGTATTATAGGGACGTCCAATTCTGTGACGATATGCACAAGCAGCAATGGTAGGAACTTTTCCCAACAATCTGAAAATTTGCTTATTTCTCTTATTTTCATCTTTGTAAACATCAGTTCCGACAAGTGCAGGGTTGGCCTCCGCATAAAAAGTTCCCAACGCGCTCAGACCAGAAATTAGGATTCCCATAGGGTGAGCCTTTTGAATATTTAAAATTCACACATAGAGCCAAGGAAGATTATTCATTATAGATTGACATTCCAAAATTGAAAGTTAAAGTTTGGTGTGGATGAATATAATGAAAATATGAACAAGTCCACTTACATCATAACGGAATGTCTTCAACATGGATACCAAATTCTCGTGAATGAAGGTGTGAGTGGTAATTTGCTTGGACCAATCCTTGTATTGAGATTGTGTTGGCAATTCACCATAAATTAACAAATAAGCCACTTCGAGAAAGGTGGATTTCTCAGCCAATTCTTCAATACGATAGCCTCTATAACGTAATTCTCCCTTCTCACCATCAATATAGCAAATTTTGGAATCTGCTACAGCAGTGTTCATGAAAGATGGATCAAAACACCTATTGTTGCATGATTTCATGATCAATAAAGAAATGATCATTTACAATATCATAAATGATTTGCAACATTTATCCGTCATTTGAATATTTCAAAAGAAATGCATCACCGTTTGATCCAAAAGAAAAAATTGTGTTCCAAATACAATTATTTCATCATCGTTCATCACGATCAATGATAGGATTTCATCATCATCACTCCAGAATCAATCACTTCTTGAATTATTTCAAACAACATCACTTACATTATTCCAGTCTTATCCTCACCATCAACGACCATCTTTTTAAAGTGCGTACTATTGATGAAATAACCATCTTCAACAGGGATTTCAAAACTTTTGCCAGTACGATTATCCGTAACAGTCAATGTATTCTTGCTGCTGTTATTGCTGGATTGTTTCTGATCTTGATCGTGTTGGTTGTTGCTGATTTGCATTGGACTCGAACAAGAGGCTTGTTGGCTCATTTTTTTTTGATTTGAATTTCCTGGTTCGTTGACTGCTTAATCGATTCGTGACGGCACAACTTGTTGAGGAGAATAGGAATTTTGAGTCGGGAGATACACCATGTTGTAAACATGATTTCTGTGTGAGGAAGGGATTTATCTTCTGCGATCCACTGTTTCCTCAATACTTGGAAGAAGAATTAGTGTGAACTTGGTTTAATGATATTTCTAAATTACAGTTGAGGATCCATTTTGTTATGCTGGTGATGATAATGCAATGTGGTCATTCCATGCAATGCACAATTATTACACATGAAAATCTTTCAACTCTTTCAATTCTCCTCCCAATAAAAACTTGTTGGAACATATCACTCGAATAATGTTGCTGATGACAATGGCTAAACTTTGCAAAGCTTCATACGGATGAGATTTTGGACTGTTTTTTCTGTTTCCTTTTTCAGCAATCTCATTTCTAGAAGGGAATAGCAGAATCATCCATTCGAGAGGATGTCGTAATGTGACAAACGTTTGACCATCAATTTGATTGTCTTCAATGACCTTTTTCAGACAGTTGTGCTCAATTTTCTTGTGACGAAGGAATTCAATGACTTGCTTGGTTGTGAGTAAGCGACAATCGACGTCATTTCCAATGAAACCAAATTCGACACTATCAAAGCTTGTTGTCGATTCAAACATGCCTCCCTTCTCTGATGATGTAATATAAAGTGGTTTGCTTCCCTTATTCTTTTCAAATTCTACAAAAGACTCATTGAAATGATTTGCATTTTCAAATAAATTATTCAACTGCATGTAAAGTTTTCTGAGATCGTTAAATGTGACATTCTCATTAAATGCTATGAATTCGCTTGTGGCATTGACGTTAATCCTAGAAAGTGATGAATTTGCTTTTGTTCCATTCTTTGGTTCCAAACGGAAGAATTGAGAGGCTATCAAGTGATCCATGATGAAATTTTGTTGAAACATGAAAAAATCATTTTCATCTTCGGGATCGAATTTCTTTCCCATTTCGAGCGAGGATGAGGCGTCATCATTGTTCGGATCTTGTTTTCTATCCTTTTCATATGCCTTTTTTAATTTTAATAATTGATCCAAATTTTGCAAACGTTGTTTCACTATCGAATGAATTCGTAAATCATCAAATTTGTTTTGAGTACTTGTACTCTCGAGTTGTTGTTGTTGTTTGAATTTTGTTGCACTGGTGATGATGATGCAATGACAGAACCCGAACGACCACCACTTGATGATGGCTGTAAAAAGAGACCAATCAAGCCTTGAAGTTCAGTCATCTTTGGGTCATTTGAATTCTCCGAGTTTGAACCATTATTATTGTCATAAATAGAATACGGATCATAGAGTGAAGCACATGAATTTCGTGCCTCCAACATGGTATCCGCATTGGAGCGTATGGTTTGAAATGAAGAAAGTAATTTTGCTCCCGAGTCTATGAAAGTCAGTAACGGATTGTTCTTACCAAAGACCGAGTCGGTGAGAGGAGCCAAACCAATCCGTTCAAAGAACAGTTCAACATCTCTCTTTTGCCAATTCTCGGCATTGTTACTTTTGAATGAGGTGGTTCTTCCCAAAGATTTGAAAATGTTCATTTTTTTGTGGATCGTTGAATTTCTCTGAGAAGAAACAAACTCTGAGCTCAAAGATCAATGAAACGCACCTCACGGTGAGAAATATCAATGCTTTCAAAAATACAGCTGTTACAGCTGACAACGAGGACATTTCAATGTCTAGAACAGTTCCCATCTCACTCGTTGCAAGAAAACCCACAAGACCGACATTCTCTCACTCGACAATGACTCGCTTTATTTGACCATTCAGAAAAGACTCAACTATTTTCGAGAGGTAGATGCATGGACAACCAAATACTTTCCAGAACCATCTACATAGTCTACCAACTCTAATGAACTCCAAAACACAAATTTCTTAAACCTAAATTTGGGTTAAATGCCCACCACTCACTCAACACAACTCGTATGAGAGCTAATACAGAAATGCTCAACATGAAAAATGAAATGATATTCTCAACCTTAAACATTTCTAGAAAATTCAATGACTTGATTTTTGGCAGCATTGTAATCGGCAGACGCAATATTCGTCAAGGCATTATTCATGGAAGTGAGACCATTCGAGTAGACTCTTACTTCTGTACTCAATTCACATTCACTTAAATACGTTTGAATGAAACCTAAAATTTTGACAACATATTTAGCATAGAGAGTTGTCAATGCTACTCGTGGATTGGTGACATCTGCCAAAGTATATCCATTGCTTCCTGAGGCTGAATTGATAGTCACACTCACGTATGGATTTGGAGCACCAGCATTGAAAGCAACACATTCACTTGAATAAATATTTCCGTCAGCTGCCAACACTGGAGCAAAGATGGCAGTACACACACCAGGAGGAGTAGGTCTTGGAACAACCGTAGTTCCACTCTCAGTTAAAATTCCACCTAAATTGGTATTCACATAACCAAATGCAGTATTCAATTCTAAAACCACTGGATTAAGAGTATTGGAAAAAGTGGCACCTGGAGTGAGACCAGCCAATACTAATTGCAACAATAATTCAATCCATCGATTCAAACAAACCAACAAGGATCGACATTGTCTATATTCAGCCAATACTGCTGTGTTAAATGTGTATGACGTAATGGTAGAGAATGCAGTTTGACAGTTGGCACTTGTAGGAACATAGACATCGATCGGTGTTGGATTTGGAGGAGGAACACCAACAGTTGGTTCTGGAGGAGGACGAGGAGTACAAGTTGGTTTTGGAGGAGGAGGTGGTGGAGGAACATAATTGTTCAAGTCTGCTTTACCAAAGTTCACACTCATGAAGAGAAGTGTAGAGAGAAGCAGTACACCAATGATGGTGGCAATGGAGAGTTTCATTTTCAATGACCGTGTTCGTGACTATTAACAATTTGTGTGAAAAGTTTTTTTCTGTTTTTTGAAAGAATGGCATCCTTGTGTGAATGAAAAATTTAAATCCGCTTGATCATCATATTCCGGTGGTGCCCACGACGATCGTGGTGTGTTCGACTTGTCACGAATGGTAAGCATACGAGAAATAGTGAGTGCCTTAAATTTGAAAATGGTAGTTTTTGAGTGGTTTCTATAATTGGTAATTAACCGATATATTTCAAACAACCACATTCCAAATTCGTCAAGTAAAAGGAATTCCAATAACAGTCGTAAACGAACATGTACTTGCGCGTAATGCTACATACATTTGTAGTTGAGTTGTTGTTGTTGTTGCAACAGTCATGTTTCGAAAAGTTTCGTCCATTTCCCAATTCCTTTCAATTTCCAAACATTTCCTTCTCTATTTTTAACAAATCCAGATAGCCATCTTGTAAGACACTCACGGTACGGCCACCATTCAATTGTTTTTCATACTCCATTAATTGTTTGAAAAATCCTTCATTGGGCATGATCATTCTTCTTCGTTTTTTAACTAATTGAAACGCAAATAAAAATCCAACTCCCATCTTTTTCATGACATAGGAAATGACAATGGAGGATGAACGTGAAACACCAGCAGCACAATGTACCAACACCACACCAGAATTACTTATGGCCTCTTCTATAAAATCGAAACATTCTTGAAAGTATTGTGAAATTGGAGCATTCTTGTCATCATCAATGGCCACTCTCATGTATTTAATGTCGTTCAACGTTCCATCATTGGCTTGAACGTGAGCAACATCCGCATTCAGGGTATTATTGTTCTTGTCCATCATCATCATCATGGCATCTTGTTCCAAATCATTTTTCGTGACACATTGATCCTCTAAGGAATTTTCAATGGGATCCGAATTTTGAGAGTGAATAATTTTCTCACCATGATGTGAATGATGAACGTGATTCTTTTCAAACTTGTTTTCAATATTCTTGGTACAATTGACAATGTGTGTAATTTTTAAATAATCGATCGATTTTCGATTCGTTGCTTGAAAACAATCTCCCAAATAGACACTATTCGAAAAAATGCAACTTGGTAAATCTAATTTTTCATGGATGGGTTTTGGAATGATGGTCGAAGAGGTTCGAATAAGGGTTGTAAACGTTCTGTCACGATTGTGAAATGTTGAAGATGATTCGATCGATTTCGGATCCTTTGAATGTTCGGAATGGTGACATTTTTGTGTCGTGTCTTGTTCAAAATTTGGTGAAGATTTGGTTCTGGTCATGCCACCTGTCATGTCATCCAAAGCTGCTCCACAACTGTTCTTGATTTCTCCTCTATCCAATGTATTCATTCCATCCATTGATTTATGTGAATGATCATTTCATCATTATTTGAAAATATCATTTCCAAATCGATATCCAACCATTGTATAAATTTGAATCAAACACATCAACCAATCAACCAACACCCACCTCCAGAAGAAATCCTATTAAAATGTATTCTCAAAAAGTCATCCCGATTCGCCACAATAAAACTTCTTCCTTTTCTCTGTAGTGAAGAATTTGTTGTCGTCGTCGATGATGATGATGAAATTTCAACATGTTTTTCTTGTTGTTGAAACAAGGTCGAAGGTTTTACAATTTTATCAACAACAACAGAAAGTGTTGTTTGCTGATCCGAAAGATCTTCTTCGAATGAGCGGATATTGATGGCGATGAGGGTTCGATTGCAATTTGTATTCTCGTTGTTGTTGTAGTCGACGAAGAAGAAGAATTTTCATTCAATGTCGACTCCAATGTTGAACCTGTTGATGACGTTGGAGATTTGGAAGACTGATACAAGTGACGCATATAGGACCTCATGATCACTTGCAAGGCTCAGGTGTCGTTTGTAACTTTTCACACCGAGAGAGTGGTTGTTGTTGTTGAGTGATTTTTTACATGAAACAAATTTGGTGTTTTTGAATCAAAGATCTGTTGGATGTCATTTTGACATTATTGTTTCTATTTATCTACTAATAATAAAATTAATGATTGTTGAATGGAAACATAAATTTCTTTTAATATTGACATTTGGTCCATCGCTTGTGTGGAAATTTTTCATTATTTTCTTGAAGTGATTGAATGATACCAAGAGGATCATCCAGTAATGTGGTGGAAGAATGGTTCATTCGAGTGGGATCCTGTAATGTGTTGCTATTTTCACTTGACCAAGAACTACTCGATGCAGATGATTCTGTTCGACTTTTTCTATTTTTGTAATTTTGGTCAGTGGTTTGACATTTCCTCAATTCAAAACAATGATTAAGGGCATTCATCATTCGTGTGGTTCTAGCCTTCATCTGTTGTTTACATCTAAAATTTGATTCACAGCTAAAAATATTCACCAATAAACAGCTATTCTTCATTACTGGATGATTCTGAAAAAGGAAATGTGAAAAGTGTTGTTTTTGTCCATGAGGTTCAGATTTCACATTGGAATTCTTTCGAAAAATTTTGGACGAAAAATCCATCGTTCGTAATGAAGGAATTCGTGGGGAAAGAAAACTCACTTCACCTTGATCCAAAGTTTTGGAGAGATGAATGACAGTGTCAATGTCAGGATCGTAGACAGTGGTTTGGATGTATTCGAGTGTTTTTTCTTTTTTGGAAAAGATAGAATTTGGAGTTTGTGTTAAGAGACGAGACGAAGTGCAAAGTTGAATACGAGGAGAAGAAGGTGAGGATGGAGTGGTTGAGGGTTCACTGATGGATTTTGCTGTCGTTGAATCGAGATCCATGGATAAAGACACTGGAGTGACAGGTGACACTTGTTGAGGCATTGAGATTTGTGCATGATTACTAGAAATTACTAGTCCCAAATCGATTTCCTTATTTCTTGGTGTTCCTCCTTCACTCAACGGTGTCGGTGTTTGACTTTTGCACTGTACCTCACTCACATCTTCGATCAATTTCAAAAATTCCATCGATGCAAAAATTTGAATCAATTCATCTTTTTCAATTGGAACTAACATTTCTAATTTTGCAATTCTGAAACCAAATGATGGTTGAGACATATGTAATTCATATGGAAATGATTCAGAACTCTTCTTAATACATTGCCATTGAGTGTAAGCATTGTCTCTTCCCAATGCAATCGCATGTGAAATTTCATCGGCATGACAGGTGAAAGAATTATTGAAAAGATACAAGAGTTGACATGTAGGATATGAAAAATCCATTCGATTAAAGAATTCTGCTCCCTTGGTCAAAAAAAAGGAAGTACCAATGCTACTTCGAATGAATGTTGGAATTTGACTCTTCAAATCAATACAGACACTTGTTTCAACGTCACCAAACAAGTGAATAGGATGTAAATGATCCATAGTACAAGTCAACACTTCAATGGGATCATCATTCAGCATTGAAAATACATCACCCTCAACACTCAATTTCTTATTGACACTTTCCAACACTTCACACACTCGAACTTTGATTTTCGAGTCCAAATTTAGTTCAAGCACACTGTTCGAATTGATGAATGTATTGACAATATAATTGACTCGTTCAACCAAACTCAACACGAGCTTGTTTTTCTTTCGAATCGAACTCTTCTTGTAAAATGTCAATACTTGTTGATAATACGATTTGTAAGAATTCAGTTCATCCCAAAATAGAATAATTTCATCGCATTTGCTTCTGGAGAGAAATTCTTTAAAGACTTGTTTACATTCGTCGTTGGAGAGAAAACTTTCAAAATTGATTTCTCGTTGATTTTGAGAGTTGGTGCTGTGTATTGTTGTTGAGAGTGAGTAAATGAAAGGCATGTTGGAAATGGAGGTTAGAAGCAGAGGAATAGCCTAATGACATTTTGTTGAGATGATGAAATTTGGTGTCAGCTGTTGTGTGTGTCTTAAAATCTTCGCAGGAAGCTTGCTAACCTAAACATCTTATTTAGGTAAGACATTTGACATTTGTCACTCCAAACATCCTCATTTTACAGCATCACTTCAAGGTAATAATAACAGCGTCTACTACTTTTCAAGCAGTATTCTATTAATGACGATTGGTGTATTTGATCTTTGTGTTGGTCCTTTCAACATTCATTGTTCGAAACTTTTTAGTCTCCTCGAAGAGTTCCATCGATTGTATGCATTTGGAAAATGAAATCCTTCGAGAATCAAACAACATAGTTTGTGTAATTTCATACGAACACACGTGAATATATATGACCATAACGTTCACACTCACCTCATGGTTTTATTTGCTCCTTCTTTGCTTTTCTTGGTTCATTTCTTAATGCCAATTCGTGCAATGTTTTATCATCCACTGGTTGCCATTGAAATAGAAGAAAAGCTAAAAATTCAAGAATTTGTGTGTTCACCTTAATATGTTGAATGGAGTTGAAAGATGAGTAATTGAGTGGAGTGAGAGAGGATGGTTGTTGCTGTTGTTGTTGATGTTGTTGAGGAATGAGTTTCAGCTTGGCTTTGATTTTTTCACTTAATTTTCGTTTCAAAATTAAATTTCTAGTTTTTTCGGGTAATTGAGAGACTGGAGAAACGTGAAGAGATGGTTTTCTCATTCTTCTTGCAGTGATTCTTTTCATGGTTTGTGTCATGAGATGAAATTTGTGACAATTATAGGTAGCTCCATAGTTTGGTGTTATGATTAAATCTTGATTGTATTCCCCAATAAATGAAATTTCTGTCAGAAATGCTCCTCTATACATGAGGTAGTACAATATATAAACATGTTTGAAAAAGATGGTTGTTCGGATCAAAAATGACATCCATCAATACTTACAAATTAGGAATAATCAATTCCA
The DNA here is from genome assembly GCF_003324165.1 of Naegleria lovaniensis. Lineage (NCBI taxonomy): Eukaryota > Heterolobosea > Eutetramitea > Acrasida > Naegleriidae > Naegleria > Naegleria lovaniensis. Next base: position 17,880 of record NW_025407839.1, read on the forward strand.
TCTCTTTGGAAAGTGCCTCCTGACGTAGCCCCTTAATACTACATTTTTCAGAAATGGTTGCCACAAGATTACACAATTCTTTTCCCATCAATTCTTGAGATCTTGTAATGGTAAATTTGTTATTGGTGAGGGCTGAAGAATTTGTGGCAGAATCACAAATCAATGTGGTACTAAAATCGTTCATGTGAAAACTAAGAGCTTTGCATTGTTGAATTCTTTCAAGAATTTGTGACCGTCTTTCCAATGATTCTTCCATTAAGCACATGCTTGTCAGATAATTACTCAAATTATTGAAAATTAAGACTAGCTTTTTGATGGCCATTTCTTGAATTTGTGAAGGGTCCAAACTTTGAGCATTATTGGCCTTATAGGCAAGAGTCCGTACTTCATAAAAACTCACATGTCTAAATAAGTAATCCATTAAAATGAATTGATGAGTGACTAAATCTTCAATGGAACACAATGATGTTGCTAAAGGCTGTTGTAAGTTTTCTGGAATGAGAATACATTTGGATTGTTTCGTTGCGGCTATGAGTGGATTTTCAAGAGTGCCATTATTATTGGATGCTACTCCATCGCTCCATGAATTTCTTCGTAGTACCAATTGATCGAGCATGTGATAACTTTCAAAATCGAGTGATTCTCTTACATGATCGATGAGCTTGAAAATTTTCAAACACTTTTTGTGAATAATTGTCTCATTATTGGAGAAGCTGCAGTGACATATGGCATATGATGCAAAATGTTCAATAAGTTCAATTTGCAAAAATGTACATGGTACCAAATTTTTGTCATACAAATCAATAGCTGACTCTCTTCTGAGTCCAAAGTCCTTGATCCAAATATAAAAGATATCTAACAACATTTCGACTTCGAATAAGAACTGTTTGAAAATGTCATGTTTGCATTCGGTGCTACTCTCAGCAAGCTTACAAATAGAGCTTGAAGAAATACTTGGAAAGCATTTCAACCAAAATTTTGAATGATTCTCAATATCCAGTGTGAATACTCTTTCAAATAATTTGTAGAGGAGCATTTCAGGTGACATTTTCGCGACTGCATGATTGGCAATGAACGTTTCCAAAATTTGTTCCATCGTTGCATTATACACTGGTTGCTTATTTTCTTTGGCTAAATGAAGATTGGCATTTCCAAGTTTACATAGCTCATTGAAAATATGTGGTTGTTGACACACCACAAAGAAGAATTGTAAATAAAAATTTGAGTTGGTGTGAAATTTGTTTCGGATAAGTTCCTCCACAACTGAGAAATCCTTGGTGTCTTTTGAATTTGTCAATTTGATAAAATAGGGAAAAGCATTGAGCATGTCCTCAATATTGTGTGAAGTTCCATTAGTAGAGAAGCCACCAGTAGAGGATACAGGATGATGTGATGTTTGTGGCATTCCTTCTAGCATTTCAGTGATAGAAGTTTTGGAAAAAAAGGTAAATTTGCTTGGACGTTTTTCTGGTTGTTGTTGTTTCGCGGCAAAATTTGAGGAAGATATTGTTAACGCACGTTTTTTTCTTAAATCATTCATTGCTTTCCAATGTTCTTCATTCCACACGTTGTACTGAATGTGAGAATTCCATTCAAATTTTTGTGAGTCGTTCAGTAATTGTGGTGCCACTTTCTCTTGTCTATGAATTCGATTTTGGATCAAGTCACAAAATCGATACATGAAACCATGTCCACAGTTGTCTTCTCCACAAAAACCTCGAGCCACTGAATGATGAATCAATGCTACATGTGACAAATTAAAAGCACTGCTCGATCCTTTTCTTGAAAAAGTCTGTGTGGAAGTCATTCGCCTTAATGCTGAATTTGAGCCACTCGGAGAAGAAGAATTACTCGACGAAGGTGAAGTACTGAAAACAATTTGAGCATCATAGTCTGCATCAATCACAATGAGGGCCCATCGTTTACAGACCCATCTTGCTACGCATCTCTGTTCACTTCGAGATATAAATGACAAAATTAGAGGCATGATATCAAAATGTTCCCACCATTTCATGCTATTCATGAGTTGTTGTGAGCTGTTACTGAGAAAATTCTTTTTTCGGGATTGAGCTGAAGTAGTGGAAGTATGGAGTGACATTGGAAAGGACTTGTCACGCAATAGTGATCTTCGTCGTTTCACATTTCCGGAAGATAAATCAGAAAATGAGCTCGAATTGCTACCAACTCCATCCGTACTGCTAATCGGTGAATGACTCTCTGATAGAGCATTCAAAATTAGAGTGTCTGAAGATTGAGAAGAGAGTCCAGGTGGCGTGACAGCTGACTTGGTGTGTGTCGACCGATCGATATGGATTTCGTCATCATTTTCGTGAGATGCCACCAGTGTTAAATTTTCTCCAACTCCTTTCAAACTCACTCGTTTTGAGAGAGAACCTGTTGAATTGCTGATACCACTATTATTAGTGAGATAGTGACTACTTTGACTTCTGACATGACCTTTTTTCGGTGGTAAGGGTGGCGGTTGTTTTGCATTAATATCTTGATGAGTGGATATTTGTTCACTTAAATGCAATTCCTCCAAATTCGAAGGTTGCTGCCTGTGATGTAGTTTACTTTTTCCAATCAACACTCGAATATCTTCCGTCAAGACATTTTGAACTTGTTTTAATCCACTACTGTCACTAATCAAATCCACTTGTTCCGTAATTGTATTTTTTGTGGGCACGTGTGTGTTGACCACACTCTCCCTGAAACTATCATGATCTCCACCTTGATCATTTTTAAGATCAAATTCCGCAATTTCATTGTGTAAATTTGCAATTTCATGTGCAGGCATTGAAGATCTTCTTCGAGCGGATTTCTTTCTCGGTGAAGAAATCATGTTCGTTGTTGACGATGTTGAATTTGATGTTGTCAATAATGCTTCCAAATTATAATGACTCGAGTTCAGTACTGAATTTTGTGAACTCACACTCAATGGAGATGATGACATGGTAGACTGTATGATGGATGAACTTGTTCGATGTGGAGAAAAGTTTTGAGAATGTCGAGGAGAAGTTTGTTGTGCTGCTGCTGCTGATGGTTGAAATAATTCACAAGTGCCAGTCGTTGTTTTTCTTCGAAGAGAATTTGATGAATAACCTTGTTCTGTCATGTCATGAATCGGATGATCATCTTCATCATGATGATTCATTCCATTGCGTCTTGATGATGAGGACGGAGACAAGATGGAATCTAAATCATCCATCATGACACTCAACGGAGAAGCATTCGAAATGAGTTGTATTAACGCATTATTATGATTGTTGTAACTCATGTTATTAGAATGGTTAAAGTTTTGATTTTGGTTATTAGCCTCCTGATGATGATTGTAATTCAGAAGAAGATGGATATTATTTTGATAGAGAGGAATTTGAAAAGTTGTGGTCGACGTCGTGGAATCAGTTTGGTGAATGTTCCCATTCGTCTCGGAAGTGGAGGGCGACATTTTGTTTCGTGGAGTTGAGCTCGAACAAGTTGACTGCTTCTTTTCTCTCTCTCACTGATGGATTTGAAAATGATGATCATGACTGTTGGGTTGCGCTTCCTCAGTGTTGAGTGATTCGTGATGGAAACTCAATGGACACGCGTGGAATTTAAGAATGAAAAAGTGGGAAGGTCTCGAGAGAGAAGGAGATGCTTGAGAGATCAAGAGTGTTGAGCGTCTTATTGTTTGTGGATTTTGTTTTACAAGCAACAATTGATACTCAGTGAAAATCATGATGACGCATGACACTTTGAACACTCTGGGCAGGGACTTTCCTCAATGAAATAGGTTGTTTCCTTGTTTGAGGTTAACAGAGTCTTCCCTTGTTCTGTATTCAGAATAACATTCAACAGATGGAACAAGAATTCAAACAACTCATTCCGAATGAACGAGCGAGCGTTCAACATGATTATGCTTTTTCGATTGAATGTTTTCTTCCTAGCACTCTAGCCTGGTATGAAACGAGTTATTGTCGTCATCATTCAACATGAGAAGAAACAAGTGATTTTTTAATAATTTTGAAATAAATATAATGTGGAACAACGGAGTAAATTGAAAGAAATTTGAGAGAGAGCTGTGTAGGTTCTTCTCTCTATAAATTTGGGTGCCATTTGTAGAGAAACTAGAGGTTGGACAGTCTGTTTGATGATGGTATAATTATAGAAGGAATAATGATTCCCTCTCATCACAAGCACGATGAGAGAGTGTATGTAATGTCAGAGTGTGTAAAGAATCATTGGATGATACACGGCCTCCGATGTTGTTGGTTGTTACAAGAACAATAATATTACTCATCTTCCAATCTGTGCATATCATCATCGGCATGTTCACTAGCCTCCAATCTTTCCTTTCTCTTTCTGTACCAATAAATCACTCCCACGACAATGGCAATCACAATTCCAATCACACCTACAATCAAAACTCCGACAATTGGATATTGGTTAATTTCCCAAAAATCCCAAACAAATGTTGAATTTGATGGAACAATTGTTGAATTTAGTGGAATGGATCCATTGGTGCTATTGGTACCATTAAAAGATTCCAACACATAGTATTCATGGGCCATCACCATCAAGGAGCTCATTAGAAGGATAGCACAGGCTAACACGGAACTGAAAAGGAGGCCTTGTGAGGAGGTCTTGCGAGGGTTCATTTTTTTGCAAGTTTTTGGATGTCGTTTTCTTGGGCGCCCTTACAGAGGATGCCAAAACAAAAGGCAAATATTACTTTCCTGTAATCTTATGTGTGAGTTCTTGGATCCAATGAATTGAGGCTCAAAATAATTGTCAGATTAATTGGTTTTGATGAAGGCAAATCAACATTCTGAAGGGAGGAAGAGACTCATATGGTTTCTCCTGCCTTTCAAATCATATTCGTTTTAACAGAGGTATTTGGTAACATTAAGGAATTATAAAGTATTGACTATCAAGCAGATTGCAAAATTCTTAGTAAAAAACATAAATGTTTATTATTATTTGTGTGCGTGGCAGTATCAACAAAAGTTTCGAGTCATTCGTTGATGACGGAAAAGTCATGTAGTGGAAAGTTACTGATAATGATTAGAAGGAGATGGGACAAGTTGCGTTGGCTGTCAACTTGAGAGAGGTGTGATGGTTGTGTAACAGTGGAGTTTTGAGAACAATGAAGAAGTCAAAGACATTGTTTGAAGTGACAATGGTGATGTACAAATATAAATTGTCACGCATCTAGATCAGTAAATAAATCCATAGATTCTCGGGCGGGCACGTGAGCTTATTCCACAAGCATCGCCACAAATATAAAATTATCATCAATGTCTAGAACCTCCTTGTTCTTTTCCTCAACTCACTGAAATATTTAAAAGATTAATAAAAGCTTTGGATTCTTTTGACAGCTTCTTGAATCTCCTCCAAAGTAATCTCACCATCTCCATTAATATCAGCAAAATCCAACAATTGTTTCACACGTTGTGAAATGATATGCTTGAATTTTTCAGAATCCACATCATGACCCAACAAACGGAATGTATCTTTCATACCTTGTTCTAATTCTTGCGATGTAAGACGTCCATCACCGTCAGCATCGTACAAGAGGAATGTCACTTCAATGATTTTGCTTGGATCTTGTTCAGTTTGTGTTGGAGCCGTGATGGAAAGATAGAGAATGAATTCTTCGAAACTGATACTTCCATCTGTGGTGGTCGTGTAGTTGTATAATGCAACACAGATCATGTGTGCAAGTTGATTCAATCATGATGTTGGTGGTGATGATGATGAAATTGTGTTAGTATTTTCACACACATTGGTCCACAAAGTGTGATCGTTGTCAAGCGCGATTGTGTGTTTGAACGAATTTGTAACGGATTTTTATGGAACACACCAGTTCAGTCACCAATGTAAACAACACCATGTTGTGGAAAGTGTTTTGAATATAGACACATGCGCGGAGATGATATGTCATCAAACACAATTTCAGTAAAGTGTCATTATGAACATTTTTACATGAACAATTGTTTGACATCCCAGATAATCATCAAATTTCAATATATCTAATCATTCAACTGAAATCAAACACACACATACCTCTATTACGATCATAGGAACGGAACAAGTGATCTATAGGTGCTTCCTTTGGAAGATTTGGGAAAATTCCAATGGCCTTTATCCACTTTTTGAATCCATCCTTGTCCATTTCTTTATCACCGAACATATCGAGCCATATCTTTCTGTAACGTTTAATATCCTTCTTTGAGACTGTGAGAGTTTTCACACCATAATTGTTGGGTTGTTTGGTTATTTGGTATGATACAAGAGAGTTGTTCAGTTGCGTTTCATTAATTATTGTGGAATGATGATAACGCGATTTGATTTAGAATCGATGATGACGTTCCAATCATTGAGTCGAAGATGGGATGACATCAAGCGAGTGAATGAGCAAGAACACATTTGCAGATTGTTTGTATACACACGCCATCGTGATGACCACCATTTGACAAGGTAAATGATTTGGAATGGATGATGAATACAAACAACAACATAATACACTCGCTACTACTTACGTCTATTTTCAGCAATTTCTTGCCAGTCAGTTAATTGTCTTCCTGAAATTCCCTTTTGATTTTCGTTTCCCATTCTGCTGTTATTGTTGTTGTTTTTGATTCGTGATTGATGTTGTTGTTGTAATAAATTGATTTCAATTTACTATTCGAAGAAATCTTGAAACAAGATGGTGTGATTACAATATATACAGGGCGGCTGCTGATCAGAAGTGATGTTGTTGAGTCCTGTAACGGAAAAGAGTGATGTCGTTGTTGGTGCAGGGGCAGAGACGACGAGGCAATTTATTTTTTTGTGACTGTTGACTATTTGACAGACGTTTGATCAAGGCGAACACATTGTTTCCGTTTCGGAATCAGTGAAACGTGAATGCCTCCAAGAGGATTTGCACAAACAACGCTTGAAGAGGCAAACGTGTGGCAGTTTTACACCAAACAGACAAAGTGTATTAACCAATACTTTATATTTTATTACGAAAGAGATTAATTTCATGTGAAGGCCTCCTAGCTCAGTTGGCAGTAGCGCTGTCCTAGTAAGACAGAGGTCTTGGGTTCGATTCCCAAGGGGGCCAGCAATATTTTTCTTTTGCTTTTGCTTGCAACAGGGTCTCGAAGGGCAAAGAAGAAGGAACCCAAAGAAAAAAAATGGAACCTCAGTCATCATCCGCTGCAGCAACTGTTGATGAACAAATGCCACTTTCATCCTCCTCTTCCAACTCACCTTCTTCATTAACGTTACCATCATCACCATCAGCATCCACTTTGCATCAACAACAATCCACCAACACTCCACAATCAAACATAATGCCTCCCTCTGTCGGATCCAATATTACCGATGTGCCATCATCATCCAATAATCATCAACAACAATCGCCATCATCTAGTTTAAATAATACAACGAACCTGCCTACCAATCGGCCAGAATCATTGATATCAAATATTTCATTTGCGGGATCATCCATTGCTTCAGCCAACACCAATCACAATACTTCCAACGGAGGACAACATGAATCTTTTCCATCGTCCCATCAGACAGCAACCTCTCCTATTGGAGTTTCGTCATTACCATCTCAAAACAAACCCCTGAATGACTTTGAAAACATCTATTCTAGTTTTAAAAAGAGAAACAGAGAACAATATGAACAACATCCTTCCTCCTCATCGAGCACTACTGAATCCTACGTTAAGGACTTGGAAGACAAGGTTGATTTTATGGCACAATTAATTACCATTCAATCGGCCAAGATGAGAAAAATGGAAGTAAGATTGAGAAAATTGGAATCCTTGTTACCTCAAGCTGGTGACGAATTTGTAAATTCAAATAATTTGCATCGTATTCCAATGATTGCATCGTCCTCTGGTGGTGGTGCCAATATTGATGAAATTTCAACTATTAGCGATGATCTGCCAACATTTACGGCAACACCAAAGAAGGAAAAAGGAAATAGACAACCCAATGCTTACAACATTTTCATGAAAAGCGAAATTCAACGTATTAGAACAACACATACAGAGTTGACACAAAAACAAGGTAAGTTCATTTTCACTGGAGATGTTCGATTTCATATTGGTGACACTCAATTTTACATGATATCAATAACGCCATTGGTCATTATGGCCATATTTCAATTCCAATTGGGTCAAATTATGTTGATTGATTCATGTCGTTCATTCATGTCATGAATGATCCATGGTCGATGAAAAATTTATTGCATTCCAATTCCTTTACTGTAAACAGCCTTCAAATTAGCAGCAAGTAACTGGTCACTGAAAAAGGCAGAAATTATGGCAGCTCAGAAGAAAGGTATTGATCCAATTACTCTCGTGACAGGAGCTTCCTCAGATCTTAAGGCAGGATCTAGCGCAGTGAGTACTCCAAGTGACACCACCATTCCTGATAACCTCTCTTCTGGAACTCCTGCCATTCTTGATGAAAAATAAGGAGGAGGAGCACCATCCACCATTTCTGTGAAACCATGTTCACAGTTTACTACCACCCATGATGCTACCCAGTTATAAATTCTGTTCTAAATTATTATTATTATTGATACATCCTCAGTCCATTTGACCTCCACTGTCAATATGTGAATCTTCAACAACAAAAAATTTCAACACCTAATTTCGCCATCAGAGAGGATTTGTTTTCATTCATTCATTGAATATCTTGCTGACGACGATTCATCTATGATGAAAGTTATACAAGTGATGAGAATATAAATTTATTGACTCAAACGTTTAAAAATCATCGAGTTCGGAATGATGATCATCACGAACATTTATATCAACTACGATTTAAATCATCAACACCTAATTTTCTAATTAGATATATTTTCATTATATTGATTTTTGAATTTTCCCAAATCGGCAATATTTCACAACATTCACACAACATGACCTCACATCATACCGTTCCGAAATGTTGCACATGTTGTTGCTCTAAAACAGGAACTTTTTTAATTTATTTATGGATTGCTGTTTTATCGTTTACCATCTCTGCAATGCAATGGATTTATCAGGGTAGGTGTGAAGTGACCAAGTGTCTAATATTTTCATTATATATTGTTCTCAACTATAATCGTTATATGAACCAAAAAAATTTTGAACTATTAACCATCATGAAATTAATCAAAAATATTATGATACGTTTTTATGATAATAATATGATTATAATTTTCAATGAAATTCGAAATCCATATTTGGAACAGAACCAGCATTTTATGACCCATATATTTATAGACCTATTTCAGAAGATCATTTTTCACACATTCGTCATTCATCGCAGCTGCTTTCATCGTCGTCGTCGTCCAAACAACGATGGAATTTATCGATTCATTCCTCTTCCTACTCGAATTCAGCACAATCATCCTTCTCTTCACACAACTCCTCTCCTTCATTTTCACACATTATTTATTTTAACCGATTTAACACAACCACTTTTGTGAAACAACAACCTGTTTCATCGACTAGTAGTACATCAAGTGAATCTTTAAATTCTCAATTTTCACATACTTTTCAATTATTTGAAATGGTCACCATTCAATCGAATATGAATCATGACTATTTTTTTGAAACCAATCATTTTACTTCACTGATTGTACAATTTCATGGCTATGCAGAATATTCTGAACGATATACTTTCTTTTATGAACGATTTTTTAGTCTGAAAAAAGAATCCATTTCAACAGCCAATCATACCGAATTTGACAACTTGTCAAAAATTGCAATTTATTCCTATGATTTACGAGGACATGGCTATTCGAGTGGCAATGGAAGATCATTTTGGAGAACTTCTCATGAACATTTACAAGATATTGAAACGGTCATTTGTGAACGAATTCCTTTCATTTTAAATTCTGTTCTAAAATCACCCAATGCAAAAGTTTATTTAATGGCACATTCTACGAGTGCTCTTAATATTTTGACATTTGATTATTTGAAAAAAGGAAGAACACATCATGAGAATTCTGAACAAGTAGAAACATCTGAGAATTTTTCATTCCAATGTTCAAAATTTCAACAACAAGGAGAACCACTACACAAATTATCGACTCATTCTCGTGCATCAGATGATTCATTATTGAAGGCATCACCAAATTCTGAAACAGCAAGTTCAGAAAGAACGAGTACTGATCAATTAGCAAGCAGAAAATTCACACCACTCATGACCTTGAAAACAATGATTCCTAATTTTGGTGGAATAATTCTCACTTCACCTTCAATTGCCTTAAAGGGATTTTATAATGATTTTTGGAGTCGAAAAAGTCCTTCGTCTTCCTCTCGAGACACTTTACACCGTTCAGCAACCACCCGTCCACAGCATCATGAAAATACTCTTAGAAATCATTTAAATATTTATTCATCGAGTAATAGAGAAGAAGTTGAGGCAGAACATGAAGTATCTTCGTTTTTTGAAATGCAAATTTATTTAGTGAAATATTTAATGTTACCTCTATTTCCTTCACTGCCCATTTATCCTTCCTTTGGCGCATTATGTTTACATCCGAAATGTTTACAGAGATATAAGGACGACAGGATTATGTATAAAGGTCCGTGGAAAGTTGGTCCTTGGGTTTCCATACTTGAACAAATGAGAAATGTTGTTCTCTATTTGAGATATCATGCAATTACTGTTGACGTCAGAAAAGATGCTGGCAACCATGACCATACCATGAATCGTAGTCGTTGTACAGCTATAACTCCTCCTGTCTTAATCATGCATGGAGAAGGAGACAAATTATTTGACTGGTCACGAACACGAGCGTTATTTGAAAATTATTTTGGAAATCGAATGCAGTGGAAATCTTATGAAAATTTGGGTCATGATTTGTGGCATGAAGAAGACAATATTCAAATTGCAAGAGATTTGTACCATTTTGTGTCGAATCCAGATAACCACCACGAACGTGGTAATGTTTAAATTGCCAAGAGATTTGTATGAATTTTCATCACTAAATACATGTATGGCATGGACTGTCACGAATATTTAAAACTCAAGAAGTTCAGTTAGGCACTTTACTACAGCACATCTTTGAGATATGTTTGCAGGCCACGATTTTTGAATGTGTAAAAAGTCTCTTCATGCCTATTACGGCATTGTTGAAAGCGAAACTGCTCTACCACTTCCAAGATACCATGCGTATGAACCAATTCACAAAGAACGGCTCTAATTCTCTCTGGTGTAATTGTCGAGTCCAGACAAGTTGCTCCCTTGACGATCGTTTTCAAATCAAAATAGCCACCGTTCAGCGCAGCCACTTCCAATACAAGTTGTTTCTCATGAACTAGCTGTTGAAGTTGACGCGAATAATATTCTGAGTGTGTTTGTGGTAAATGTAATTGAGACACAGAAAAGCTCCGGTCAAAGTCAAGCATATTTTTGTCATTTACCCTTAATAACTTCATGTCATTTAAAAAAAGTAATAGTAGAGAGATGGATAGAGCATTTCCTTCAGTTTTCTCGAAAATAAACTGTGTTAAGCAAGCTTCCACTCCTTCACAATTTGGTGTCAAATACGAATAACAATCTTCGGACGTGGTCATTTCAAATATACAATTTTCTACCATTTCTTTCGACAAACTAGGTAACTCCAATGTAAGAGTGGACACCTCACACCATTGCTGAAGCTCATTCAAGGAATCTTCCTCGTTGGAGTGAATACTTTGAAGTTCCATCATGATTGCATCATCATGAAGACTCGGGACAACCTCTTGAGTTAAATTCATGGTGATGAACAATAGACCAGGACTCATTCCTTCGGTGTGAGCGAACTTGAACAAATACTCTAGTACTCCTCTCGAATAGGGATCATATAAATGGATGTCGTCACAAAATAATAACCATGGTTCTTGGTTGGAATATCCAAGATGTTTCCATCCACGTAGTAGAATTTTGCTTACAAGTTGTGAGGCTTTTCGAATTGTTGTAGACTCATCTAAACTATCCACTGCCTCACTGGTACGAAAATGAATGCCTAAAATTGGGTTCAATAAAAAACAATATTTAGCCAACGTTTCAAATTCTTGATCGTTCTTAATAACACTTGACACCACTTGTTGTTTTTGATCCGATGATAGTGTACTATATACAGCATCGAAACAAGTATAATCCAAATCAATCCCTAGTTGCCTTAGAAAGAATTCTGTCACGATCATTTTCAAATTTTCATGAAATAACGAACATGGCTTTGCTAAGCAGAATTTAGAGTTGTTGGTCAAACATACAATCTTGTTTTTCCATTTTTCCAATATCTTGCGTAGTACATATGTTTTACCTAATCCTTTTTCTCCCTATTAGCCAGCGGCGGATATGAAGTGAGTCCACTATGTCATATAAACAAACATACCTTAATCACAATAACCTTATTCTTTTCAATACTTTTGTTAACTTCACACCCTTTGAGTGATATTAATTGAGAAATCATAGTATCTACTTCTTCCATAAACAGCTGTCTACTTGTTCTGACATTGGTTTCATGCTCCTTACGTAAACCGCTTATAGAAAAGTTAAGAGATATTTGCTCGGCGTTTTCTCCTGTGACACTTGCCGTAACATCGTTATTACGCAAGCTCTTTAACAGCTTGACGTACTTCTCATCGTTAATTGTAATAATTTCCTTTTCATAATTGTGAAAAACTAGTTCTGCAACCTGTGGCTCGCATAATATGTAACTTTCATAATTCGAGTACGATTCTCTCATGAGTTGCAAAGAAGTGTTTGCCACTCGTCCAAATAGGCCAAAATCTCTTCGTATTTCAGATCCAAAATTTGCAATTCTTAAACAATAACCAAAAGAAATTCCAATTCCAATAGTGTCCACTTGTTGTGCAATCTCGTTCAGCATGTCAAATAAGGTCTCATACTCTTTCATCTTTCCTATTGCAAATGAAAATATCACTGTTATCGTATGCTGAGTATCTTCAAACATTTTACATAGCTCTTTTTGATCGTATTTACCCATTGCTTGATGTACAATTCGGACTAATTCATGACGACCTGTCAATTGAAGATCAGAATCCTCTGGAGAGGTCATGAGGTTGTTTTGGCCAATTTTCAAGGAACAAACAAGATCAGGCATATAGTCAATTCGCTCCTCATCTGTTGTAGCTTTCGATAATAGAGGTGGAATAAACATTTTGATAATTCGTCCAAAGGATGCATGGAACGTAATGTTTTGAACTCCGCTCTGTGCTACCTCTTTTTTAACCATATCTGCAACCACTACGCCTTTAGTGGACAACTCCTTATCACCAACGGTAAGAACGCTTTGCTTGACACGATTGTACACAGAGCGAGTGAACACCACTTGACCTGCTTTGCATTGTTGGATCTTTTCATTGGCTTCATTGAAAGCACTGCCTGTGAAGAGCCTAAACCAGCGATTCTTGTGGCCACCTACATGATACGCTTTCACAGGACCAAATGTGACAATACAACGAACCTCGAGTTTTCTATTTTGCAAAGATTTAAACGTTTTTGAGAGATCTGTTTTTTGAATTCTTAATCCACACTCAATGGCTGAAAGAAGAGATTCGTTAATCGATCTCGTGGGGTCAATTTGAGGCGAATGAAACTGACATACAAGTTCTTCAGGATCAAATCGCTCCAAATCACCACCAAGACTGTAAATGATGCTTATGAGAACAGTATAAATATTAGAAATGCTCTTGCACACATGTTGCACTTGTTGAGACCGTCGGCTTGATTCTAGGTGTGAGGTGTGGTGTTGGACTAAAGAATTCTTTGGTTGAGTAGGTGTCACATGACTGAAAATATTGTTATTGTGATGTAGTGCAGAATTATGGGACGAGAGGGTTGCTCCTCTGTTCCATCGTTCAGTCGAATCGTCCCTCGGCTCATTGGTACTATTATGAAGTTGATCGTTCGACATTAGTGAATCTACAAGATCATGAATTCCATTAATTTTCACTAGTAAGATGCAAGCTTCATCGTGGGTGAATTCACTTAAAGGGCAATTCTCTCGGTACGCTTTGTCGTCCAATACCTTTGTGGATGATTCTCCTTTGTTAGAGGGAACAACCGAAGAATCGTTCATTGGTTGGGAACATACTTGGAGTGTTTGTGGTAGCGGTGACTCCTTTCCTGGATGCTCTTGGTGAAGAGATTGAGTAGCTACATGGGAATTGGGTTCGTACTGCTGCTGTTGTTTCATGTTACACGAAATAGAGTCTATGCTGTGGTGTTGTATGGGAAGGAGAGGAAGATGGTTGTTGTGAGGGTGATTATTTTGATGGGCTATATATGGCATTTGAGGATCCGTCGAATAAGGAAGGATGTTCGTGGTTTGAAAATTCATGTGAGAGGTAGAGACTGTAAATGAAGAGGACTATCATGATGAGCCAAATGATTGTTCACTAGGGTTTCAAATGTTGACATGTGATAGTGATGATGATGATGAGAAATCGGAACCATGGCAGTTCGTCGTTCTTCCAGAGGGTTGTAGTTACTCGACCCCTCACTCTGAAGACTGCTTCTCAAATTAAGCTGAGAAGGGCTTTGAAACAAGGACGATGAGGACGACCCTCCCAAATACACCTGCTTCATATTGAACAGTAAATGTTGAGGAAGATAGGAGGCCAACATTTCGAGTTGAATTTCTTCGGGAGGCTTTGTATTCGGAATTAAGGTCAATCCAGCCTTAAATCCATTAAAACTCACCCGCTGAACAGGAACCTTGAAAGAGAGTACCTTCTTTACCTCGGCAGCTGCTCTCTTCTCTAATTTACGAATTTCTTCGGGAGAAAGTCCTGCTGCTGTCGAAGGCTCTGCTGGATGCTGTTGGAGAGTTTGAGTTTGGCCTGGAGAACCTTCTTCGGAGGAACGACTCAACATCATACCACTCGAGCATGATGATCCCATCGTAAGGTACGTGTTGATTCTGAGAGTATGACGAGTAAAAAACGTATTCGGGAGTATCGTTGAGGCTCAATATTGAGAGGAGTTGTAATGAGAATGATCAAGTAGTATGCACTGAAGAGTAGAGAGAGCAGCAATAATAGTCGTAATAGTTGTATTGGATGAGCGTGATGAAACAACACAATGAAAACAAATATCAAACAATACTTCGGATACAAATTCGTCGTGTTCCACTCAAAATTGGTTGCTCAATATCAAATAATAACACACTCAACAACATGAGAGGTGTATTGTATTTTTAAATAGGGTTTTCGTGGTGGTCGCCAAAAAAAACAAAATGGCACAAATCTCGCGAGCTTGGCATTGAGGTTCATTTCAGACGTGTCCGTACTTCAAATATGGACATGATGATGTCTCTGGACAATACAACCTCAAAACACCTCGTCATGATTATTTCAAATTTAGAAATTCTTCTAGGGTGAAAATGTTCCAAAAATTGAGAAATATAAAATCTCAAACATTCGAACATGAAGATCACTGTTGAAGTGAAGACTAATCTTTGCCTTCTTCTTCTTCTTGATGATCCTCCCTTAATATGGCATGATATTGTTCTAGGTCATGATTAGTAAAGGCAGAACATGTCTCAATATGATGTTTCAATAAATAATCCATTTCATGTTTGGTGTGTTCAATTTTTTGAGACCATGAAACATGTAATAATATGGAAGGAGTGGTAGTACTACTGCTTGAGTGCTGCTCTAAGGATTTTTCAAGAGAATGTATTCCTTTTTCGTGTGTCAAAGTGCTATCTGTAGCCACTGTGGTGACCATATCTGTTGTTGTTGTAGCTGTCGTGGTCCACACACCTTCTCACTCTCCAATAACTTGTACATTTTAAGGCGTGATAAATAAATTCGAAACTTGACTCCGTGTGCATATTGAGCACTTGCATAGGCCAGGGCATCTGTGTAAATTTGTTCAATACGAGGATAATACTCTGAAATGTTGGTGAAGGAAGAATAACGACTTCTCAATACATGATATTCGGCATCCAATCGAAGTAATTCTCCAATTAAATTTTCTTGATTGGATTTTATGGAAATGCTCATCCAGTGTTCAAATCTTTCAAAGTCAGCGTTTACCGTGCCATGAATACTTTCTTGTTCTTCGTTCTCTCGTTTACACCACATCAAGATGACTTGAAAATATTGCAACCAACATTCAAGAATGGCATAATTGAAAATGAGATTGGGAGAGCTATAGAGTTCATGGATTGGAAAAGTGACTCCATGTGACATATCATCTCTCTGAGTTCAGAAACATAGTCTCTGGAGGCGTTGGAGCTACCAGTGATTGTAGATTGAGTGGCCCTCACAAAACGAACATATTTTGCATAAAATTTGCTACCAAGTTCTTGCAATGGTAGAGTGACATTATTCGAAAAGATGGTCATGACTTGCAGTCCTTGTGCTGCCCTTGTCTCCAACTCATCAATTTGTCTACTCAACAACAAGTAATAACAGGTGAAGGTGTAGAAAAAGATGAACGAAGGTAGATGCAGCCGCATTTTCGAATGTTCTGTTCCCAAATTGAAATAATACTGAGCCTTTTCATAACGTCCCATGCACCACAGTGACCGCATGGCAAATGTACATGAAAGCAAGAGAGCATCTCTTTTTCTAAAGTTATGAATACTCATCTTGTGGTATTTCTCTGGATCAGACAAATATTGATTAATAATCTCGTCAGAGAAAAAGGCCACCTTGGAAAAGTTTCCTTTCGTTTGATTGGACATCATGCAAGCAATGTAAGCGTACATTTGCATATAATCAGCACCGATATCGTTTGCGAGATTCAACAACTCTGAACTGGTGACAAGAGCTTCATCTGTTAAATCATAATAAAACGAGTGAAACCAAATTTCACAATAAATATCAAAGTAGAGTTCTCTGTTTTTCTTTGGACAGTATTTGAGAGCATTTTTGAGCGAGTTGTTTGAAGTAGTCATCAAATTATTATCTGAAAGTGCTTGTAAGAAACCTGCATATTTAAGGTCAAGTTTTGAAAGAAATTCTTTGCAACTTGCTCTATTCATGCCGACAATGGTTTGGGATGCAATTTTGTTTCCATCACGAACAGAATTTTTCCTGTTGAGACTATTGGACGAACTAGGTGCTATTTCGTACTTGTCTTTTTCAAACCTATCATTAATTTCCTCAATACCCTTAAGTATAGTTTCAAGAGTAGTGAACTTGGATGCTGTGTTGTTCCAATTATCCAAGTAGTCCCTAAAATTAACAGCATCGTTCCTTTTCTATCGCCATACCATGTCACAATAATATTTTCGAGTATATAAATGAGGGATGTAAATAAATGTTTTGCCTTGACAATTTCTGCACCATGATTACCAAGCAGATGTAAACCTTTAGAAATGAACAGTATAGCACATGCTACATGATAAATATCGTTTCTGTGAAGAATTTGATCACCAGATAAAATCTCTTCCAAATGAACCTTGTCGAAATATTCACCATAATGTGATGCAATCTCCAAAATGTACCAAGTGGATTTCTCTCGGTTTTTCTGTTTGACACACATGGTTGAAATGATATCGGTGTAATACTTGATGATGGCCATGTGTAATTCTCGTTTTTGTTGACTGGAACTACAGAGTATAATATATCGAGTATCATGGATGATTTAAACTTGTAAAAGGATGCCTTCTCAGAGGAAGAGGAGCATAAAAAGCTCTTCTCTTTTGTCTCGTCGATCAACTCTAATATTTTGTATTGAGTGACCAAATCGTTGAGTATTTGAACGATCCTCTGCTCCTCTTGCTTGAGTGGTGACTCGGGAAAGATTGTCAACAATGTCTCAATATTAAATTTCATACCACATGCAGAGGCTACTTTCAACACAAGTTGTGTATCATGATCAAGACGATCAAGTTTGTGATGCCACAAGGATGCCATGGAAGCAGGTATTTCGAGGCCATCAAGGGATGTCGTCTTCACTTTCAAAACTCCATCCTCTACAAAAAGTTTTTGCTGGTCATGTAAGAAATGTGTTCCCATGGTTACAAACATTTGATTGCCATCAGTTTTTTCATAAATGATATCTAACGCTTTCTGATCGACACTTTCAGCATTCGAATAAATCTGTAGCAAAGTTTCAGTCTCTTTCTAGTGAATGGTTTTAAATCAATGACTAGGTCAGCAACTGAAGTCCAGAATTCAAGTTCTTGTTTCTTTTCTTTGGCTTGAATAATATCGTCATCGTTCTCATTGATGGGTCTCGAGGTGATCAATAATATGCCATTTGTCATGGCAGGAGGAAGCTCCAATATTTTTCGAAAACTGCCCGTGAATAAGGATCCACATAATGAAAACTATCATACAATAAAAACCATGCCTGATTTTCATACTTCATATCCAACCATGACAGCGATAAAAATCTGGCAACCAAGTTTGCTGCAAGGCTGACACGTTGTGAAGACTCTAATTTTTCTCCATCGTTTGACGAGTCCTCAAAATACACTCCAAAAACGTCATTAATCAAAAATAAATGCTTTCGGTCACTCTCAGATGTAAATGTTGAGAGCAACAACTCTTCTTTTTGTTCTCGTGTTATCGAGGAATAGATGGCATCGATGTTGTCATATCTCATTTCCAGTCCATACTTTTTACAAACTCTCTCAGCAACACTAATCTTGACATTACCCAAGAATAAATAAAATGGTGTTTCAAACTCAATGGCAGAGTTATAGACACATGCAATTTTGGTTCTCCACTCTTTGGCTAAACGTGTGAATAGATCGCTCTTGCCCAAACCAACGTCTCCCTATTGATACAATGAGACGTATCCAACAACAGGTGTGTGATTCGAAAAAGTTTAAAATACACACGAATGCATAACCAAGTAACAATAGGTTTTAAAATTGAAAATTCATGAGCCATTGTTAATGCACTGTGATCCATTAATAAAACATACCTTAACAAGTATAACCTTTGATCTTTTTCTTGGTTCTCCATTCTCAAACTCTTGCAGCTTGCTTGAAACAACCGAACAAATTTGTTCAAAAATGTCTTCTCGACCAATAGGAGCACGCAAAGCTTCTAACGAGGCATCACTAAATTCATTACGCTTCTGGCACTCACAAGGTTGTTGTGAAATGAGCATCTTGTTATTTGTCTCTTGTTGCTCTGTTTGACTCGAGATTGGAGTATTGTTGGAAGAAACGATCGGATCTAAGGATGAATTTTCTGTGTACTGTGTATTTTTCATGGCCGTTCCATTACTATCTGTCTGATTCTTGAATGAATTGAAATACATGTGTTGGTTTTGAATGGAAGCATCAATCACTCGAGAGACTTTGATTGGCTCAGATTTTCCCTTTACCTTAATCGGTTCAAGAGTCTCCACAGGAATTCCTTTCAATAATGAAGAAGTTTCTTCGTCACAAATGATACATCCCTCAAGTTTTTCAGATTCTTTCATTAATCTTGCAGCTAGGTTCACCTTGTCACCATAACAAGTAAATTCTTGTCTCTGGCTACAACCTACACATCCAATAAAACATTTTCCTGTTGCAATTCCAATGCCAAACTTAAATCCGCCTTGCTTGAGCTTGGTAGTTAATTCTGTACCTGCCTTAACAGCCCGAATAGGATCTGAAATGTGTGTCAACGGGTAACCAAAGGCGAATACGAGAATGGTTCCCTTCTCATCGGCAACCATGTTAGCAATAAATCCTTCGTAATGATCCAAAATCTTTTGAATGGTCTCTAAGTACATGTGATAGGCATTCATTTCATCATTCGGAGTTGCGTAGGTGTTCGTGTCACTCACACTCAAAAATCCAACAGTCAGAGGTTTAATTTCATTGAGCCAATCTTGCTGACCTGCCTCAATCTTTTTTCGAACTGGAGGAGAAACAAACTTTCGAATCACGCTGCCGAATGAAGCATGAAAACTAATTTTGGGGAGAGCTAGATTTGAGGCCACTTGTCTTTTGGATGAAATTGCAAGATATACCTCCTCATTTACTCCCTCAACTTGACGACATGTAATGAATTGTTTGCATCGTTCGTAGGCTTGTTTAGTTAAAACAACTTCTCCAACTTTGCTATTACTGAGAGCACTTGCCATTTCTAACAAGGCCTGCCCATGCGTAATTCGAAGCCAGTAATCGCTCACTCCTCCAATGTGATGAGTTACAACTTTTCCAATCGATATTCCACAATGAATATGTAATGAAATTTCATTATTAATTTTGAAAACTCGTAATTGTTCTGTTCCCTGAATTTTCAAAGCACACTGAACAGCTGCTATCAAACAATCGGTCAATGTTCGATCCTTTCGTGGATAATAAAATTGACAAATGAGAGCGTCACCTGATCATGATGGAAAATATTTCAAATTATTTTGTTTATCCAATGTCAAATTGTTTATCAGAAAATTGTGACCAAATTCTATGAATTGTTGTACCTACCTGAAAATTTCTCGACATCACCTGATCGACATGAGAACAAAATGATTGATTTAATAAATTTGTCGATCGCAATATTCAGAAATTCACAAAATTTGCCATCGTCATCATATTAATTTATATTTAAAAAAAACAATTAATTTGACAATCCCACATACCTCCAAATTCATAAATGTATGATATTAAAGTCGTGAAATAATTATTCATATATTTTGTGAGTAGCTCAGCTCCGTTCGGTTCTTTGGATAAAGTTTCCGTGAGTGGCGTAAACCCGCTCACATCCAACATTAAAATACAAGTGTCATATGAAAAATTGCTCAGGGGAGAAATTTGGGAGAGATTATTCTCATCGAGAATTTTTTCTACGCCTTGCATTTTCGAGTCTTTGGAAATGTTGGAATAGTACACACTTTTCATGTTATAAAACAAATGTTGAGGTAAGAAGGATGAATAAAGTAACAAGTTAGACTCTGTCATGAACGGTTCTTTGTTGACACCACTGTGACTATTCAAAAAATTAAATCCAACAAAATTCAGTCTTGGTTCGGGAATTTTGAACGAGTAGGCTTTCCTAACTTCAATTCCAGACGGTTTGGAGCTGATGGTCGAAGAACCTGTCGTACTCACGGAAATGGTATCCTCCGAGATGTGATAACGATTCGCTTTTCCCTCTCCATGGACATTGGGATTTTCATGATCATTCAATTTTTCAGGAGTGGGTGATGGAATGGAATTTCCGCTTGTTGTTTTCATGTTGGGATGTTTTTGAGGTTCATGATGATGTGCCGTTGTGTCAATATTGGCACAAGAGGCAGCATTACTACAACCGGAGCCCATAATGATGATGACGAAGTAGTTGTTGTTGACGAGGAAAGAGGGTTCTACGAAAAGTTCCACGGAGACGTTTTTTTTGTAGTTGTCAAGGCGGGATATCAACTATGTTGTCCTCGTAATAACGGAAAGCTCAGACCCAACAATGGGAAATGACAAGTTTTTTTGTCAATCATGAATTGTTTCAACTGCCATTATTTCAGGCCATCACCTCAATACTTATTGTGAGTAGTCTTTGAATTTGGAAGATGACAAGGGATGAAATCTCAGGACGTATCGAAAACCTTTCATTCACAAACGTTCTAAGGCAGCAATGAGTGTTAAGAAAGACCAATCCATGTAAAGCGACATTATAACAAGACCAATCATTACAAGAATAAATTAATTGATTCATTCAAATGACAGAATGTCAAAACAAAATTATTACACACACACATAATCGGAGGAGTTGAAGCAATAGATTCACAACAACTTAGAGATTTCTTCTCTCAGTCAAAACACGAACAATGGAACCCATTCCACTCTTTTCCAAGACTTTTTCGTGCCACTTGAACAATGGCTTGGAATCCAATTCACCGCTCTCGAAGCATCTGTAAATGTACTTCATGAGAATGTCCAATTCTTCAATATCAAGAGCATCAACACTCTTTTGAATGTCGCTTTCCTTTGTGTTGAGTAAAACCGTGGCGACCACATCGGCGCTCTTCTTTTTGGTTTCCTTGTTTTTAGCTGCGAGAGGTGGATTCTCGAGAGCCTTCTTCAAAGCATCGGTATACTTTTGTCTGTATTCAATAATTATTGAACGTATTCAGCCCACACATATGATGAGAGTAAAGAATCAATGTGTGTGGTTCAATCCGTATTGGGGCAGGAAATGGAACACGGTTGATCAAAAACGATCGTGTTGGAGGATCAAGAATTTAAAATCCAACAACAGTATTATTGTTGTTTGAATGTAATGGTAATCATTGATCATTCAAATCATCATCATCAGGTCATCAAATCAAAATAATTTCATCAACATGATGGGATTCATCAAAAATTATTCAATATTGAACAACACGTGTTCTCTCCAAACAATCTATTCAAATAAAAAAGGCTTACTTACGAACTCACCAACGATTTGACAGCACTGTCCCTCTCTTGAATTTGCTTTAAAAATTCGCTATCGTCCGACATTTTTTTTTGTTGTTTGTGAAAAAAAAATCAAATCCTCATCACTTGTCATCATTTAAAAACGTGGAAGAGAAAATTGTGAAAAGAGAACAATTCAACCACTGAAATCAATGGACGAGGACCTTATTCGAATAAATCTCTCTCAAATTTATTAAGGGTTAGTTGTTGTTGTTGTGTGTGGACAATATCATTTCTTCTTTCTGTTAAATGCTTGATTGACAAAATTAACCAAAGAATACTTGATGTTTGTTGGTTTTTTCTTCTTTTCATCTCGATCATTCATATCAAAATCATGGAATGTGTAAGTATTAGTAGTGGAGGTGGTTGTTGCAGGAACCACATTAGTAGGTTGAAATTCTTCATAGAATTCATCAAGATTACCAAAATTGAAATCTCCATCTCCTCCACCGAGTTCATTTTCCAATAATCCACCAGTGCCAATACCAGTTCCTCCTCCGCTACAACTTGAAACATTTCCAGCACCAGTACCACCACTAATATTCGTCTTTTCAAAATCAAGTCCTCCAAACAAATCAGTAAATTCTTCAAGAGTCGTTGGAGTCGTGGCACTGCTTCTTCGAGTGGTTCCTCCAATACTATTTCTCACTTTACGTTGCTTTTCAATGCTCTTTCGACTCTTGTCAGAACTGTTACTCCTACGAGATCCTTCACTTCCTGCACTCAAGGCGCCTGGTGAAACGGGTGTGAAATCGTCACCATCGCTACGATCGAAGGACTTTTTTCTTCGTGAGCCAGGACCAGCAGAATTGCTTCTCTTGGTTCTGCGATGAATGGAATTGTTGGAAGGAGAGGGTGATGATGGAGTACTTCCACTGTTATTGTTATTATTATTGCCTCCATTGTTAGTAGTATTAGTTGTGGATGAATTGCTGCTACTGGCATTCGTTTGAGAAGTATTTTGTGGGTTGTCACCAACGGCCCAATCTCTATAGGTCTTATCTTGTGCAATTTCCTTAATGTGATTATTGTAAAAATTAGTCCAAGTGTTTCTCTTGGATTTGGTGTGCATGGTTGGTAAACTTGGAGAAGAGGAAGCATTGTCATTTGCAGAATTGTTGTTGACATTGGATGGTTGCTGTGATTGATTTGAGGATGATTGTTGTGAAGTGAGTGTCGTATTTGCTGCCGCCACAGTGATACCACCATTATTGAGACCTAATGGTCCATTAGAAACTCCATTTTGGGCATAATTTTCAAAGACAAATGTAGTGTTGGAATTATTGTTGACCACTGGTTGTTGAGAAAATGAAAGGCTCATATTTGTACTCTTATTGGATGGAGAATTCATAACGTTTGGAGAGCTATTGTTACTGCTATTGGCAGAATTGGTGTTGACAACGATGAGACGAGATTGCATTTGAGGGGATTGCAAATTTCCTTGTTGTTGAGAAGTGTCAAAATTGACATTCTCCATGGGTTGTTGTTGTGCTGTTGCATGATTCATTAATGGAGTGTTATTGACAAATCGATTGTTGTTAAATTGTCCTTGTTGCTGCTGTGGAGAGGTCATTCCAACACTTGTGTTGTTGTTGTTACCAATGACCATCGTATTGTTGTTGTTATTCAAATTTAAAAATCCATTATTGTTGGCATTCACCAAATTTGGTGAATTCATTGAAGTCGAGTTGACCAATTGATTTCGTTGTTGAAGAGAAGGTGACGTTTGCACTTGTGAAACTTGTTGTGGCTGATTTAACACATGCATGACCACGAAATACAATTTTCGTTTCTGATCCTCACTCATGGATTCGATCAATTTAAAGGCCATGGTATTAATGGAATCTGTTGAAGAGCCCAAAGTTGAAATGTTTGGATTGAATTGTTTAAGCCAATCCAATACTAGATTTTGATGATTGACATTTGAAGATAAATATTGGACCAGAATATGGTACAGAGTTTGGTCAATTTTGTTTGGATCATTTTCTGAAGGTGTTGTTGTCGAGTTGTTGACAGCAGTGGTCATCACGTTAGCATTGGATGACATGATCAAATTTCCAAATAGACCTCCATTATTTGTATTGTTATTGACAGTGTTGGTGGTGTGACCGGTTTGGAACATCAAATTGCTCAATGGTTGTTGTTGTTGTTGAGAATTTGTCAAATTATTATTCACAAAATGATGATCGTTCGAAGTAGTGGATGGTAACGAGACAAATGTCAAATTCTGTTGTTGTTGTGAAGAAGAAGGAGAGGTCATGAATACTTGTTGTGGTTGATTTGGATTTGAAATCAATGCTTGTGTGAAATTGAAGGACGAAGTCGACGATTGTGGTTGTTGTTGTTGACCTGATGATGCCGCAAATATTTGCATTAATGCTTGCAATTGCACTGGATCGATACTATTCATACTATTGGCATTTGACATGTTGGTTCCTTCGTACGTGTTTGCAAAGGATCCCATCGAGCCTGTTGTAGTTGTATTGGTCGGAGAATTCAAAAGTTGACCATTGATCAGGAATGTGTTCGAAGTATTAGCAGTGGGAGAATCGAGAAATCCTTCGATAGGCATTGTAAAATCATTTCCAAAGACTGGATCATGTTGATTCAAAGTGTCAAAAGTCATGATAAGAAACGAAAAACACACAACTCGTACTACACACCTAAATTATTGTTACTTTCATCCATCATGAATGTAGTATTGTTCGGTAACATTTGATAGTTGTTGTTACTACCACCACTACCCATTCTATTATTATTATGATTCATAGAATTCATTTGGTTATTGCCGTTATTCAAGAGCATCATTAAACTATTCAAAGTATTCTGATCAATCATCAATGTCGTATTATTGTTATTATGATTCATTGTAGTATTGGCATTTGACATCATTTGAACATCCATCGATGACGAGTTCAAGTTCATTGGATTCCCACCAGTAGTGCCATTGAACATATTCATGGATCCAGTATTTCCCATCATGACTTGTCCGTTATTATTATTCATTGTTGTTGCGCTGTTAGAGTTATTCGAAGTACTAAAGGCTTGAAACAAGACATGGTTGAGTTGAGAATTGTTTTGTACGACTGGTTGTTGTTGAGAGAGATGATTCATATTCGTCGTTGTTGTTGTTGTTGTTATTGATGAATGAAAATGATGATTGGGAGAGTTGTTGTTTTGCTGCTGCTGATTCGGAGGAAGGTTCATCATCTCACGAAAAATTGTTGTTGTTGATGATGAATGAATGACTTGTTGTTGTTGTTCTTCCAATTCTTGTTGATGTTCTGGTTGTTGTTGTGGAGATTTCTTTAGTGAGAGAGGTCGTAAAATTTAGAGAGAGTGCGGAGGAGTGGTTGAGGTAATTTTGTAAAGTGGAAACGAGTTCGTGTTTGGCATTTGACACACAATGTGATGGATGAACAATTTAGGTAATTGGAAAACCATCAAGAACCGTGGTTCATAGCGGTAGAGATGTTATTGTTGTTGGTATTATCATTGCATAGCAATAAATACATCATTGAATGTCGTCATTTAGAAAATTCCAAGTGGTTAAATTTCGGAAAGAGGAGAATAACAAGAACGTTAGTACACTATTTCTCCTCATCGGCCGGTGAGACGCAATTATTCAACGTACCAATACGGTTGATCAGGTGTGTGTATGATGAAGAGTTTACTGTAATGGACACAAACGCCAGCTGTCAATTGCTGCAAAGATATCGGAAGGATATCAGCAACGATTGTTATGAATTTTTTAAAAAATGTTGTAAAAGTGCCTTTCCACCGAACAGTCAAATTTTCAAATACTGATTTCAAGATCCATACATGTTGACAATGATCCATGTTAGGAATTACATAGATTGAAGGAGTCTGGAGAGCGGGTATTCCATTTGTTTGAAAATACAACCACATGTTTCTAGAACCAAGATACTATTATTAATAATGATCATTTCTTGGAGTGTAATTCCTTCTTCTTAATGCTGTTGAGATTATTTCTTCGTTCAAATTGTCATCATGTTGTGCTTCGCAGATTGGAACATGTATGCACTAGCGAATGAGAGTTATGATCGAAGAAAGGATCCGTGGAGATGTCTCTCCTCATTGCTGTGGTTTTGTGTGTCCTTATGGTTTATGTTGGAAATTGGTTGATTTCGCTGCAATGGGGAAGGTTGATATTGTGTTAATAATTTTATGAAACCTCGTCCATTTTTCGGTGGCGTGAAACGATGAATGAAATGTTTCCATAGTTCAATATGCTTGGCCTGTTCCTCTATTGGTTGATTGTAAATCTTGTTTGTAAGATGATTCTTTTGGATAAAATAAGCAAGATGAACACAAGAGAGGGATTATGGTTCTTTCATTATGTTTTCACATGTGTGTGAAATCCATTAAACCTAATTCTGGAATGAATTTGTTCCATTCATGACGTGCCATAGAATATTTGATTGGCATGAAAAGATTTGTAACTCATTCGGTGTGACGGAACATGTTGGGAAATATCTCCGTTTAGTACATAAAATCTAAATAAACGAAATCAATTGGAAAGAATACAACGAAAGGTAGCTTCATTTCTTACGGTTCGCTCGAATTCTTTTTCTTACTGGAGATGAAGTGGCTTCGTGGAAGGAATTAAGGGGAACATTTGAAGATCCGTTCGAAAATGGATTTTTGGAAAAGTCAAATGGTTGTTGAATTTTCTCTACTGTACTTTCATTCATCAACAAGTTAGTTGTTTGATTTTTTTCAGTGTTGGTGGGTGGTAGAATTTTTGTCAATAATGTTGAAACTTCACACATGGCTTCTGTAGGAGTCACTCGTTGAACCAAATATTTCCAGTCTTCAAGCTTTGTTGTTTGTCCTTCTACTTGTAGATTATTAATCTTGTGGTTAAGTATGTTGATTAGACGAGTGGAGTCATGAAGTTTGAAATGAGGTGTAAACTTCAATTGTTTGAGTCCATACAGTTGCATGAAAATAGTTGCTGCTTCGGAAGAGCAAACACTAGCCATTCGAGACATAAACTCCGAAATTGTGTGGTAATATGTGTCACAAAATAGCATGTCGTACAAAATATCCTCTACCATGTCCATGTATTTCTTATGATGTTTCAAAATTACGGAAAAGCAATCGGTACGAGCGTTTGAGCATTGCAAATCACAAAAGAATTCTCTGAACTTGATCTTGACTTGTTCTTGTTCAAAGTTATTCCAAATCAAATCTACAATTCTGCATACATCTCTAATATGTGTTAAATGGGAAATTAAATCATGATTGATAATCTGTATCACATGGTCTATTGTGAATGCATCAAGATGGATGATTGAATTAAAGTACGGAAGTTGAATTGAATCTCTGGATAGTAAGAAATTAATGAGATCAGTAATATCTTTCTCATTGAGCATGGCTGCATGAAGGACTGAAAAAATATCTGGATTGCTTTCACGATAGTTCTCGATGAAAAAGTATTTCATGCTGCTAGGCATGTTCGAAAAAGCGAGAGTACCTTTCGGCCATAATGAGGCCAGTAAATTCAAATATTTTCTCAAGATGGAGTGTTGTGAAATGAATATCAATACTTCTGTGGAATGTGACACTAATTGAAAATCTTTCATCAAATTCATGTTTTCAATCTTGCCCATTTCAGTGATGGAATTGAAAGCCATTGGAAAAACTTGAGGAAATTTGGCAATCATCTCTTTCTTGTGTTCTACAATCGCTTGAAATAAATTATTAATTCCTAACTTTCCCATATACATCAATACTGCAGCTATTTTGTATACATCAGAGTATTGGTGTTCACATGTCGCACCTATTTCATTGTCACAGAGATATTCATTCATCATGACCAGCTCACTTGATTGTAAAATTGTTGAAATAATGTGATCAACAAGTTGATTCAACAATTCAGTGTCTAATCGAACCTTCTCCAAAACAAGATCCAAAAACTCTGGCAAGAGCACACAATTTCTCATCAAAAACATGAATTTGTCCCAATGTATCTTCTGTTGAGAAAGGAAATGTGTTGCCAGAGCATGTTGAGTTTGAAAATGCAATAGAGTCTGCTTCCTCGTGTTCTCTGAGTCTGTATATCGAGAATGACCAATTTCTAACAGAGATAAATTGTTAAATAAAAAGCTGGCAAGTTCTTCGGGATAATTTTCACTGAGCCAAGGTTCAAATATCAGGAATAGCTTGTCTCTTCTACGTCGTGCTTGGACCATTGCTTGTTGAAAAGCGTCAAATGATGGAACAATGAGTGAGAATAACTCAAAGCTACTTGCGGGTGAGGTTAGGTTTTCCAAGGACTGTTCCACCAATTCCTTGTCCTTGGTGACATTTCTATTCTCGTATTTTTGAAGATATTCACAATAGAGCCGAGTGTTTGACGAAAACATAAATTTGTGTGCAATACCAGAAATAATGGAATTAGGATTGTCAACGTAGGGACTAAGCTCGTGAGAAATGGTATTGAGCAACCATAACATTACTTCTTCATCACCATAAAAAGACAATATATTTTCGAAGAACAAGTGAAACTTCACGAGGGGGTTGTTAGACAATGGGATGGTGTTATGTTCTATTGCCAAGCTTTTTCCAAGTATAAACAAAGCGCTTTCAAAATCCTTCTTCTTGAGCAACTTGGACAAGTGATCCAAGCGAACGAAATCAATGATAGATTCACATAACACATCAAAATCTTTGACTTCGTCGTAGCAGCGAACTTTTTCAAGCTCCGACTTAAGGAAGGAATAAATATCTAGAACAATTCCATGCTTTGGTGATTCTGCACAGCAACCAAAAATGGTTGGTAACGAGAGTAGGGGTGGCGTTTCCTCAGACATATCGCGTATGTATAATGTGATGAGCTTTTTTGCTGTTTCATTATGATTGTTACTGAAAGCTGATTTCAAATACTGCTCCCTTTCACTATATGTCGTTGCTGGTAATAGATATGGTTTCTCCAAAATCTGATCAAGCAATGCATGGAATCCATAGAAGCATGCAAAGCGAAAACATGTCTTGGAACAATAATTGGGAATTGGAACAAGAGATTGGTCTTCGTGTGAAGAATGAATCATCTTCTCCATGGGATGAACAAATTGATTCAAATCAAACAAATTGAAATCATGTAAAGGTTGTAGTAAGTTTCTCAATCGCTCGTTTGGGAGTAATGAATTTTCACTTCTAAAAAAACCGCTGCATTCAATCTTCATCCACCTCAATACAAATGACTCGACACATTTTGCATCTTGAACAAAATGACAAGACAACACTGCAAGTCGACCCGTCCAACTGACGTTTGCAACAGAGTGAAAAGCATCAGATCTCGTGAGAAAACTTGCTACCAATCTCCATTCATCAAATGATAATTCTCTCATCATCATATTGACTCGAAAGGTTGAGCGATAAGGACTGTTGGTGAAGCGATCAGTGCCAGGCTGACACATGGCAACACCTCCGAGATTGGAGATGGCCTTCTTTGAAGACACAATCCGAAGGCCCATACTGCTCATCATCCTTCCTATCATCTCCTTGGTCGACTCTCTCTGATCAGCCAACAGAGGACGGTAGTTCTCTTGCTTGGTAACATCGGCCGAAGAGATTGGATAAAAGTAACAGAGTTGAGGCTCCAGAGAGGATTTTTGACAGCTCGCTTTGATATTTCCTTCTTGCAACGTTGGAAACATTTTTTTCTAAGTGACTAATCGTCACATCAATCCGAGCGTGAATGTAATCACGTTCTCTCATTTCCAATGGGTCGTTCTTGAATGAACATTCTTTCGTACTGATGATGTTGAGCTCGCATGAACCTTGGCATTCGTTTGTGGTTCACAAGCTGCTGATGATGGAGCAGTGAAGGAAAAAGTATTAAATGTAAATGGAGAGCTTCCACTAGAAAATGGGTTTTTGGAAAAGTCAAAAGAAGGTTGCGTTGTAAATGGATTTGCTACTGCTTTGTTGCTCATAGTGCTTCCCGACGAGATCGTGTGATTTGTTAACATTTGATTCTTGAAACCTCCTAAATCATTGATAGGTTGAAGCAGTGTCAATAATTTTGAAACCTCATCCATTGCTTCAGAGGGTAACAGTTGTTGAATGAGCGATTTCCATGCGACCAAGAATTTAGTGCGTTGGTGTTTGTTGGTCTTGCTTTTAAGGGCATCAATGAGACGAGTGGGGTTACGAAGTAAAAAACTTGTTGGTGTAAAATCAAATTCTTTGGGGCCAAATATCTCCATGTCTTTTGCTTGTGATGAGCAAGAGTCGTTCAATCGTAATTTAAATTGTGAAACTGTATCAAAATAGTCGTCACAAAGAAGCATTTCATACATGATATCTTCGATCATCTCCATGAATTTTCTGTGATACTTCATAACAACCGTCACATGGTCGTAAAGACCTGTTGAGCTGTATAAAACACAAAATAGGTCACGGAACTTGATTTTGACTTGATCTTGTTCAAATTTGGTCCATAGTAAATTCACAATTTTGCATACATCTCTAATATGTGTTAAATTGGAAGGGTTGAAAAAGCTAGTACTTGGAATCTGCAGCAAATGGTCTGTTGTGATTGAATTAATATGAATAAAAGAATTGAAGTAGGCGACATCCTTGGATAATAAATATTGAATTATTTCAGCAATTTCTTTTTCACTCATCATGCTTGCATTCAGTACAGCAATAATGTCTGGGTTGCATTGCGCGCTTTCATTAAAAAAGTATTTCATTTTCGTGTTACTTATAGACGTAATAGTTGGCCAAAATGAGGCCAATAAATTCAAATATTTTCCCAAAATAGGATGCCGTAATAGGAATATTAAAAGTTGTGTTGAATGGGTCACCAATTGAAAATCTTTCTTCAATTTCACATTGTAAATGTTACTCATGTCAGTGATAGAGTTGTACATCAATGGAAAAACTCGAGGAAACTCGACAATCACATTTGCCTTATGTTCAGCAATAAATTGAAATAACTTGCTTAATCCCAATTTTCCTATATACATAAGAACGGCAGCGTCCTATAAACATCATTGAGGTTCAAGGGTTGGTTTGTCATTGATTGCTTGTTGTTCAAAAGATAACTTTTCATCATAGTCAGATATGGGAAATGCAATATTGTCGAAATGATATGATTGTACAATTCTTCTAAAAGCGTACTATCGGTTTGGAATTTTTCGAAGAGAAATTCGTAAAAATCGGATAAGCATTCATAGGTTTGCATCAAATATATCAAATCGGCCCAATTTTTAACCTTGTCAGCCATAAATAGAGAAGCGAGCTTTTTTTGCACACGTGAGTTGAATAACTTTTTAACGTGTGAGCTCTGAGGATCCGTATAACGATCTGAGCCTTCTCTTAACAATGTCACCCTCTGAAATAAAAAGTCAGCAAGTTCTTCAGGATAATTTTCGCTTAGCCAAGGTTCAAATATCCCAAACAACATGTCTGCTTTGTCATATGTTCGCAGTAATGCCTGTTGGAAGGCATTAAATGATGGTCTAATGAGCGAAAATAATTCAACGGTAAACGTTGAATTTAGTGAGGCCAAGGAATGTTCGACCAATATTTTATCCTTGTTGACATCTCTTTTCTCGTATTTTTGAATGTATTCACAATACATTTTAGTATTTGCTGATAACATGCATTCTTGTGCAATATCTGAAATGATTGAGTTGGGATTTTCAATGTATGGAGTAAGCTCAGTAAATAAAGTATTGAATAGCCATAACATAAATTCTACGTCACGACTATAAGCCAAAGCTCCCTTTAAGGATTTTCCTAACACGGATAGGGATGTTGGTTGTAATTCGTTTCCGTGTGATGATGTTCGGTTATTCTTACAATTCAAGGCCAGATATTTCTGAAGTACGAACAACGCACTTTCAAAATCCTTCTTGTTGAGCAACTTGGAATAGTATTGGCCCTCAATAAAGAACGTATTAATAGATTCGCTTAAAATATCATTGGCTTCTTGGTCCTTGAGCGTTTTTGCAAACTCTTGTTGAAGGAAGGAGTACATTATCACTATAATTCCAGATGTTTGTGAGTCAGCGCACATAACAAGAATGGTGTGCAAGGAATGATCTGAAATCTGTAAAAGATTATTGTATGGAGTATCCTCGAAAATTCTGCGAATATAAAGCTTGACAATTCGCTTAGCTGTTTCGTCATTGTTGTTACTAAATGCTAACTTTAAACAAAGATTTCTTTCAGAAGGTTTCATTATTGATGGTAACAGAAATGGCTTTTCAATAAGCTGATCAATCAATGCATAGAATCCCAATTCACAAGCACATTGAACACATTTCATCGAGTAGTAATTGGGAATTGGAACAAGAGAGTCTTCATGTGAATAATGAATATTCTTCTCCATGGGATGAACAAATTGATTCAAATCAAACAAGTTGAGATCGTGCAACAAATACAACATGTCATGCAATCTCTCATTGGGAAGCAGTGAATTTTCACCTCGACACTGATCAGAATGACCTGCTGCTTTAGCTCTCTTCATCCACTTCAACACAAATGACTCGACACATTTCCAATCTTGAACAAAATGACAAGACAACACTGCAAGTCGACTCGTTCTATTAACATTGGCCAACGACTTGAATGCCACAAATTTTGTAACAAAACTTGCCACCAATCTCCATTCATCAAAAGATAATTCCCTTCTCGTGTCGCCACGTCCCACAACTTTTAAATAAGTATCGCCATGAACAACATTTCGAGGCTTTGATAAGAAATTAATCGTGGTGGTTGGAGGCATTAACGAAATTGGATTCCATTTCAATTCTGTTGTAGAAGACGATGCTGATGGAGAAGAGGTGGTAGGAGGACCATCCCGAAGATTCATGTCTTGGAAGAGACTTCCGATTGTACTGTGAGACTTGTCTTGTTGTTCCACTTTCTCATCAGGCGAGGAAAAAGTTGGATAAAAGTACTCGAGTGAGGGTGTTGAGAACATTTTTTTTGAGAAAATAATTACAACAATTTTTGTAAAGAATTGATTGAAAAACTCTCTGTTTGCCTTTTTCAAACTATTGAACTGTTATCATCCACCTCATCATCATCCTCAGTAATTTGATTGAATGAAAAAGTTGAAAATTAAAAAAAAATGAAAAAACAGGGCCTGATATGGTTGAAGGCTTCTGCATCTGCAACCATGATAGGGAGTATAGGCTCCGTAGCAACATCATCATCGGGTTCATCTTCAATTTTTATTCCATCGTATTTGGGACAAGCCATTACGAGTCGTTCACGAGCTCTTTCCGTAACACAGCAACGATCGTTTTTAAAGTATTATTGTCGTACGGAAAGTTCAGAGTTGGAACGATTCAATAATATAGGCAGTGTTCATAATTACCGAGTTTCATCAACATCCATCACTTGCTCTTCTTCCTCACAATTCCTCCATGCCACCAATACTAACAACACGAACATGAATCAAATAATTGTTGGCAACAATAATATTCATCATTACCATACTTCACTCAAAGCTTCAAACAATTCGGAAGGAGGAGAGGCCGGAAATAATAAACCTAAAAAAACTCCCAAGAAAAGAAGAGGTGCCGACGACGATGAAGAGGAACAACAATTCTATGTGAGAAATGCTTATCCAGAATTTGAGTTAAAAGCACCAATGAGTGCAAGAGAATTGGGACAAAAGTTAGACATTTCACCTCATGAAATTATCAAACATCTTCCGAAAGGGTACACCATGGAAGATATCATTTCAATGGAAACAATTGAAAATATATGTCTTGAGCATTTGAAATCGATTCCCATACGAACCAAGCCAAAAATATTATCTGATGACGATTTAAAAGTACTTGAAAGATTGGAAAACAACTCTCCTCCATCAGCAAAAGATCTCCAAAAGAACGAAAAGGAATACAAAAAATTGTTTAAGCCAAAAGCACCTGTCGTGACAATCATGGGTCACGTCGATCATGGTAAAACAACTCTGTTGGACAAGTTGAGAAATACAAACCTCGTCGAAAAGGAATTTGGAGGCATTACACAACACATTGGTGCCTTCCAAGTCAAGCTGCCCTCCATCTCGCAACCCATCACATTTATTGACACACCAGGACATGAAGCATTCACTTCAATGAGAGCATGTGGCGCACAAGTGACTGACATTATTGTCTTGGTTGTTGCAGCAGATGATGGTGTCATGCCACAAACTAGAGAAGTGATCAGACATGCACGAGAATGTAACGTCCCAATGATTGTTGCAATCAACAAGATTGATAAATCCAATGCAGATATTGATATGGTGGAACGACATTTAATGAATGAGGGAATTGTTTCAGAGCAGAAAGGTGGAGATATTCAATTTATTCCTATTTCAGCGCTCAAAGGAACTGGAGTTAAGGATCTTATTGAGGCCATTGGTCTCCAAGCAGAAATATTAGAATTGAAATCAATATTTGACAATATTCCAATGCAAGGAACAGTCATTGAATGCAAAGTTTTGCAAGGTTTTGGTATCTCAGCTACATGTATTGTTCGAAGAGGAAATCTTAAAACCGGTAAATGGGTTGTCTCTGGACTCTCCTATGGAAGAGTAAAGAGTTTGCGAGATTCAAATTTGAAAGAAGTGAAGGTTGCATATCCAGCTGATCCTGTGGAAATTATTGGTTTTACCAGTATGCCAAAAGCAGGAGATAAAGTCATTGAGGTTGACAACGAAGAAATGGCAAAACGAATTGTTGAATACAGAATTGAAATGATGACTATTCAAGCAGAAAATAAGAAAGCCAAAAAGTTTGAAGAGAATTTGAGAGAAATAGAAAAGCGAGAAGCTGAAAGACAAAAGGAGCTTGAAAAAAATCCAGAACTGGCTGAAAAAGAAAAGGCAACAGAGGAAACACAAAAAGAAACGCTCGAAGAAGATAAGAAGTATATTTTACCAATTATTTTGAAAACAGATGTGGTTGGAACGATCGATGCATTTAATGAAATTATATCTGCATTCCCTACCGAGATTGCTCAGATACAAATTATCAAACAAGCAGTAGGTCCAGTCTCTACAGCTGACATTCAATTGGCAAAGATTGTGGAGGGTACTCAAATTATTGCCATGAATGCTAAAGTTGCACCAAATATTGCCATCGAAGCCAAAACTCATAATGTCACAATTAGCACATTCAAAGTGATTTACCATTTAATTGATTTCTTAAAGTCAGAATTGGTCAAAATGATTCCACCAACGTTCGAAGATGTCGTTTTGGGAGAAGCCATTTGCAAACAACCATTTACGTTCACTGACAAGAGCACTTCAGGTAAAAAAACAGTAATTCCCATTGCTGGCTGTACTGTGACCAAAGGTTCCATGTTGGCAAAAGTTGAAAAGGGAGATTTTTATCGAGTGTTGCGTGCGGGATCTGCTCTGATTGAACGAAGTTCCATTAATTCGCTCTTCCACTTTAAAGATCAGGTCAAGGAGGTAAAGAAGGGCAATGATTGTGGTATTTCATTGGAAAATTATAAGGAAATTATGAGTGGTGACATTATTCAACTTGTATCCAAGCAAGAGAAACAAATGACTTTTGAAGAACTTGTTCAAGAATCTGAAAAGAGAAAATTCAAATTCAGAAAAAACAAATAGGCTACTATTAATTCAATTTTGAGAGGATTATTTTGTCATGAAACGATTGGTAATCATTGTGGCAGTAGTGGAATACTGCTGTTGTCCAACACAAAAATAAACCAAATACAACGAATGCATGCACAATGGATTCATTCATTTGACCTTTCTAATAATTTGGTTTATTATTTCCTGTCCAACGAAGGCTTGGCGAACAAGGATGCTTGCTTCAATTTTTTGAGCTTCTGCAAAATCAAACTAATGTCAGTTTCAGTCAAACTATTACCAATCAAATACAATGACGTCAAGTTTGTAAAACTGATACTTGAACAAATGTACATGGCTCCTTCATGTCCAATACTACAATAGCTTAGCCCGAGCTCTGTTAAATTCTTCATGTTGTTGCTCGATGCTAATGCACCAATACCTTTAGGACCAATTGAATTCCTACATAAGTTTAACACTTGTAATTGTGTCAGATTTGGGCTTGTTGCAATACATATAGCTCCTTGCGCACCAATGTCATTGTTGATCAAGTAGAGTTTCACTAAATGTTGTAAATGTACACTATTGGCAAGATGATGAGCACCTTCATCGCCGATTGCATTTCCACTCAAATCCAACTTGGTTAAATGCTTAAAACTTTCTGAGATTAATTTGGCACTTAAAGGACCCATTCTATTTTCATTTAAAATCAGAGATCTCAAATTGGAAAAGACACCAGCAATGATTTCGATCGTACATGGTTCCATATTCGTTACATCTAACTCTGTGACATTTTTCAATCGAATTGAACCCATTCCATCCAAAACTTCATAATTACCATCCATTAGTAATGTTGTAATATTTTCCATATATTTGGAAAGAATAAATGGTTTAAAAAACGATTGAGGCCATTTGTGTGTACAAAGAATATTTGTGTATCGACTTTGAAAGATGGAGTCGAGAAACTTCTTGGATCCATCTTTCAACTTTTCAACCGAATACATGCGATACCTGTTTTCATATTGAATGGAAATTTGAGTTGGACTATTGGGTGAAAATTCCATTTCATTACCAATCGATGGCGAATGTTGTCTTTTGCTCAATATATATTCACGTTCTTTCTTCTCGCTCTTTGAATGTATCAAAGCTTGATCAAACACTGTGGGATCATTGGTGTCTATCAATGGAGAGTTGAGTTTGTGCTTTTTCCAAGGATATTGATATCGAAAAATTAAACTAATATCCTCCATAAGTACAGTCTTGGTTCGATCTGAAAATACAAGTGTCGTGACGTCATGAAGTGAATAAAGTAGCATGAGCATGATGGATTTCAACTCGTTCAAAATGTTGGTCCAATCTTTTCGTTGACAAGCATCAATTTTCAACATGCTACGACAGAGAGAGAGGAGTCGACTCACACATTCGGAAAATACAACCATTGTCTCATTCATCTCAATTCCTCTCTCATCCAGAGAGAGGACATACCTTTTAGCACCTTACACCTTACACTTTAGTGCCGTTTGCAATGGCACGTAGTCCCAAAAAGGAGATACAAATAGCACTTAACACTGGAGTGCCAAATGCAAACAGCACCTGACACTTGAGTGCCGAGTGTCATCAGCACCTGTATATTTTTTAATTTATTTAAATATTATTTTGAAATTACAAACCTCCGTCTTCACGGTTGTGAGCAACGGGCCTCAAAATTCTCTTCACTACACAATCATCATCGAGTATCACGAACGCAATTTTTGGACAATTCGTCTGACAACGACAATACCAAATGATCATCTACGAAATTTAGTTTATGGAGGGAAGAATAGACTCACGCTCATTTTCTAAGGTGAAGCGTTGTGAGGCAGTGGTTCAAATAATGTTCCACCGTTCAGCACCTGTTTTCTGAGTTGATGTTGCGCCATACAACACGGCGTTGAAAGAGATTGAGATGAAGTTGTCGAACAGGATGTCAGAGCTTGCTGAATGAACTTGAGAGACGATTTATGTTGAGGAAAAACACTTGCAGTACAGGAAAACATTTTCATTTGGTTCAACAGGGGAGTGAAACTTGCCAGCTTTTCTTCATAGTGACATGTACTTTTGTTCAATTGTTACAAAAACGGTGAGAAGAACAAGAGAATGGTGCTCAACACTGTTGTTGGCTGATGTAATCGAATTTGAGTGATTTGGGAATGACGGTAACAGCAAAAGTCAAGCTGAAGCAATCAGAAGGGTACAATTAAGGGAACTGGAATCACTTTTTGTTTCGTAGTCATACTTCTTAACGGCTGAGTCTATCATCATGAAAGAACATATCATTTTTGCTCTAATCCTTTCATACGAAGTCAGCAAATAGGAATAGATGATGGATTATCAGCTTTTTTTTTGTTTGATGATTTTATTGACAATAGAATGTTAGTTCACAAATACTCATTTCAACATCATTCGCACACTCAGTGTCATACATAGACTTACTAGGTCAATACAATCATTCATTTGCAAGTGTCAATGCAAACACTGACATAAGTGTAGGTGCCAATCATCCAGAGAGGATGAAGTTCATTGTAATGTCAAAATGTCACATGTCTGTTGTCAATTCCAAATTGTCCATCATTCGAATAATGCAATTGATGAAGTAAACAAAGCAATTCCAAACACATGACACCAAAACTCCAAATATCTGAACGTGTGGAACGTCGTGTCCCCGTCTCTGGAGGAAAATAATGAAGTGTTCCACTTCTCGAACGATTACTACACGAATAATTGTCATCCGATTCATCCAAATCTGCAAGATAGACACAAAAATTGGAGAATGATGAAAAATTCAGTGCATGTCCATCATCGACCAGAAAATTCTCAGGTTTGACATCATTATGACGTTTCTGAGCAATTTCATTCCAACATTGCAATCCATTGGCACATTGATGCATCATATCCAACACCAAACAAAGAGAATGAATATTCCATTGGATCATGTCATGATTCTCTCGAAGAAGAGAATGAAAGGAATCTTTGAGACGTTGTGTGGCAAAGGTTCTCAAATTACAAGTCATGTAAGGCATTATGATTTCTGTGACTCCCGCTTCCTGATTGGTACAAAGATCGACAATTTCGATTAGATACATTTGGAGTGGAGAGGAACGTGTTCGTAAGACTTGATACGTTTGATAGACCTCGCTCATGGGATCGTCCAAGACTTGTTTCATGAATAATTTCCGTTGTGGAGTCGTGCTGCTACCAATACTGTTACTATTATAATTATTACTGTAACTATTACAACCATTACTGTAAATATTATTATTATTACTCATTACAATGACTACCATTCGTTCGTTGGGTCAACGAGGAAACATCAGAAATTGGTTCAACATGCCAAAATCTGGATGAAGAACCATGACACTCAATTCCATGAATGGAAGGTTGTCCTCCATGATACCAATACTTGTTATTGAGTGATCGATATAATGGAGAAACCCGATGATGCTCATGAGCAGCACAGGCATGAGCCGAACATAAATTACGACGACAACAACAGCAATGAAAGCTTGCTGGAGTTAGGTATGTATTGCACTCGGAACAACGTTCTTGATTAATGATGGTTGGACTGGTCAAGGAAGGATCAATGATGGTGAGAGAGAGTCCACCACAACAATGTGGATCATGAAATCCGAAGGAATATGCGCAATGATTCGGATGATGATTGGAATTGCAATAATCTAAACCACATCCGCAGCAATGAAAGCGAGCGAGATGGGGACAATTGGGAACATGACATGATCGTATGAACATTTTTTGAATCGCGTGGGTGTTCTTGGTGTGAGAGAAAATTTTGTAATTTTATGCGAAACCATCTGCGTGAAACATGTCAGAAATCAAATCATTCAAAATCGAATTCGAATAACTACAATAAAAACTAGAAACAGTAACCTAATGCTCGTGCTACGTTTGAACACGCGTCAAGAATCTCCTGTTCTGAACCCGCGCTTCCAATTTCAGCAAAAAATAAGGCATCGTTACTCGACAAACAACCAGGTCGTGCTTCTTCAACGGTCATGGACCCTTTTCCAAATTTCTTGACACAATACGCACCATTACTCTGTCCCGTGAGGAAGAATTTATACAAAACACCAAACGATGCCTGCGACTTATTAAGAGCTAACATTGCACCGTCAGTAAAAGAATGTTCCAATGAATATGTTTTAACCTTGGAAGAGTTCCGTAGAGTAATAGATAAACCGTTCTTAGGTAATGTACAATTGAAACTACTATGATTGTTGAAGTGAGAAAATCCTACTGTCGTTGATGAGTTGTAAATTTCCTTAAGGCGCGTTTGAGAAGAAATAATTATTGAATTTTCAATTCTAGCTAAATATTCAAGATTTGTTTGAAATTGTTCTACTAATAGCGCACAATGAGAAAAAAGTACATTCTGGCTCTCAAATACATTTTTGTTCCATTTTCTGATAAACACACCGCTGAAAGTATTTCCTTCTCCTGAAAATGTACAATTTTCAAATTGCATTTGCTCCTTGGATAATTTGACTGTTTCACTACCTAAAAGTTTACAATTCTCAAATGTGCATCCATTAAACATCCAAGGTCCAACAAGTTCACATTCAATAAACACACAATTCCTTGTCACAAATTGACTCGAGTCAGAAACAAATTTCTTTCCTCTGAATGTATAAGATTCGAGTGTCTTCATTCCTTTACAAAAAGCATGAACAGTTCTATCATTCATTCTATCTTCAAGTTCTTCCAATTTTTGAATTTTCTTGTCGAGCATGTCCAATTTTTCTTGTATCTTTGAAACAAATTCCTTATTACCAACAAATGGACATGTTTGAACATGGGTGTTCAGTTGCTCTCGTTTTCCTTTCCAATCACACCAGTGATTCTCATCGCTACAACTAACAATGGCCATTGGACACAATTCTTTTTCGTGCTGGTGTTGTTGAAGGGGGCTGATTTTCGCTCCACAACCCAAATGACACGGAATTGGACATGTTTCCATGTGTACATCCAATTCGTGTCGGGGCATCATGGAATGACATCTGACACACGGAACCATCACCTGCTGCAAGCTTTCAACGACAAATTTTGGAGGTTTGCAAAGACTCTCGACCGAGAACGGGCAATGACAGAAGGAACATGTTTGATCATACGGAGCACATTTTAAACAAAATAACAACTGACAGGAAGTGTGCATGACGGGATCTTGCAGTAATTCCGAACAGAGGGAACATTTGAGAAAAGAGGGAATTTCAAATGCTTGCTCTTGAGAAATCGAATTTGACAACCGCATTTTTTTTAAAATTGTCAACGTATTTTAAAGATATTCTTGAGAGGGGATGAAATATAAATTGTTACTGAACCATTTACGCTTCTCAAAGTTTAAATATTCTTCACTGTTATTAATTCACACATTATTGTTAAACTTCAAATTGATTTGCCCAATCAATCACATTCTCCACTAGGGAAATAATATCCTTCTCGTCTTGAGATAATTCTTCGTCTTGTACGTAGTCGTGAATTAAATTAAGAGTGCTTGGCAAATTCTGTGTGTTTGATGATTGAATGATGTAGAGCATTAATCCATAGAGTGTCGTATCTGAGAGTGTGTCAAAATTGGAGACTTGATTCACGAGTTCAATAATTTTGGCATACATGGCAACGAGAGAGTCAATGGCTGAGTATGGCGTTTTTCCTACATTGATGTTGTCGAGAATTTCAATGGCTGGCTCAAAACTATCGGCTGCTTCAATGATGGCCATATCTTCAACTCCCAAATCTTGTAATGTCACAATTCCAATAGCATTCAGCTTTTCTTCGGTGGTCTTGTTTTGCTGTTGCGTTTCGTATACTTCCACCAGTGTACGATATACTCTCTTGACAATACCTTCAGTGAGAGCTTTGGTGACATAGTGTCTCAATTCTGCCACTTGCAAAGAGGCCCATAATGGAGTGAGTTCAACAACGATGGCATTGGCCAGATCGGAAATTTGCTTATTGGCATCATGGACGCTCAACCATACTGTATCTTCTTTCACTTGGAATTCCTCATTGAATTTTTGAACAAAATAAATTAACATGGTGTTAATTGGATGCTGTGAAATGAGGTCTGTAATGCTCAACATGTGAGTTCGAACACTTTCCCATTGATCTGCAGGCGATTCCATAGCCAATAATTCTCGATCGAATAATTCGTCACGAGTCTTGAATGTTCTTTCCTTGTGATAATTGGCGATAAATTTGGTTCGAACACTTTTCGACCATGCATTATCACCATCAAGAGTCACGTCAGCACCATCACCATCCACTGATGCTTGAAGATTTAGACTTTTTCGTTTTTCTTTCGCTGAAAGCTCTGGATCGAGACCGAACGATGTCACTTCGCTTAGCGATGGTTTGTATGCATTGTCCAAAGGTGATGGGACTCGAGTATTAAATGTGGCACCAGGAGGTGCTTGAAATTCAATGGTAGGTGACGACAATTCAACACTCTTTCGGTTGGAGAAGAAGGATGAATGTGTGGAGGAGGTAACAATCATGGACTTGGATAGAGGATTGTTGGAATTGTTTGAAATTGGTGTCAAAGTTGGTGAAGATGGCTGTGTCATGAATGACGAAGATAATGCAGCAGTGCTTGATTGGAATGACATGTTATTGAACGAATTGGATGATGCTGCTGAGAGGGAAGTAGGTGTAGCATTGAACAAAGTAGTGTTGGTGTTGTTGGATACAGAAGAAGGTTGATTCAATGGATAGGCAAAAGAAGCCGATGATCTCAAAGAATTGTTTCCAGAGTTTGGAGGTGTCGTCGTGGATGATGATCCCGATGAAGAGATAATACCAGTTCCAACATAAAACGAAGAAGTAGTGGACATCATGGAAGGAGTATTGGCTGTGAAGGATGATGGGTATGATCCTCCATTCGTTGATGACGATCCACCTCCTCCAACATTGGAATTATCATGATGATAATTTCCAGAGTTTGGAATTTCCTTTTCAATAATATCTGTAACTCGTTCAAAACACATTTTCGTAATTTTCACTGCTTGAACCACTTGTTTGTAACTCTGTGCATTAGTCTTCAATTCTTCATAGAGTGTTTCTTCTTTCAATAATTGTCCGAGGGCTTGAAAACATGCTGCGTATTGTTTGAGAGCTTCTGCAAAGTTCCGTTGCTCATCTCTCTTGATGGCTTCACTGCTTTTAATTTTGATGGAATGAATATTGAATGCTTGGACCATGATGATGGTGGTGGTTTGTAAATTTAATCACGTGTATAGGGTGTATGTGCGTTGGGTGGATTGGATTTAAATATTCGGAATAAGGGGTTTAGAAGATGATGATGATGCAAATATTGATCAAATTTGTATCAATCAATGAATTCAATTATGAATAATTATTCGCTGAGTACTCGTAAATGGTTTTTTCTTTTGATCACAGTAACACGCTATGATCTGTTGTTGGTTCCGAGAGCGTATGATGATGATGTTGAAATAACTTCAACTTTTAAGTCAACTATTCGCAAGAGATGTGGAATGAATTTTTTTTGATTTTCGAATTGAATTTGAAACTGAAAAAGAATTGTTGTTAGTTTTGACAGTTCAAACAAACTTCTATTTACTAGATTCATAGCAACATGATTCATAGACCATCATCTACTTGAATGACGCCAATTTCAATAACAAAAAATCAATCACACCTGGACACAAACATTGCACAGCAGCAAGCAAGGGCCAAATGAAACTCTTTCCGTTGGAATCAATGTAGACATGTTTGCCACGATTCGAGGAGAATAAATTGGTGAACATGACGCAAGCCACTTCCTCTGCATCTTGTCCAAATTTATCCATAATTTTACCAAAGGCTTTCTGACAATTCTCAATTTCGTGTGAAAACTTAGAGGATGAATCAATATTCCCCTTAAATGCCATTCCAGTTTTGGTAAATCCAGGATACACACAACAGACGTCAATTCCAGTGGAATGCAATTCTCTTCGAATGCCATCATTCCAACTAATCAACGCTGCCTTTGTCACTCCATATGGGGTTCCCAAATAGGGAGGAATTAATACACCTGCTGGAGAAGCTACATTCATTATAACAGATTGACCATCGTCATATCCATTCAGACGAGAGAGGAGATGAGGGAAAACGGCCTTTGTCATTTTCAAATGTCCAACAACATTGGTGGCTAACATTTTCTCAAACACATCTTCTTGTTGTTCA
This sequence comes from Naegleria lovaniensis, assembly GCF_003324165.1. NCBI lineage: Eukaryota > Heterolobosea > Eutetramitea > Acrasida > Naegleriidae > Naegleria > Naegleria lovaniensis. The sequence continues at coordinate 62,042 of NW_025407839.1, forward strand.
ATGAGAGAAGTGTACAAGCCATCTCTGGGGTACGAGATTCCTGCACAATTAACGAGCGCATCAATTCGACGGACAGATTGTTCAGAATCAATGAAGAGTCGTTTTTGAATGTCTTGAACTGTGGTAGTTGACAGATCGAATGTAAAATATCGATAGGTTTCATCATCCTTGCTGCTTAATAGACCCTTGTCCATGTACTCTTGTTGACGTTGAGCGAGGAGATGTTCGTTGCAATCCACAGCAATCACTCGACACTGATGAGATAACAACTTCCTAACTAACGCTTCTCCAATTCCACTTGCAGCACCTGAAACAACAATACATTTTCCTTTTGGAGCGATATCATGTCGATAGCGATAAAAAGCTGAGAGAGCAAAAGCAGCCAATAGTAGGACCAGTAGGGAGATGGAAAGAAGGAAGAGCATCTATGATGAAAGATAAATTGTAGGGGTGAATGGTTCGTTTGTTTTTTTTTGTGTTTTTTGGATGAACCGAAGAGATGAGTGTCTCGTGAAATTGGAATTCTGAATCATCGATCAAACCAAAAATTTTGCGTCTCAAGTTTTCTTGCGTTCTTGAAAAATATTAATAGAAAGAGGTTCAAAAACGTGAATTCCCAAGTACTCAATATCAAGCGATTGGAACATGATTTCTTTGAATTTGATTAAGTTACAGTTTTGAAACTGTCGAAATTGAGGTTTTTGATAGTCTGAGGTAATATAACAGTGGAAGTTCGTTGTTCCATTTAAACAAACTTCAGTTCAAAAAAAATGGAAGGAAGTGGAATTTCTTGTTTTCATTCACCCCTGTATGTGAGAACAAACCACGTTACTTTTGATCAACGGATGTTATTGATTGGAAGAGAAAATGGTTGGATCAATCGGGTCGTATTTTCATATAAAGCTTTGGAAGCATCGGCGATGAATGATGATGAACGTGTAGTGAATAGTATTGCCGGCAATGATGGTGCTGATTCAAACATTTTTCTATTAATTGAAAATTATAGAATTCACGATCGTGATCGGGTCAATTCTATTCAATATGTGCCTGATTTGGACATGGTTATTTCTTGTTCGGATGATCGAGTTTTCTTTTGGAAATTTTGTGAAAATTCAAAACAATTATCGAACACGGATGCATCTCCAATAACTTTATTCAAATATTATGCGAGTTTCAAGAGAAAAAGTCGTTTTTTTGGAATTTCAGTCTTTTTGCCCAATATTGCAGTTGTGTTTTGCGAAGATGGAACTTATTCTACATTTTCATTGAACAAAGAAACTTCAACAGAATCAGAGTGTGTAACCATTTTGACAAGTGACCAAAGTAGTTTTGAAACAAAGCAACCACATCACAAATCAATACCCACTTTCTTTGCAAAGAAAAGTAATATTGGTTCCAAAAAACTGTTACACATAGCCGGTCATGACACCAATCAATCGCTTTGGACTTTATGGGATGATGGCTCTATCGTATTACTGGCATTGCAAAAAAACAAGTTCCAACCTTGGTTGGGAAGGTTAAGAGTAAGGAGTTTCATTGAAAAATTTAAAGGGAAACATATTACTGGAATTGACATTTCACCAATCCGTCTGTTAACGATTGTCATGCGCGACAACATTATTATATGGGATGCTATGAGTGATTGTATATTCTTTTCTGTTTCGCTCCAAAACATGTTAGAAAATTCCCAATATCTAACGTCCAACAAAACATGGGTCACAACACATCCAGTGAGATATGAAGTATGGTTAGCTAACAATGGCGATATTTCTAGAATTTTATTGGAATCTAAAGAATTACAATATGTGAAAACGATTCACGGATTTTCATTTTCGGCATCTAATTGGCTGTCGTGTGATGCGAGTGATGCTATTCCAATACTTGTCCTAGGAACCTCTGACGGTTCTTTATTGTTGATAGACGGTCGTGAGAATGCACAACGATTGGTTGTCAAGCAAATAGAACCCAAAAGTCACAGCGTACTTTGTGAAAATTTATTTAGCTTGTTGTGTCGTCGAGAGGTATATTTAGATTTAACTTTTAGCTTTGACAACGAGAGATCAGTCCTGATTTAATATCAGTAAGACCATAATCAGTCATTTTGTCAATAATTAACCATTTCATTGAGCTGCTGTCTGTTTCTTCATTCATGTGTTTTGAATTGGAAACAAATTTAATGTCCTTACGGAGCGCATAATGAACTTTGAAATGGTGTCAATAAGTTTCATAAAAAAAGCTTCCGCTCCAAATTCTCACAACCATGTCATTGACCACAGCTCATCTACACACACATGAAACTCTGAAAATTGAATTTCTGACGAATCCCTTCTCATTCATTCGATCTCTACTGAGTCCTCTCTACATTCATCTGTTCAAATTGTTTCTTCCATCAGAATTGGTTTCCACGAACAAGAATCACCTATCGATTCATTCCGATCAATTGTGTGAAATTATTTTACAACGAACACTCTCGTTCGTTCATTATTTTCATGCCTCTCTTCTGAATCGATGGTTACACGCTGCTACAATTGTACCGTTTTTTTGTGGTATTTTTCTTACGATGGGATATCTTGTGAAAGTAATTTTGGGATTGGAATGGACATTTCCTTTTGTGGTCGTGTGGAGTGTATTATTTGTGATCTTTGCAATGGGAATTGATCGATATGTATCCATGATTTTGGTTGGTTATTGTGTTGCCATTTGTTATATCTGCCAAGTATTGTTGACTTATTTAGACAAGTCAAATGCCACTACAATTTTCAATAGTGGACAATTTCACGTCTTGTTGTGGGGTCTGTCTTTATTACTTGTTGCATTTTTAAGTCAAGTAGTATTAGGCCATGTCTGGATCGATTCAAAAATCCCAGCCTTCTTAATTCAAGAAGCATTATTAATTACACCCATTTACATGATTCTGTCATGTGTCTTGATGGAAAATCCATTTATTCGATATTTACCAACATTGAAACAAGAAATTGAAAGCAAGGCAACGAATGAGAATTTCCAAAAGTTCGCAAGAATTCAATAATACACATTTAAATGTTTCTTTTTTGGTCAGTAAGGACTGACAAGAACTTACGAAAGTTTATATTGTAAACAACGAAGCAACGAAGTCAACCAGGATTACAATGAAAGTTTTTGAGTATTGTCATTATTATTTGACTTCGAACGCTAAAAAATGAAACTCGTTTGTTTCACGGGTGGCCAACTCAAGCGTATTTTTTCGTGAACACAACAAGCTGCAAGAGATAATTTCGCTGGGGATTTTTAATAAAACTACGATCATTGTACGATTTTATGATGATTTCAACCCCTCAAAACTTGCCAATGCAACATTTTGTTGCTGACACGTGAGGGAAACACAACTTAATTATTGGTGCGTCAATAAGTTGAATTGGCATTACAAGAGCCGTGGTGGTAACGTCGTAAAACTTTGTCACGTCCAGGGTGGTATAGTATTGAAGGGGCCCTTTCCCCTCTTCGTCATTATCAACACCATCTCTCTCAAACCACAACTCTTACATTGAGAAATGTGTTGTGAAATTGTTGCTAAAATGTTTTCGAACTTCTCTTATTGTCTCGAATCTTGGTCATTTTTACTGAAGGAGTTGGCCACCCGTGGTTTGTTTTCGATAAAAATATTTTCATTCGTTTAAATTCGTTTGAACTCGTTCAAAGTCGTTTATGGCCTTATATCACTCCGTTTTAATAGTACCTTGATGGAAGGAATACCGAATTTATTGTTGTCCACCACTATTTGCTAGACGTGAAAGAGTTTTTCAAACGATTTCATGAGACAACGTCTTGTTTTCTGTTACCAAATTCAACCCAAGACTTCGTTGAACAGACTTTGAGCATGCTTTTGTGGTGTTGTATACAATATCCTTTCCAATTGGTTTTGTTGATTTCTTTTTTAATTTTTGTGATCAGACGGATTCGACCGCTGAATTCCATGTTTGTTGTTGAAACGAACGAGTTGAAACGAGTTAAAACGATTTCAACAGTAACTCTCATGTCAAAGATTTCAGCATCCTTAGTACCACCACCCCACCCTTACCAATTTAAAAGAACGAAAATATCTGGATTCTTGACCTGGTTGAGTTACAGTATAATTTTAAGATGACTCTGAGTTCGTGTTTTCTGGACGTGGTTATGTCAGAAGTTGGCTTTGAGTGCAGTTGTAACACTGACTAAGGGGATTGTTACTAAGGTGTTGAGAGTTTCGAGGATACTTGCACCTACGAAGAGTTCTATTCTTTGCTTCTCTTGATTTTCGGGGCCGGTTGTGGCTAGTATATGCAAAGTGAGTTTGTCTAAATGGCAGCAATAGATTAGTTTATTCAATTCGTTGAAAGAAACTTGCAGCTAAGATATTGTTGGAGAAATAAACTCAAGTTTCTTTCAACGAGCTGTTGTTTGGGACGATTTGTACAAAATTTCAGTCTCTTCCAAGTTTTTGGAATGTAACAACTCCTAACTTAAACGTTGTCTTCACAAACTAATAGTAAAAACTAATAGTAAACCTGCAACGAAAAATAGCAATTTCCCAAAAAGGCTAACCAATTGTAGCTAGTGCCACTGCAAGAAATTCATTTGGAAATGCCATTCCAGGTATTCTACAACTAGCTGATAGTCATTTGATGATTCAGGTTTTATTGGGCAAAAATAATTTAATAAATCTACAATCACAATAAAACAACATCCACATTCCAGAGAACACCACCTGTAATTTCAAAAACTCTAGAACGTAAATTGACTTTCAAAATCTTGTTCCATCATTTGATCTTGAGTCGAGATCACTTTGAGAATTGTTTTCCGACTTGTTTCCTGTAATTCACCTCCGAGAAATATTTCATCCAAAATAAAGTAAGCCTTATGGAAATTCAATATCAAATCCAACTCGCAAACATTTCCAAAATATTTATCCAAAATTTCAACAAAGTGATGAATCATTTCCATCATCATCAATTCATTATCTTCCTTATCAATACAAGCTACAAAATATAATGATGCATATCGTTTGAAAACTAATTTATGTTCCTTAAAGTCCAGAAAATTACTCAACTTGGATGGTCTTCCGACCACCATATGAGCAACGTCTTTGACAATACGAGCTCGTTCATTTTGTGAGTAGGTAGAGAACCATTTGGCGAGACGAACTTTTGATTGTCGGGAAATGAGTAAAATAAAGTGGATCATTTGTTGTGTGTGATGGTGGTGGTGGTATTCAAGGGAGATCAAGACGTACGAAATTCAGTTTAAAATATAATTATAATGTGATGATGATGAGTGGATGTTGTTGAAGTATTTTTTTTGTAATGATAGAGTGACGCAATCAACACACCAACAAACCCCACGATGAATCTTTAACACACAAGTTCTCCAGTTTTCAATGTTGAACAATCGATTGGTTGAGCAAGCACAGAATCCTCTCAAGGAAGATTCAGTTCTTCCAGTAATTGTGACGCCTGTGAATATACAAAGATGGTTTTTGATTTCGTTACTGTTCGTGGAGGAAAGATATCTTTTTGTATTATGTAACAAGTCGATAGTCGGCTACAACGGCGATCTTTCTTGACGCAACTCCCAATAATTCCCAAATATCATTTTGTTTAAATCCACAAAAAATTGGAAATTCATCAAAAAAAAAATGTTGCAACGAACTTGCGAGGTCGAAACATCATCTCCGAACCACGCGACATCATCTTCCAACACAACATCATCATCGAGTACATCACTCCTCAACAAGCGAATTTCAGCACCTGGTTCATCCCGACAATCACTTCTCGCTTCTCAACAATGCATTTTCTTTTTGGGATGTCCCTTCTTGGGAAAGACCTCGCACTATGAAAGTATTTATGAATTGAAGGGGTTTGAGAGGATTAGTTTTGAAACGGATCGGAATAAGAACATTTCGAGAATGTTTGATCTTCTCTCACAAAATAGAAAGATTGTCATTGATGACGAAAAAACCATGTCATCTTCCGAAGCTCGAAAAAAACTTGTTGAAAAAATCAAAACGGATCAACCACAATGCTCAATAGAATGCATTACATTTTACCCTAAATATGGAGATTTACAAATTGAAATTGCTAAAATATTTCATTTATGCGAATATTTTGAATTGAACAATTTTGAAATGAATGAACGATTTGAATCACTCAATCAATTTTTAAAAGAAATTGTCACTTCACGAGAGGAAGAAAATTCAAGCACCTCATCAATTCTCACTCATCCAGCACCAGATGAGGGCTTTGGAAAAATTTCCAGTCAAGAGCTACCGCTTTTTGTCAACAGAAGGGAATCAGATTTTTGTTATCAATCGCTAATTATTGATGCATGCTCTTCTAATTTATTCACCTACGATTCTAAAAAGCGAAAGGTGCAATTTAAAAATCCCTCAGTGATAAGAAGTCAATTGTTAAAGTGGTCAGAAACGTTTCATGAACCTAGAGTAATTTTCATTTTTAAAGACAAGGAAAGTTTTCGAGTCTCCCTTAACATTCCTGCGAACCATGTCAACTCCCTCAACGTCATGCATTTATTAAGAGATACCATCGTTGACCTAGGCCTACCATTTCCAATTTATTATTGTACTGATAGTGAGAGTAGAAATTTAGTTCACATATTTTGCCAGGTATGTTGTGAAAATAATAATTCATTACATTGGATTAACATTTTGATTACGTGTTGACATTTTCACATTCTTTACCATTGCGTGAATGACATACATTTCGTTCGACACTTCTCCACAGATATTCTACATGTATTCAATAAGAATGGAAGAATCGTTATTTGTGACCGATCTTCCACTACAAGACATACCCAATGACATTTTTCGAATTTTCTCTAAATTACATGTCACAGACCACTCCACATTGTTCGCTGACGAGCAACACCATGACTTTCAAACACTGCTCTCATCACCTCCTCAAAATCACAACTTACCAGCCATTACTCTTCAATTTTTACCCAACTCTAAATCAGTGGATGCACCAAAATCTAGAAGGTATCCACTCCTTAATCAACTCAATGACAATGAAAATGTCACAGACCAACCCTATTTTGAATATCAAAAAAGAGGAATGCAACACGGAATTGTGTTACCAAGAAATTTTATTTCATATTTTGAGTATAAAGAAGACTTTTTTGAGCATGAAATATTGATAACCACCATAATGGAGGATGATGAAAATGCAGAATATGCTGATCAAAGAAAAGCCATTCTTTTTGGTGATGAAGATTTGGATAAAATGATGCAAGATGAGGACGATACGGAATCACAAGATGCCCTTGCAAAGTTACAATATTTGAGAGAGCTACGAAAGAAGAGTGATGAGAAGACAGAAGTAACAACAGCCGCAACTATGAAGAATGAAGCCATTCCCAGTCGATCGAAAACTGATCGCGCAGTGACACAGTCTTCTTCAAAAATTAGTGAAGTTACAGATCCTTTCGGAAATAAGGGCTCCACAACAATGAAATCTCAAAGTGGCGACGGAATGGAACTATCAACGGCGTCACAAATTGAAAATGCATTTCCATCTCAAAACGTATCTTCCTCTACCGTCTACACCACTGTGGTTGATAGCTCCATACTTTCTCAACTACGCATTAACATGTCCATATTTCACATTATGAATCATTTCGGAGCTGTTTATTTTCAACGTGGGCGAGACTACAAGAACGAATATAGAATTGACAATTTCCGAACAAAGATTATCAATAATGTTGCATTTAAATTGTACAGTACATGCATAGGTTCAAGAGAAGAACCTTACAAACAAGAGAGTATTATCAAGGATGGAAAACTTTTGAAAGCAATATGTAAGTAGTATTTGAAACTATTGAAATTAATTATTCACTCGTGTATCTCGTGAATTATTCTCCATTTGTCACATCCAGGTAATTGCCCCATTGGTAGTGAAGGTCTGTGTAAGCATGTTTGTGCTCAAATATTAGCATTCAGAGAAAAAGAGCAATACACGAAAGAGAAATCAGAATATCTCAATGTTTCAAAATCTGAACGAAAATTACCTCCACCAATTGCATTTACCATGTTAGAGCCCATTCTCGATGATTGGTGTGTAAAAGTCAAAGTCATCAAGAAACATAATGAAAAAACATGGGCCAATGAGAGAGGCTCAGGTCGAGTATGTGCCATTACCGTCGAAGATGAGCTCTCCTCAAAACGACTCAAGGTCATCATGTTCAATGACTTGATTAATGAATTTTACGACAAGATGGAGGAAGGAGAAATTTATTATATCAATAAGGGTCACTTGATCAAGAAAACCAATGATGACATGTATGAAATTCAGTTGTGTACCAACTCGGTTGTGAGAAATATTCATGAAGTGGGTGTGAAATTTAAAGACACTACCTCAAAGAATGCTACAGATTTTAAGAAAATATTTAATGAGGTCGTTGAAATGCCACATCAGCACGGTATTCAATTTGAAGAGTTTAAACCATCAACATCATTGTCAACAACAGCAGCATCAAACATGCCACAGAACTCTACATCTTCTTCATCATTCATTGCTCCATCTCCAGAAAAGAAGAGAAAACATATGGATGCTATGAATGAAAATACTGCTGGATCACACATGACAAACCATGATGATATTCTTGAGAACGAACAGATTTCAAAACCAGCATTGCAACTTGCACCTAATGAATCGCCAAGTAAGAAGAAAAAACAAAATGCTTCTCCATCGATCGACACTCGTTTCGAGCATATCCTTAATGGACTACCTACACAAGAGAGTCAACATTCCATCATTGCTTCTCAACCCATACTTGCCAATTCGTTATTTCATCCATCACACCATTCAGTACCCAGTCAACAATCTTCATCTTCGAATGAGAGTCAACGAAGCAAGAGTAGTGTGGGTACTGTGATTGCACCAACTCTTGTTGTTGATAAGAGTCGATCTTCACCCGAAGCGCTTTCTCCTGTCCTGTTCACAGGAATTGGAATGAAATATCAACCACCACACACCTCTCCAACACTTACCTTATGTGACCACTCAGAAGAAGAAGAAGATTCACAACATCCATGTGAACTTGTTGACATTTCACGTGAAACAGCACCAGAAGTGACGTTATCTTCAACCAGCAACAACAGTCATGAAATTGCAATTTCGATGGTCAACCCTAAGAACAATCCATCTCAAAATACTACCACAGAGAATATCATTAGTAGCACCACCACAACAAATGGTAACAACACAACTTGCGGCAATTCACCGCTCTCCTCGACCACTCCCAAAGGAGTTTTCTTTTTCGTTGATGAAGAAGAGGATACAAATTCACATATTAGTAGTAGCACATCTTTACTGCAAGACATTTTCTTCACGCCTCATAAATCAAAATTGGCATCAGAAGCTTCATCTCATCGAAGTATGGACTTTTTCTCTGGGCGTGCATTAGCTTCACCTCCACTCCTTTCAGATGCCAATGTTGAGGAAATCATTTCGAGTACGGATAACATGTTGCAACCACAAGAAGCACCACAAGAGGAACGTCCAAAAAGTCCACATTCATTAAGCCAGCACAATAAGCCACCTGTGGTCGAAGTGGTATATCTGAGTGACAATGATGGTGTGGAAATTTTGGAGCATGCCACACCTCAAAAAAGGAACAAGAAATCCACAAGAAGAAGCATCACATCATTGACCTCTTCTCCGGGCATAATGTTGGAAGAAGAGATCACACCACGATCAACAACAAGCGCTGCTAATTCCACACCACTACTCACCACTCCACCTCTCGCTAACTTGACTCTATCGACGCCTCCACAACAACCATCGTCGAGCTCGAGTACATTGTCCTCCTCAGCCACAAGCTCTTCCTCCTCCACTTTGAAAACTCCAAAGAAAGTAAGCTTGAAATTTTTGTTGGATAACAATGACATGTCAGATCTGTAACAAGGATCAACGCAGTCAATAATTGAATTATTGCAGCATCTCGAATATAAGGCGAATACACAAAGAGTAGTTGGACTTTGCAGATCCAATTTTAAAAATAACATGATATTCAACGTTCCTGTTAGTAAAGAAGTGGCCTTTTGGAATTGCATGTTTGATGAAAACTGCACAATTTTATTTTTCGTTTTGAAAAAAAAATACACAAGCACTCGCAGAAGGTTTGTCATTTTAGTTTTTACGAAATTGACTCAAAGGCTTTCATTATCCAAAACTTCTCTCGTTATCCAATTAATTTTTTTGTTAATCTTGACTTTGATTACGCTTGGGGGCTTCCTACTCCGTAAATCCATTATTGAATTTTTATTGGTTTATCATCATCATCACGGATTTTTCATCACCCCAAATCACCACATTTCTACGACTCTACGGCTGCTCTTATCATCAACAATAGTAACAATGCTCGATATTAATTTATTCAGAGAATACAAGGGCGGTAATCCAGAGATTATTAGAGAATCTCAACGAAGAAGATTTGCCGATGTTACTCTTGTTGATAAAGTCATTGAATTGGACGAAGTGTGGAGAGTTACTCTTGGTAAATTGAATCATATTAAGAGCTTCACTGGAATTATCAGCAAGGAAGTTGGCAATCGAATGAAAAACAAGGTCCCACTCGGTGATGATTTGGACTTGCCAAAGGAAGTCACTGATGACATCCACGCTCTCTTCACAAAGGAGGCCCTCGAACAAGGATCTTTGGCAAAACTCAACACCAACCAACTTAAAAAGCTCTCTACACACATTACCGAGGTTCATATCAAGAATGCCGAAGAGGAAGTGAAACAAAAAGAAAGAGAGCGAGACAATGTTTTGCTTCAAATTGGTAATATTGTTCACGAAACTGTTGTTGTCAGCGATAATGAGGATAACAATGGTATTGTGAGATTGGTTGGTAATCCACGACCAAAAGTTGATGAACAGACCGGATACACATGTCTCAAACATATTGATATTATGAGAAAATTAGGAGGATTGGCCACCGAAGAAGGTACTCAAGTAGGTGGTGGAAGAGGTTACTTTTTACTCGGAGATTTGGTCAGAATGAATTTGGCTCTTCAAAATTATGCCATTGACTTTTTGTCTAATAAGGGATACACTCCAATTTATACGCCATTCTTTATGACTAAGGAACAAATGAAGAAGGTAGCTCAATTGTCTCAATTCGATGAAGAATTATACTCTGTCACAGGAGAAGGTGAGGACAAGTATTTAATTGCCACTTCTGAACAACCAATTGCTGCTTTCCACTTGGAGAAGCGTTTTGATGAGAGTGAGCTTCCACTCAAGTATTGTGGCTTGTCCACATGTTTCAGAAAGGAAGTTGGTGCTCATGGAAAGGACACTACAGGTATTTTCCGTGTTCACCAATTCGAAAAGATTGAACAATTTGTTGTAACCTCTCCAAAGGACAACAAGAGTTGGGAAATGTTCGAAGAAATGATTGGAAATTCTGAAGCTTTCTATCAATCTCTTGGAATTCCATACAGAGTTGTGAATATTGTCAGCGGTGCTTTGAACAATGCTGCTGCCAAGAAATTCGACTTGGAGGCTTGGTTCCCAGGAGCTGATCCAGGCAATGAATACAGAGAATTAGTTTCTTGCTCTAACTGTACTGATTACCAAACCAGAAGACTCGAAGTCAAGTATGGCAAGAGTAAGAAGCAAGGTGGTGAGGTTGAGTATTGCCACATGTTGAACTCGACATTGACTGCAACCTCTAGAACACTTTGTTGTATTGTGGAAAACTATCAAACACCAGAAGGAGTGAACGTACCTGAAGTTTTGCAACCTTACATGGGTGGCACTAAATTCATCAAGTTCAAGAATTAATCCATGATACTATGAATCTTGTTGGATGTATTAAAAATTTGAACTTCTTTTTCATGCTGTTGGTGGAAAATATTTTATGATGATGAACTCACACAAAAAAAATGTTTTTCAACAACATGAATCAATCTTGTTCTCGCTGTCAATCCGAAGACACTCGAATCATCACCACAGCTCTCTATCACTGCAACACTTGCAATCTCCATTTATGTGGCTATCACGGTCAAAATCATGGCCTCTCCCATTCCGATCATCATGTGAAAAAACTCAACGCATCCTCTCCAGGAATTGTGTTTGAAAATAATTCACAGCCATCGAACTTTTTTTCAAGATCAGCAGAATCAACGACGACTCCATCCTTCTCTTGGAGCACACCAAGTAGTACATCCTTATTTTCCTCATCGTTGTCATCATCGTCTTCTTCGTCCTTGTTTTCCTCATCGTCGTCTTCTTCATTTCCGTTTTCATTTGGAGATTCCACACAACAGATTTCAACAGAAAATTCTGTGAAGAAAATCAATGAAATTACCCAAGTCAAGTTACTTCTTGTGGTGAGTATCATCTTTTATGAATGATGGACATTTCATATTGTAAAATTTCACAAATTCCACAAATTTCACAAATTACAAAATTTCACAAATTACACACATATATAGGGTGATGGAGCTGTTGGAAAATCCTTATTTGTTTCACGATTGAGAAACATTCAATTCAATACGATCGAGTACAAACCAACCATGGGAGTGGAAGTTTTTGATTTGGATTTTGAAACCATTGCTCATGGTCCAATTCGTGTCAGTATTTGGGATACGGCTGGTCAGGAGAAATTTGGAGGTCTTCGAGATGGATATTACATTTCAGGTGAGTGTGATGTGATTTTATTCGAGAAATATTAATAATAATATTATTTAATGATAAAATATAATGATATTATTATTGACCTATCGTATGATGAACACAAATTGATTTCACATGATTTGAAAATATGGTTTCACACAATATACAGGACAATGTGCATTAATCATGTATGACATGAAATATCCACAGTCGTTAAATTCTGTTCCACATTGGCATCGTGACATCTCTCGAGTATGTGCAAACATTCCAATTGCCGTATGTGCAAACAAGTCAGATTTAATGACAAATGATAACGAGGTGGAAAGTATGGAACAACGTGCTCAAATGTTGTGTGCCAGAAAACAAATGAAACGCTTTACAATTTCAGCCAAAGAGGATTCGCTTGAAAAATTGCAACAAGTGATTGAAAGTATGATTCAGGATTTGAAAAAAGATCCAACATTGAAATTTTTGAGTATTTTTAAATTGGAAACTGAGACACGCATGAAAAGTGTCTTGTATGCAAAAACACAAACTTCATTACAGACCGATGTGATCTTGTTAACTCGAGATGGTGACAATTCATATCAATAAATAAATATTTATTTTAATATTATGATACATGGTACGACCTTTTGCATAATTACACGTATAAATATATTCTAACAGTAAACGGCTGTTCCATTTAAACCTTGGCTCATTTCTTATGAGTTTTTAGCAATTCATCAGCCTCTTGTTGTGAAATTATTCTCAAGAAATTTCTGGCAACAAACCCCTTTCTAAAAGTAAAGAATTTGTCATGGCCAATATACCAAAAATAACCATAATTATTGAACAATCTAAATACTTCTCCTTTTTTCACAGTAATGGAGGTGTTGGGTAAGTCTTTTCCTGTGCTATCCTCAACAACAACCACCCATTTCTTTTCTTTTCCAAACATGGTGTCAGTATAGGTTGCTACATTTGTTGTTTCAGGACTTGATGCTTTCTCTACGGATCTAAAAATGTGACACAACTCGATTGGAATTTGTGACTTGTCAATTTTGGTACAAATACGATCATGACATCCAACATGAATATTATTCGAAGAATCGACGTATTGTTCTTGCGAAAGTCTTTTAAAATCATCCATCTCATCCTGTGTCGCTTCTCTAATTTCATGACCATTCTGTTGCAACAATCTCATCTTGTCATCATCCACGATTGGAATTTCACCAAGTGGATTCGCTCCCAACAGCACTTGTAGAGAATTCGCTTCTTCTTCATCCCTCCTGTCATCATCATCATCATTCGATTCCACTTGATATTCAGAAAATACTGGATCCAACAAGACATCCTTCAACAACCGTTGCAATCCTGAAATAAATTCCACTCGATCAATCGTTTGATCATCATTAACATCCAAAAATTGAAAAATCAAATCCAACGTTCGTTGCCTCAATGAACCACTAGCAGGCACAACAAATTCTTTAACAATCCAAAAAACAGTCTTTCCAGTACTCACAATCATTGGAGCCATTCGTTTCGTTCCAATCTTGTGCCAAATATAAAAGAATAAATCCAACAAGAACAGTTCTGATTCTTCACGGTGAGATGATTGGACTTGTCCTTGTCTAGCTTTTCAAACATTTTGGAAAATCGATTGTTTTTGGGCAATTCCGAGGCTTCATAGGAAATACCATTGGCGAGATCTTGGGAAATCTTTTTAAGAAAGGAGGAATGAGAGTTTCCCATTTTTTTTTTTGTAAAAATACATTTCCAAATTTGTTTCGTGCATTTGTTTCATGAAATTTCAAAATTTGTAGAGCTTGAGCTCTGGGAATAATTTGCAAAAAGAATACATGAATGAATACTATTGCTATTATTATTTAATAATAGTATCGTATCAGGATGTGTGATCGAAATCAATAGTCGGGTAATGAACGACGTAACATTTTCAATACATTACCTCCCATAATTTGAGAAATTTCAGTTTCTGTGAAATTTTGAGAAATGAGTGCATCCGTTAAATGTACCAAATGATCACTGGCTCCAAAGGCCTTAATCGTACCATCCCAATCACTTCCAAGAGCAATATTTTCAACTGAATTTCCTCCTAATAAATTTTTCAAATACTTGATGGAACGAGCCACTGATTCAAAACCATGTCCACAAGTGGTGTATTTGAAAAAGGCAATTCCAATAACACCTCCATGTTTAGCAATTCGTTTAGCAAAATCATCTGAAAGATTACGAGTCGTGTTGCAAATTCCTTTGAGTCCAGTATGTGAAATCATGACAGTTGTGGAAATTTCTCCTCGTTCGAGCATGTCCAATACTTCACTCATGGCCTTCTCGGATGCATGTGCCAAATCAATAATAACTTTCAAATCAGAAAGTTTTCGAACGACTTGTTTTCCAAAATCAGAGAGCCCATATTTTGTGAGGCCATGAAGTGAGCCACTGACTTGATTGTCACCAAAATGATTCAAACCAAACATTCTCACTCCCATGTCGTAGAGCTTTTGAACATTTTCGAGTTGGTGCTCCAAAACTGTAGCTCCTTCAATGGAGTACAATCCAGAAACGAGATTCTTGTTGTGAGCTCGTTTCGAGACAAACTCTTCTAAAATTTTCTTATTCTTAATAATGGTGAACAATCCCTTACTTTCTGATTGATAGTCATGTAATAATTTACTATAAGCACGAGCTCGTTGGAATGGAGAAAACCAAGCAGAGTAGTCATATAATTGACTCGCCATGAGAAATGGTAAAATATCTGTAGAATTGACATTGGTTTTCATATTGAGCGTGTGTGGAATGGAATTGACAGCTGCAAACACTTGCAATGCTTGATTTCCTCGTTGCATTTTTGAAAGTGAGACATGACCTCTGTGTTTTCATTGAACATGACATGTCGAAGTATAGCATGACCAATTGTTTTTCAAATGAAATTTAAAATTTGTAAAACACATACTTTTCCGTTGTCAAAAATCCTCCTCGATGTTTCCACATCAAAGTATCTGCATGTAAATCCGCAATGAAAGGAATATTCTGATGAATGGTCATGGCCACAGTATTCTTCAATGTGTCAGGTTGTGTGTAGATTTGATTTGAGAAGGTATCAAAAGCCCAAGGTAATGCCACAAAAAAGATGACACATGACAGGACACTCCGAATGAGAAATGATCTCACCACAGAAGTGAAACCTGCATGAGAATGTGTTGTATGTTCCAACTCTTCATCTTTTTGATCATTATCATTTCTATTCGTTGGTTGAGAAGATCTTGAAGATTTACAAAATTTAAATAAAGAAGAGACGGGAAAGAAGATTAAAAACATGCACAAAATGGTGATGAAACAGGACATGACCCAACCAATGTAATCTTCTAAAAGGCTTTCAGTGCTGAACAAGGACGAAGATTCATCTGAAACTGGCGAGGACATTTTTTTCAATATTTTAACTTTCCGAAATTAAATCTGATCTTTTCCTACTATCAATCAAAATTCCTGAAAACAAGATTTAGAATTCATAAAATCAGGACCTTGCATAATACTAGTTAGAGTTGTGTTCTAAGATTTTTAGGCCAAATAATCCCAATATTTTTAGATTTGTTGATAGAGAAAAAATTCACCCAAGTTGCACATTCTCCTCTCTCTCTAATACCAGCACACTGAACGCGTTCGGGATTGTTCCAAACAACAACAATTACTACTATACCAAAACACCACTGATCGGATTGTTTAGAGCTCGAGTTTTTTCATCATTTGAAGAACCATCATCTCGTTGCAACTCCTTTCCGAATCAGAGAAAATGATCACATCCAATACAGGATCTTCTCCAACGGTTAGCCTCTCTGCTACCAATAGTACCACCAACACGACCACCACTACCACGACGAACCATTCTCCTATTAAACCCAATCCTTCACCCAACAAGAAGATCATGATGAAACCGACGATCACTACTCCTCCACCTCCTCCTTCTCCGTGTCTGATGAGTCAATTCCCAACCACATCGTCATCATTGGGATCAAGTCCTCTCAACACCAATTCCCTAGTGCACTCTTCTTCTCCTTTCAACAAACCACCACTGCAACAACAACCACCGATTCCTCATCATCAACCGTTTTTTCCATTTCACATTCCACCCATGCACCCATTTCCAGGAAATCCAATCATGACTAACACATCCTCTTCTTCCTACTCAACCGTAAATTCATTAATTCCTCCAAATCCAATGATGATGGGAATTTACCCTCCTTCTTCATCTTCGTTCATGATGTCACCACCTGGGATGCCAAATCAACATGTTCCGATGAACATGATGGTAGGACATCATCCCTCTCCACTACATCATAATCCATTTACCTCTCCAATGATGACTAGTCTTCCTCAAGGAATTCCTATAACCACAAGCTCTGGAACACCACAAGAGACTGCACCAACCATGTCAAACTCAAACACCACAACATCTCCTCCACATGTCACCTCTAGTACACCACAAGCAACTACTACTAAGAAGACCAAATCTTCATCATCATCAAGAAAAAAGAAAAAAACAGCCCAAGCACGGAGAAAAAACCAAGCCCACCAAAAAGAAAAATACCCCACACCAGTCAATCCATTCATACTCATATTATTTCCTATTTATTTGAGATTGGACTATCAGATAGTGCAAAAACGTTGGAAAATGACCTCAATAATCCTCAACTCTTAAATGTGACAAATACATCAATGAAGGGTTTTGTGAATAAGCTCACTTCAGAGTTAGAAAAGCTTTCCGTGTCTTCACCTCCTCCAAAGAAAAATGTCACAAGTGTCAATGCTACCAATGCGATTGTTAAGAATGAAACATACTCAGCAATAAGCGACACTGCCCAGCCTTCATCAACCAATCGACCTCTCTCAGCAGCAACTCCATCTATTGCACAATCGTCTCCCATCACCCGACATATTACCAACAATAACGAATTTAACGATATTTCTCTGAAAGTGCATGACAATCCAGTTGCCAACAACAGCACGAGCAGCAACCAATTACCAACACAAAACTATGAGGCAAGCCAATTTTTGGCCATTCTTCAACAAAGTATTACAAAGCCTCAAGGCAATACGCACCATCATGATGGTGTGGCGACATATGTCGATGAGCGATTGAACAATTTGGAGCAAGCACTCTCTATTAGAGAGAGTAAGGGAGAAGTTTTTTCAAGATTGAGACAAGTCGAGGAACGAGTGTTAAAGATTGAGGAAAGCCAAAATATGGGAGTAGCCTCTCAAAAACAGGAAGCCTCCAATGATTCTGCCAATGAAAATGCACGTGAAGCCACAATGCCACCCATGAACGAAACACCATACAACTCGGATGAATTTTTCTTTAATGATGAGCTTGACAATTTCTGCTTTACGATGGACGTTGATCCTCCCCTACGATCGGGAGACAGTCACGATCATCATCATCATGAAGAGGATGACTTCTCCCTGTTTGAATAAACTGTCTCTGTTGCTGACAGCATGCTGGTTGCAATTCACACAAATTGTTGAATTTGGAATTAAAAAAAATTGAAGAACTGAATTCAACAAAAAAATTCATCTCCTTCAACACAACCATTCACCACACTCCCAACATGAGCAACAAGAGAAAACGATTTCAACAACTCGATGAGGATGATCTCATAGAAGGAAGAGCAATATACAGCAGCGAAGAGGAATCCTCTGAAGATGAAATGGATGTATTTAATGACATTCCTCAAGAATATGATAGTGATAGAGAATATAAAAACAAGAATGCATCATCATCGAGGCTTTTGAAAGCCCCTTCAACAAATAATGATGACGATGATGATTTTGATATGGCCGACTCAATTAAAACTAAAAGTAAATTCGATTTTAAAGGCTCCGATATTGGCAAACTCGTCCGTAAGAAAGCACATGAAAATCCCAAGATGAACAAACTCATCAAATCTACTTCAATTTTCAATGAGGATCAAGAAGATGGTACAGAAGAACCAAGTGATGAGGAGGATGATGAGGCTGCTTCCGATGGTGATGACCGAGTGAAGGACAATGAAATTTTATTGCGAGCCATGAGAAATGATTCCGATGATGAGGATGAATTGGAGGATGGAGAAGAGAATGGAGAGAAGAAAATTTCAGCTTTTGATATGCCTCCTGAGGCGTTTGGAGAGGACGATGAGGATGATTTTGAGGATGATGAGGAAGGAGATGATGATGATGAGAACAATGATGACGATGAAAATATTCAAGAGGATGAAGAAATGGAAGATGATGAGCCAGAGGATGAGCAAGATGATGATGAAAATATTCAACAAGATGAAGAGGAAGAAAAGAACAGACAGGATATTATCAAAACGTTGGGTAAGGCAAAAACCTCAAATGACAATGCATCGTCCTCAGTTTCACAAAATGCAAAATCGGACGAAAACGAGGAAAAGGATGAAGAAAAGTATGACAAATCCTTCTTTTCAGAAGTTCCAGCAGATATTGAAGCCTCAAAATCATTCAATGACATGAACTTGTCAAGACCACTTTTGAAGGCCATCTATGAAATGAATTATGAACATCCAACACCCATTCAATCTCGATGTATTCCACTGTTGCTGAAAGGAAGAGATGTTTGTGCCAGTGCTGTGACAGGTTCTGGTAAAACAGCTGCTTTTATTTTACCGACACTTGAAAGATTATTATACAGAGATCGATCGAGGAAAGAAACACTTGTTCTCGCGTTGTTACCAACGAGAGAGTTGGCTGCTCAATGCTACGAAGTTTGCAGCAAGTTTGCCCAATATACCGATATTAGATGTTGTCTCATTACAGGAGGTAATTTGAAAATTAACAAACAAATTCAAGTATTGCAAACCAAGCCAGAAATTATCATTGCAACACCTGGTCGAGTGGTAGACCATTTACTGAACACACCAAATTTTGGACTTGACGAAGTTGAAGTTTTAATTTTGGATGAGGCTGATCGTCTGTTAGAATTAGGATTTGAGCCTCAAATTAAAACAATTTTAGACCATTTACCAACAGCGAGACAAACCATGCTCTTTTCAGCCACCATGACTGACGATGTGGAACAATTAGTGAAACTCTCATTGAAAAATCCAATTCGTGTTGCATGTGACCCAAGAACTGGTGTTGCTGGAGAATTAACACAAGAATTTATCAAACTCCAAGACGATGAAGATATCATGGCGAAGCAAGCTATTTTACTCTCACTCTGTACCAAATCGTTTACGAGTGAGGTTATTGTTTTCTGTAATACCAAATCCATGGTTCGAAAATTGAAAATGCTTCTCTTCCTGAAAGGTTTGAAAGTTTCAGAATTGAGCTCTTCTCTCACTCAGGCCGTTCGTTTGAAAGAATTGTACAAGTTTGCAAGTCATGAGACGGACTTTTTAGTATGTACAGATGTTGCTTCCAGAGGTTTGGACATTAAGGGAGTGAAAACAGTCATCAACTTTGACATGCCTCTCAATTTAAAGACCTACATTCACAGAGTTGGACGTACGGCTCGTGCCGGCGCTCCAGGTACTGCTGTTTCCATGTGCAGTGAGAATAGTCTTGCAATTTTGAGAAAGATTGTTCGACATGCAAAGAAAAAGGGGCAGACTGTTCAACAACGAGTCATTCCTCCAGAATCAATCGAATTTTGGACACAAAAGATTGAAGAAATGAAACCTCAACTCAGGGAATTGGAACAACAATTGAGACTTGAGGATGAAATGCAACAAGCTGAAATGTTGACGACTAAGAATGAAAATATGGAAGAGTTTAAAGAAGATATTATGAGTAGGCCACGAAAAGAATGGATCATGTCCAAGTCACAACACAAGGAACTCAATGAAAGAGCAAAGGCCCAAATGATAGAGGAAGATGAAGACACTAAACCTTCACACAAGAAACGAAAGCTCGATCCAGAAGAATTTGAAAATGAAGAGGAAATGATGAAGAAACCAATGCATGTAGATCATACAGACTTTTTAGAAAAGAAGCCACTCGATAAGAAAAAGAAGCAACGACAAGCATTCAAACGAGAAATGAAAGAAGCAGGTATTAAGAATTGGGACAAGTTCGTGAAACGTCAAGTCAAGCAAGACAAAGTCATCAATAGAATGAAACGAAATAATATCGACTCGGATCTAGTGAAGAAACACAATAAGGAAAAAGCTCTTCAACAAAAGGAAAAGCGAAAAGCTAAGAAGGAATACAAGGAAAAGAAAAAAGCACTCGCCATGAAAACGAGCTCACAACGAATGGATAAAAAGTCAACGAATCGAGCCTCCACCGAAAAGAAAAAGACTAATAAGAAACCATCTCATGGAGGTTTTAAGAGTAGCAAGAAATATAAGAGAAGATAAAAGTAATCTTTTGGAATTTTATCATGAACTACAAGAAATTAAGGCAATTTGGCTGAACCTCGTTGTCAAAGGGTGGTTCTTCTACAAGTTCACCGTTGGCAGTGAATCATGTGACTTGCCAGCATTGTGCATGAACCTGTTAATCTGAGTTTTTGTGATCTTTTAAACAATTATGTTTC
Organism: Naegleria lovaniensis; assembly: GCF_003324165.1. Lineage (NCBI taxonomy): Eukaryota > Heterolobosea > Eutetramitea > Acrasida > Naegleriidae > Naegleria > Naegleria lovaniensis. The sequence goes on from NW_025407839.1 coordinate 83,240, forward strand.
ATTTTTGTAATACGTCAATGTCACGTTAATCCTGGTCTTGAACGCTGGTAATGATAATGCTCTCCTCCAAGGCGGTCATTAAGTAGGTTGTTTAAACATGTTTAAAATTCAAATTGTCCTTCAATTAATCCACCCTCGCGTTAATCATCAATTGAGTACGGTGAGGACAACAGTTATCCAGAGAGGATTCTTTTGGCCATTCAAACGCGTTAAAAGATACTGCCAAACAAGCTTTGGAATGACACGTGACATTATTGCCAATTTGACACCAAAAAAAACAGCAGCATTCACGTCGTCGAGTCTGCTTCGTGAAAGCACACACCATCACTTGCTTCTTCAATCCCTCTAACTGCTTCTAATTGCCGCACATCGTCATTATTCAAAGAATTTAAATAATCATCCACCACCACCAAAAACAACAACGTGTCCATAAAAACTAAACCTTCAACAAGTTTTTAAAACCCTGATTCGTTTCCGATCATTTCGTCTTACCATTTTCTACAACTTTCAAATTCTTTGTTGTTGAAATCATCTCACAACTCGAGAACACGAATCCTTGCGATATTCAAACAACAACAATAACAACAACAATTGAAAATTAACAACAAGCACAACACAAAACACAAATTCATAAAACACAAATCAACACCAACACGATGGGAAATCATTCGAGTTCTTCAATGAAAAGAACTCCTTCCAAATTAAGTTTATTGAGAATGAATTATTCTGGGAAGGGAATGTTGAATGGAAATTCTCAACAACAACAACAACAACAAAATTCACAACAACCACAACAACAGATGAGAGTGATCATGTTGGGAACGGGTGGAGTCGGGTGAGTTGAATATTATTATTGTTTGAATTGTACAGAGTATTAATATGGAAATTTAAATCATTGATGAAATTTTGGAATGATGATGAATGGATCGACACCGAATGGTATATACAATTGGTTTGGAAACAACATGAAATCGATGGTACTTTTGGCGTTTTTTGACATTTGGCATTTCATGTCACCGTGATGATGAAAAATCATCATGATCGATCTCATCCTGGTTCATTCATGAACAACAATTACAATCACAACAACAACAACAACCACGGAATCCTTCCTTCGCGTCATCATCCTGATCCGTCGCATCTTTACCAAAATTCCAAACCACACATCCATGACATTTGACACTCCCAGAAAAAGCACCTTGTTCAAAAACATTAAGCTCTTATTCAACGGCGGTTTCGACTCTGACGAGTTTCTCTCTTATCGAGAAGTCATTCTCTCCAACATTGTCCAAATGGTTCAATTCGTCTTGCGAGCTCTCATTACACTCTTTCCCGAACACAAAATTGAAAAACCAGAAAATGAAGAATTTGCAAATAATATTCTGAGATTGGATTGTGAAGATTTTATTCATATTTTGAGGATTGTGGATGAGAATTTTATTGCACGAGTTCAGAAATTGTGGTTTGAGGAACAGGCTATTTTGAGAGCGTATCATTATAGACATCGAGTAAGTGTGTTGATGGATTTGAAAAATTGACCATTGACGTACGTCGTTTGTGAAATTTTATCTAATGATCGGATGAAATATGTGAAATAATGGCGTTTCATATATTCATATAGTATCAATTACCTGTTGAGGATTTACCCGATTTGATCAAACAAATGGACCAAATCTATGCATTGCCAAAAACAAAACATGTCATGTCGTCGTATGTGAAAACTACTGGAATTGTTGAAACAGAATGTGTTTATAGGAATACTCGGATACGTGTGTTTGATACAGGTATGTCTTGGAACAATTATTTACTAATTTTTTTTATGACATTTTTTAATGTACCATTCATTTGAATTTTCATGAATTTACCTTTTTTTGAAAATTGTATTTGGAAATTTACATATAGGTGGTCAACGCAATGAACGAAAAAAATGGGTCCATCTCTTCAGCTCTACAAATGCCATTGTTTTCATTGTTTCACTTTCCGAATACAATCAAGTCTGCTATGAAGATGACAAATCCAATCGAATGAAAGAATCCCTTTTACTTTTTGAGGAAATTGTCAACGCGTCATGCTTTGAAGGAGTTCCAATTTTTCTCGTATTCAACAAGAAGGATGTCTTTCTTCACAAAATTCAATATTTTGACATTAGTGAAGCATTTTCTGATTTGCCCAATCACATTCGACTTCACAAACCAATCAAAAATTTTCACAAACTCGCCAACGATGCCAAACGAAAACACAACATTCAACAGAAAAAACATAGACGAGTACCAGGAACTCTGGAAAGTGCACAAAACCCAAAAACGATGGAACGATTTCAAAGAGCTCGCTCAGCATCGATTCAAAAACAAAAACGTAAAAATTCACTAGCTGCCGTGTATGGTTCATCGCCGCAGTGCCTTCCTCGAATGTCTCCATCGAGATTTGTTGTGGAAAATCATCATTTATTATCAGAAGAAGAACAATTTAAAATTCGTCAAGAAAATTGGCAGAAAATTCCAAGTGATTTATTAATTTATATTTGTTTCTATTTGGATGCTGTGGATTTGTGTACTCTGAGTACTGTGAATTACGAAATGTATATTATTGCAACATGTGATACGGTTTGGAGATCCTTGTGTTTTAGTCTAATGAAAGATATTGATGAAGAACATGTGGACCTTCTATATAAGGAAAGATATCATTTATTCGAACCTCAATTGACAGGTAAAGCGAGCAATCCAGAAGAAAGTCCTTCGTCGTCATCAACCGCGTCGTCGTTATCCATAATTTCATCGGTTTCGACACCAACAACATCAACTGCAACAACCACAAAATCCACACTCAATTCTTCATCCTCAGGAAGTATTTTGAGTTCAGTCATGTCAAGTGTCAATGCCAATGACAAATCTCCCAGTTCGATGAGTAAGGCCATTTCAATTCAAGGAAATGTGTTTTCAAGCCAAACTCAACAAAATACGAATGCCAATTGGATTAATAATTATTTCAACATGAATCATTCGACAACTACTCAACCCATTCCATTATTTGGAGCCAAAGATGGAATTGAAATTTCCATCACTAGTGCCACCAATACCACAAATCATCCTTCACATCATTTCACAAATTCCACAGTAAGCATGTACAGCGATAGCAGTAGTGAAGAAGATGTTGCCAATACCATGTTAACAAGTTTACATTCATTCATACAAGAAGAACGAGAAGAACGAGAATTTAGAAAAAGAAAATGGAGATTCTTTTATGAAATTGGAGGATATGTCTATCGAGATTCAATCAAGTATATTCAACAACAATTTATTGATTTGGCCAAAGATGAAGAACGAAGAACACAATTATGGAGAGACGTGAGAGTCACAAGTGCTACCAATGCATCCACTGTTCGAGAATTATTGGAATATGTTTTTGACACGATTATTGATGCACAGAAACGAATTTTGAAATGGATGAATTGTCAAGTCCTTCTCCCAATTCCTCGAAATCTCCAAGACGAGTGGCTACGAGTAAAACTAAAATTAAGAATTAATGAAAATGGAAATTCAGATTTGTGCATGGACACAAGTGGACCCAAGCACTTGAGCCAAAGAGAAGGAATGGTTTGAAGGCATATGTGTTTCATTTATAGTTACTACTCTTCCTCTTGAAATGGATCTTTTGAGAAATGGATGAATGGATCTTTAATGTTCTTTACAATAAGATTAAAAAAAATGTCTAAATCACCCAACAACAACCATTTGAAGGGAATGTATGGTTTAATGAACAACCATTGCAATATTACCCTTCCAAAAGATCGTTCAGTTATCCTCCACTTCAATCAAATCCATTTCGGCACTTGCCATTCATCCCGATCAACGAACGGTTTCAGTATACTTGAATGTTGTTGGAAAGCATCTCTTGATCCATAATGTAACCAAGTATCAATTAGTGGGCACCAAGAAGTTTGAACTTGTGCAAGAGTTGCATAGCATTGAACCTCGTGCTAAATATGTTCATGAACAATCCATGATTGTTGTGGAGCGTTCTACTTTCATGAAATACAATTTGATAAGAATTGATTTGAATGAAAATTGTGCAATCATCAAGTGGAGGTTTCCACTGACAACACACGTTGAAAATAAGTGGTGTATTGATGTTGAAACCGATCAGTTATTTGTTTCCGTTGGGGATAGTTTGAAAGTTCTATCCTTACATGATGGAATGGAAGTGGCACGTTATGATTTACCATTGAAACAACTTTCATGTTTAGAAATTAACAGCATCGATTCGAATGAATTGATTGCAGTTTCGCATACGCGTGCTGAAATATCGTATGTGGATAAGAGGAGTTTTCAAATACGTTCAACGATCAATGTGGAATCTCAAATGCTTTCGATATTAAAGAAAAGCATGGTGTTTAATGTTAAATGCATGACTCAAGATAGACGTGGTCAATTATACCTTGCCATTCATTGGTATTCTCCTGCAATGAAAGCACATTCTGGAATTTATGACTCTTCTTTTTATTTAGTGACTTTGAATAATGATCGAATTATTTCCATAGAGGAAGGTTTGGTAAACTTTTACACCAACACGATGGAAATAGATTCAACTTCAAAACTATTATTCATTATGAAAAACAAAAGGAGGTATGGACAGCACGATTGAAAGACGTTACATTATTCGATACTATTAACCAACCATTCTCAGACATGATCTTTGAATTTTCAAGAGAAGAATAATTATTTAAAACTTTCCAAACAAGTTCATTTCACTTTTTCAGAAATGTTGGATTTCACACAAAAAAAATGTCAAGCAATGCATCATCATCATCATCACCCGATATTAATATCAAACAACAAATTCTCCAATTATTGGATGCATCAGACACGGGTGGAGATTATTGTACTGGTGGAAAATTGAGTGTGGATTATTCTGTACCTGCCATTGAGATTTTACAACCGAATGATGGTACCTACAAGCCATTGCCTCTCCCGATCGTTTATGAGGAACAAGCAAAGGATTTGATCAAGAATTGTTCAAAAAGTCCTTTCGGAAGAGGTGAAGCAACGATTTATGATGATAATGTCAGAAAATCATGGCAATTAGATCCAATAACTTTAGAATTATCAATCCAAAATGGAATAACTTGATTACTGACTTGGTGAATACCAATGTCAAGAAGGAGTTGGGAATTGGTCCAGAAAAAACAATTACATTTTCACTGTACAAAATGTTATTGTATGAACCAGGAGGATTCTTTGATTTTCACAGAGACTCCGAGAAGGAAGATGGAATGATTGCAACATTGGTGGTTCAATTGCCAAGTTCATTCACAGGAGGTAAGCTATTCTGTGTGTAACATACTTTTGTTCATCGAAACATCAAATGAATGTTGTGAAAGGTGAAATTATTGTGAGACACAATGAAAGAGAGAAGAAATTTGATTGTCACCATGAACAACCTATAATGCATATTATGTGAGCTTTTATTGTGATTGTTCACACAGAGTTGAACCAGTAACCTCTGGATACAGATTGGCTTTAATCTACAATTTGAAATATTCTGGCTCTGATAAGATTGCCGTTGTAGATAGCAGTCATCAAGTTCAGACTCTTGAGAAGATTATCGAGTCTTGGTTACAGGCACCAATGTATTCAAAACTTTGCTACATCTTGCAACACAAATATTCGACAGTCGGCTTGAGTCCAACATTACTGAAAGGAAAGGATGAAACTGCTTTTCAACTTTTTCAAAAAATCAAATCGGTCAAGCTGTATTTGGAATTTTGGAAAAACATGAAACTTCGTATGGATCAGTGAGCACAGCATTGACGAAACCACACTCGTGTACACAGCTCAAATTTCTTCACAGGAAAACAATCAACGTTTAGCATTGGTTGAGGACGAAATATTTCCTGATCCTTTGAGAAAATCCATGACGCTGACTGCAAGAGATGTAAGTGAATGATGATGTGTGTGAAATATTATTATGTGAAATATTTTCGTGTGAAATATTAACACCATTTTACACAATCTAGATTGAACACACAGGTAATGAGGGAACTACCATTGAAAGATCATACAAAAGTGCCTGTCTACTGATTTGTCCAACCGAATTGAAACCTCTATTGGATCTTTCTAGCCGAGAGTATTTGGAACCTCTCTTTCAGGCGTATAGCAGCAATCCAACCGAACATAACAAACGGCTACTGATGGCTTATACCTCTTCGAAACTTACTTGGTCAGTAGATACTGATCGTGAAACACTGTATTTGGAGAATGCCGAATTACTGACCCAGTGTTGCCTTGCACTTTCATACTTGCCACTTAGTTTGAAATGTGTGGAAAGATTATGGATGAAAACAGGCTTGGAAGAGAAATCTCGAGTGGATGGTGTTGTGAAACTGATCAAGAATCATGGTATTGAACACTTCAAGCCATTGTTTGAAAAATATATCCGACAATGCTGTAAGTTTTATTCAACAATATTTTCATATTTATATTTTCATATTTAAATTCATATTTATGAATATTCACATCCATATTTATTTAAAAAGTCAAATGGAGCTATAAATTTGCCAAAGACATTAAAGCTATTGGCTCCCTCGTTGTACAGTTGGAAGATCCCACATGGGTCGATGTTTTTATCACCAATTTACCCTCTGCCAAGACCATTTCATCGGTTGAATCAGAGGCACTCATTGGTCTGGCTCTAGTTAAAGAAAAGTTTCCTTCCACTACAGAAAGGATTGACAAGTTGATTCATGATTATTTGCGATCATCTCTGGCACAGAGATACCATCCAAATTTTTCTCCAGAAGCAATCATCAAATTGAATATGGTGGAATTGTGTCCAATGGTATTTAAATCTTTTTGTTCTTCTCACCCTATGAAAATGGAGGATGTTGACAAGTGCTTGTTACTGATAAGACATTTTGGATGTGAAAAAACAGATCCATTTCTAAGTAAGGCCTTTTCGAAAACAACTGGATCACAATTACCAAAATTGATCAAAGTTTTGGAACAATTGATCACTAAAGATGGAAAGGAAGAGCAATTTCTAGCTTCCAAAATGGTTGACACTCTTTTGGAAAGTAAGGACGATCATGTCGATGCCGTAATCCAATTATTGACATTTTTTAGAAAGAAACATCCAACGAGGGAAGTTGAAATTGTGAAAAACATTATTGAAAAACGAAATTATTCTGCAAAACAAATCGTGGATTTAATTCAAGGATTGGCTAAGGAGAATGGTACGAATTGCTTTTGGACAGGTTCAGGATTTCGATTACTTTTGGAACATGGATACAAGTTGTTACAAAATGCAGCTTCAACTTCTCCAGAGGCTGTCCTTGCATTGAATTTGGGTGGAAATAACAAGTGGATATTCAAACACGTCAACATGTTATGCTCATGTGAAGATTGTAGCAAGGTTCAAACATTTCTACATTCTACGAACCAAGTTTTGGATTTGAAGGAACGAAAAAACAAAAGAGAGCATGTGGAGAAAAACTTGCCAAATATTGTGGATCTTCAAAAACAAACAATTACGACAGGATCTCCACAAACATTAAGAATTACAAAAGTACTAAACAGTGCAGAGGTCAAGAAATCCTTGATCACGGAAATGCAAAAGATTATGAAAGAATTTGTTCAATATGCTACGTTATCGAATCAGTCCCCTAACACCATACCAGCAGCTTCATCATCTAGCGAGCATGAACCACCAACAAAGAAAATCAAACAAGAACAACAACAATAAAAGACCTGAGAATTCATTGCACACTACCAATGTTGAAAAATTGAACACAAAAAGATGAATTTAATGATGGTTGTACCGAAATTAATGACACAAAGAGCTCACTTGTTTGTTGTTGGAGAGGAGGAACTTCCAGAAAAAAACTTTTTTACATTATTCCACGTGATTGAATCATCCACCACTTGAAGAACATTGTCCAATCTCAATTGAGGGAACCAATATCCTAATAACAGACACAATGTCACAACAGTCACAAAAGGAGCAAAATTAACTTCCGTTCGAAGTGTTCCCTTATTACTTTCATGATACAAATGTTCCATGGTAGTCATAAATCCTGATCTGAGAGAACTTGGTTGATAGTCCGTGAGATAGAGAATGAGAGCGAGTGAAAATCCAGCAAATAATCGAAATCCAACGGGTGTCGTAATATCCATCCATTCGGGAATGTAGCCATTAGTGGCAAGAGCTCGTAATCCTCCATCGATACCTCTTGCAAATAAATAGAGGACTATTTGGTTGTTGACCTGTGAAAGATTTTCCAAGAGTCATGTGAATTTGTGAAAATTTTCCAATCCATGCGAAACATGTTGTGATGAAAATAAAGAAAATAAATCACCAAGCATGTAAAAATGGTATCATACCACACATGTCAGTGTAAAATGTGACAAGTTGAAGACAATCATAAAAAAAAACACTGAATCAAAAACTTACAGCTCCTGAAATTCCCTTACTTTCACCAAACGCCACATAACCTCCAATAAATCCAGCAATCCAAGAATCAATACCATTCCGTATATGTAACTGATTTCGACAAATATATGTAATTAATTTGTAAATTCCTACAAATGATCCTAGATTTTTGCCATGATGAAACATTTGTTTGATGACAAATCTCACTTTTCTAAATTCTGTAGGTGTCTGGAAAATTGTTGCATAAATTAAAGATTGTAAAATATATGGTATTCTTATTCTAACTCCTGTCACAATACCATTTCTGTAACCTCGATATACACTTTTTAATCCATCTTGAATGGATTGTTCTAACATGGTTGGCGATACAATTGAAGAGGAGGACGAAGGAGGAGATGATTTTCCATCATTTGTGACAATACTGCCAGTTGTCACTGCGGATGGTTGTGAGGAAGGTGATTGAGAAAGTGCAATTTGTACATTGGCAGCACAAGGATTCAAAGAAATTAACTGTTGTTGAGACAATGATGAGCTGCTACTACTACTACTACCAATAGTAGCGTGTGACATGTCAACTGTGGATGATTTTTGTGTCATCATCATCATTAAAGTAATTCCATCTTCTTCATCAGCATTTCCTTTTTCGGAATTTTTACTACTCTTCTCAACAGGTCGTTCATGAACGTTTGAACCCTTGATGAGATTCTTCTTTGATCTGTGAGGATGATCATCATCTCTCCTTCCCATTTTCTCAACCATCATCCGTTGTTCTTCATCCTTTTCATCATCAGAAAATTCATTCTCACTAAATTCATACAAGGCTGTCGGAGTGGCATCTTCCATCAAGGTAGAGGCTGCCATTTGATCCGACAGAAAATCCATTAGAAAATCATCGGCATTCATTTGTTGTTATTTGTTATTTGTTGTTATTTGTTATTTGTTATTTGTTATTTGTTGTTATTTCTTTGAAAAGATCGATTCCGGATTTGATGATTTTAAATATAGGTTCCCTCCAATAATAATAATGAATACTAAATGTACAATAATAATACTATGTAGCGGCTCTTTATGGATTTTTCATGAAACAGTTGTTTCACGTGTGTGAGTCGCGAATGATAGACCTTGTCGCAATGATTTTTGGTCGGAGGCAATTTTTTCAAATTTTCCTTATTTTCCATGGTGTGATTGTAATGGATAGTTCATAAAACATCATTCGAACACTAGTGTTCTGTGGCATTTAATAGATGTGACACGTCTTCAAAATTCTGAATTCAATAGTTTTATTGATTAAGAAGATTGTGTGGAATATAGGAAGGTGATGTCGTCGTGAAAGGTCGACCATTCATCAGCTTTCTGGTGTAGGGTGAAGATGACGAGGATGGTGTGTTTTGGTTGGCAGATACTAAACGTTGTAAAGCGAGTCCTGATCGACTTCTTCTTCGTGGCATGCCATACACGTTTCCGAGGTTGGCATGACGAACACGTTCGTATTGAGTAATGTCGCTCACCAAATAAAAGTTTGTTTGTTGCAAGATTTTGAATATGAGAATGGATCCAATAATTCCAATACCAGACAACACCACAAGCTCCCAAAATAATCCAATACTGAACTTGGAGGTTTCATACAAGATGTGACACACTCGCAATGCCTTTGGAAGTAAGAAGAACATTTCTTCAGAGCAATAGAAGGCTACAAATCTTGCCAATGAGCTTGGATAATTTTTGGCCTTAAAGGTTCGAAGTTTTTTAAGTCTCCATGATTGAAGCATCATGGTCATGCATGCAAGAGATAGTAAAATTTCAACACTGTAATTTTCTCTCAAATTAAGCCAACGCAACAAAATTTCAAAAAAGTTCAAAAGTGTCACAGCCACTCCAAGCAAGCTCTTATTTAAGAATCCGTAATGAGATCCAATAATGACCAATGTTAATTCAAATAAAATGGAGAAGATGAGCGCGTTCGTGTAGGAAATGATGAAGGTACATATTGTTGACATGAAAAACATAATCTCTCTTTCATCCAAAGTAAAATAGTCAAACAAGAGAGGAGTTTCAGTGTCACGGACTGGAATTTTTTGTCGCTGTTTCACAACACTCGGGTCATAGTCAGCATTATCCAAAGCAAATACAAAACGCATAATTACCAAGAGAAGGGTTATGCAAACCTCTCCCATGACAAAAGAAAATACTCCTCGTTTGAATAATGGCTTGGTATTGACTGCAAAAATCGAGTTGTACAACTGCACCGTGACAAGTGAGAAAATTGTGAAAAATATTCCAGCACCAATAGTGAAAGTAATCTTGTCAATGGAGTTAATCTCTCTATTTTGAGCGGGTGATGATGCTGGAGTGGGGGATGATACAATAATGGTCGACTCATCAGGAAATTGTTGTTGATGATATTTGTGAATATTTTGAATTCGATACGAAAATAAATAATGGATGAGAGGTCGCAAAATTTTTGACACCAACGACTGCAACCACAACAGCATGTCGTTGCTTCCAGAAGAAGTGGAACCAGTCTTTGCAGCAGAATGAAACGATGATCGTGTGGATGTCGTTCTGGCAGAGGGTCTTCCATCATGAGTCACCATAATGGTATTGTCATTTGGATTCATCTCAGATGGAGCAAACATCACGTTTCGAGTATGTCGAGCATTAACTCCATCTCCTCCCATCATGATTGTGTTATTCATGGGATCAAAAGATACGCCCGATGGGTCATAATCAAAAGTAGAATATTGCTGTGATGCCGTAGATGATGAAGGTAGATAGACTCTCTGATAGGTCATCGGAGAAATGGAAGGCTGTCTTACATCGTCATGATAATAAAAACCGTTCGTAGCAGGACCTTGAAAAGATGATGATGGAGAATAATGATTCGGGTTGGTATGATTATAGTACATGGTACTTGTCGTTGGTTGTTGTTGTTGTTGTGATGGACGGGGTGATGATGGAGAGAAGGAATAACTTGAGCGAATTTTTGTGCTGCTTCTCAAATCTCTTTCATTTCCTGTTGTTGTTGTTGTCCAGTAACCATTGGATGAAGAACCAAAAGGTCCACCATCATCATTCTGTAAGCTGCTTGGTGAAAAATTGAGCATGGTGTTTTAATGATGGAAATTCGTGAAGAAAGAAATCTCGTTTTGTCGCGTGATGGTCTTCCGAGTTTGGTCCACGTGCGTGAGCAGCAATCTTAAATTGTTTAAATTTTTTTTGAATAATTTGAAGGGCCAAATTTTGGCGGTCTTTTTGCTTGTGAGAAGATTAATAATTTCACTCGGCTGTTTGAGGTTTTCTTCCATCATTTCACTTTTAGTGTTTTATTGTAAACAGAAAGGGGTGTCTGTATCAACACCAGAAATTACAACTCGAAATAAAAAAACAAAAAAAAATAGAGACATTTCAGTATTAGATTTTTTTCGAGAGAAATTTCATCATCTTCCCGATCATCATCATTATCAAAATCATCATCAACAATCCAACAAAATAACACCAGTCCAACAAAATGGGTCATACAGCCTTTGAATATTTTCAATTGTTGGATGGCCTCAACAGGGTGGAATCCTTGTGCGTGATGGGAAATACGTTATTTGTAGCAACTACGGACGGAACTCTCTCCTTGTACAATTTACAATATGATAAAAAGGCTGGAAGCAAGGAACGATTTACATGTACATCATTCAGCAAAAAAACACAATTCAGTAAGAGACCAATCACACAAATGTGTTCCGTACCAGAGTTGGGTATTTTGATTTGTCTCACAGATGGATTTATCAAGTTATATACATTGAGTATGTTGAGAGAAATTGATACTCTTAAAAATCAAAAGGTAAGATCTCATCTTACTGTTCCAGCAATATCATATTGGTATATTGGGAATATGATAATGTTAAAATAATCATAATCATTATGATGAAAATTTAATTTCTTGGCGTCATCATTCCATAACTCACCAAAAAATCATTTACAACATCAACAACTCAAAATATCAACACAATTGTGAACTATAGCAAAACCAACTGAAGGGATGCATGTTTTTTGCCTTGAAAAAACACAATGGAGAATTCACAATGGCAGTTGCATCCAAGAAAAAGATTACAATTTTACAATACGGAAGCAAGGAGTCCACATTTAAATATCAACAAGAATTGGTATTGCCTGATGCTGCCAAATCGATAAATTGGAGCGGAGACAAACTTTGTGTTGGATTTAAGAAGGAATACTCTCTCATTGACACTCAAAAATCAGGAAGCATGCCACAAAAATTATTCGACACTGGAGTATCTCAACAAACAACACTCGGTCTCTCGCTACCCAATGAAACCATTGTGGTCGTGAGCAATATTGGAGTGACACTTAATTTCTCGGGAAAACCCACTCGCTCACACGGAATTGGGTGGAGTGAATTTCCCAACATGATTGCCTATTTGAAACCTTATCTCATTACACCACTGTCAGTTTTTGTTGAAATTCGAATTTTGAGCTCAACCATCAAGAAAGAGACTTTTATTCAAAGTTTGCCCTTGAGAGATATTGTGGCCACAAGTCAGCAAAATTTCATTGATTTAGATCAACCAGATAACATGGATCAAGGAATGGGTGTGGGATTCAAACTGAGAACAGAACTCGATCGTGATGACACCATTGATCCTGAAAATCGAGTATTTCTTGCATCGAGAAGTGGTATTTATGTTCTCGTGATGAAACAATTCGATTTACAAGCCGAAGAGTTGTTATCGAATCAACAATATGAGCTAGCACTTCACTTGTGTGAAACTGTAGAACATACAAGATACAAAATCGAGGACTGGAGAGTCAGTTCCATTCACACTCAATATGGTTTTCATCTTTTCGCGAAGGGCGAATTTGACAAAGCCATGGAACATTTTGACAAGACCAAAGACGATCCTCGTATGATCATTTCACTCTTCCCTGATTTATTGCCTCCCAAATCTTCATTCAAAGTCTCTCTGCCGTACAGTGTGCAAGAACAAGCAAAAATTGACCAATATCTTAAAGACATTGAACAACGAAATAAGGCTCTTCAAGCTCTTATTCAATATCTCCTTCATAGAAGAACACCTGCTGATAAAGAGCTCAATGAGCAAGCCCAAGATGAAGCAGAGGCAGTAGATACTGCACTCCTGAAGGCTCTACTCTACACCAATGACCCGCATGTGGAGGATTTCCTCTCATCTCCCAATCGTTGTAATATTTTTGACAGTCAGAAAACACTTCACTCTCATCAAAAATTTAGAGAGCTTGTCATTTTCTACAAGACCAAGGGGCTTCATGAAAGAGCTCTCGAGCTGTTAAAATTGCTTGGCGACAAGTCATCATCTTCAACAGCATTTTATACGGATTTGATGGGAGTCATGCCAACTGTCAATTATCTACGAGATCTTCAACAGGCAGGAGAGGGTAAGCAATATATCATGGAATTCAGTAAGTGGGTCTTACAAGCAGAACCACTGAGAGGTTTAAAGATTTTCCAAGTACCAAATTGTCCATTCAACGTCAATGAAGTCGTTTCACATTTGGAATTATTCGACCATGCCTTGGCAATGAAAATTGCATACCTGGAACACTTGATTAAGGTTGAAAAATCGACAGATCCAAACCTTCACAATCAACTCTTACTTCTCTATTTGGAATATGTCAGCAAATATTCTTCTCCAAAATCCAGCTATGAAGAAGATAATACCAAAGGACTACTTTTCACTTGCAAAGATATCAAACATAGAATGAATGATTTCCTTTCACACTCACAATATTATCATCCTGAAAAGATGCTTTCGCGGTTTCCTTTCGACTCTCTGTATGAAGAGAGGGCCATTTTACTCAGCAGAATTAACAGACATTCACAAGCATTGACCATTTATGTCACAAAATTGGAAAGTATTGAGAAAGCAGAAAAGTACTGCATGGATCACTATAATCCAGACGGTACCGAAGAGAGTAGAGAGATTTTCTTAATTCTTCTCAAAATGATTTTGCAACAAAGTGGCACCAATACTGATAGCAACAACATGTTCTTTGAAGACGCCATAGGATTAATGGAAAGACACTTTTCTAAAATTGATCTCATTAAGGCACTCAAATTAATGCCCGAGAATGTTCCAGTAATTGAATTAATGAGATACTTTGAAGCTGTCATGAGATCACACACGGAGCAAAAGAGAAAGGTACAAATTATGAAGAATATTAGTCGGTCAGAAAATTTGCAAGTTCAAGAACAGGTGATTGGCGAAAGAAAACGACTTGTAAAGATCAAATCAGACAGAATTTGTCCAGTCTGCAAGAAGAGAATTGGTATGAGCGCTTTTGTGTGTTATCCAAATGGTATTGTCACACATTACATTTGTTCCAAGAATCCAAATATTTGCCCAGTGACTGGTCAAAACTTTTTGAAATTGTAAATATGACAAATGATTGATAAAGCGTGGCGAATTATTTATTTCTTGGCTTTCCAAATGATAGTAATTAATTAACAATAAAAATGAATTGAACCAAGAACTTGCAAACAGATTTATATTGAACACCCATTTAAACACCTTCAGAACTCAACTGAGGCATACATAAATTATAGAAAACTGAATCTTTAAAGACTTGTTCTCGTGTCTTCCATGCACACCAACCTCCTGAAATGATATCTTCCAAATATTCAGGATCATTAATACTTCCAGTGAAATGTGGGTCTAAAATCAAGTACGAACATTCTCCTGTCATTTCATCAAATTCAATTCCTAACATGGTATAAGCCAACACTCCTCCACCAATCATGATTGGACTTCCATTCACATCAAAATGATTGGCAATGGCACGAGCATGAGCATTCATTTCATCTCCTCGATTTACATACAAGACCTTACTTTGCACTCCACACCACTTTTCCAAAACAATGGTATTTTCAAAAGCTCCAATCCATTGACGAGAGCCCAAGAAGGATGTCTGTTTGTCACCACAATCCACGAGACATTTCTGAATTTCTTGATGAGTGGGTAAATTGACTACAACTGCCCCAGCATGATACTGTGCGTGTGAAATGAGTGTTTGTAAACTTCTGTAGGCACAACCCCAACCTTCATCATTGAATTTATCTTGGCAATAATGTGAGTATAAATAATCGCCACGAACAAGATGTAAATTATTTGGATTGGTCGATTTGATGGTCGATGGATAGCCCGCATAGAGATGAATGTTGAGAATCTTCTTATTGAACTCGGTAATCTTGGTTTTTGGAGAAGGACCAAAAGTCAATGCTTGATTGGTTCGAATGAATGGTTGTTTCAATGAAAAGTATAATCTCTTGTGATATTCTTCTCTCAATTTGATGGCATTTTGTTCATTACGTTGCTCAAAAACAATGTCATCACTATAGAATGGATAACAACAGGTGAAAACGTGTGGATAGTCTTTTGGAAGATATTGATAAAATCCAATGTGTCGAATACTTTTTGAAGAACCAACATGTGGTAAAAGGAAACTGTCATTACCAAAATATTTCTTGATAAAGACAAGTTGGTCAAGGAGACCTTCAATCATGACCTGTTTCAAATGTTCAAATTAGTCAACTTGTTGTTGCCAACATGTTGAAAAATTGGAATGTAACTTGTGGTTTCAAGTGAGAGCTTGCAATTTGTATTCTTCTTATCTGAGGAAAGGTAAATGCCACTTCCATATTGATTGGGAGATAGATTTAAGAAAGCGTCAAAATGTAGGAACTTGGAAATGGTTTTAACAGTGGACATGTTATCCTCAGATTTGTGTTCGTTGAGTTTAAGAAATTCTCCAAGTGTTTGTTTTGGAAGTTTTTTCTTCTTGTTCTTTGAAGAGGTGTCTTTCTTGTTAAAATTGGTATCAACCTTCAATTGTTGAGTTGAAGTGTCCACTACTGTTAATTTTTCAGGCAAAATTGATTCTAGCGATGCTTCATGACCACGAATTTCAATAGGAGTGGATGAGCTGGCCGTCACATTGCTTGAACTATTCGACTTGTTCTTTTTTGAAGACTGTTCAGAACTATTATCAGTAGTTGATACTGCAGTTCTAACCACTATCTTCTCTTCAGATTTCAAAGTTTCGATATAGCTGTCAATTTGCTTTTGGAAAGTTTCTTTCATAATTTGATCACTATTTGTAGCTTGCACGTCAAACGTATATGGAATGATCAAATCACAATGCAACCTAGCAATCATATAAGGTGACGTCGTCGATGATAGTTTTGCTTGCTGTTGTAATTCATGTTTGTCTCCCACAATGGGAATTTCAGAAAATTCACGAATTGTGTCTTGCCTAATGACATGAGCTGTTTTATCCGAGACATTGAAATTGAACACTTCCATCATTGTCGATGATGAAGTACCACCTCCGACCGTGACCAATAATTGTTCAAAATGATTTTCTTTGGCCAACAGAGAAGGAAATTGTGATGAAACCCACGAAGCTACAATCTTTTCCGTTTCAGGAGCTTCCGATCCAATAACTACTTCACTGCCATGATATTTAGTAAGTGTTCCTTGGGTAGTATATAATCCTACAATTGCTAAACCTTTCGGAATCATCACGAGCCTCATCAAATCCAATTCCGTTTGATCCACATTCGAGAGACTTTTCATAAAATTCAAAATAGAAACATCGTGGTTATTGTTTTCAATTCCGATCAAATAACCTAGTACTGGATTGGTGGATGAGGCCAAATGTTTAAATAATTGACCCAACCTATTTTTGATGAGTGATTGAATGAGAACCGAAGAAATTTGTGATGAAAGCATTTTTTTTTAAATATTTATTTTAAAAAATTGAAATATTTACAACTGTGACGACCTCATCATACGACCATCCCAGAATCTCTCATGTTTGGAAATTCATAAAACTTGTTATTCATCCAGTTTCGAGCAGACACATCATCTTGTTGGAACATGAAATTTTTCAACATTTTCACACTGTTAACATTGGAGTCATTTAAAAACATTTCCTTCCATGATACACTGGAGGACCAGCTTCGTCATATTCTTCCTTTGTTGTGAACAAGGCGGAAGTTGTCGATAAGGATCCAAAAATTGAAGCTCCAATCCATGACAAGTATTTTCTTTCTGTACGTGCCATGATGTTCAATTGAGTTGTGAGGAGATTTCCATGATTAGGTAAAAGTGTCAGTAATTCTTGTTTTAAGCGATGACTAAATCCAGGAAATAATGTATTTCCTCCTGATAAAATGATATTCGAATAGAAATCTCGTCGTAAATTCATGTCACACGATTGAATGGAATTAAAAATCATTTCATGAATTCCATTATATTCCAAATCGTTCAATATTGAGCTTGGATTAAATAATAATTCAACAGGTTTAGAACATAATTCATTGGAGAGTGTAATTTCTTGTCCATCTGGTAATTCATATCTTTTTTGATTGCAATTATTTTGTGAATCATGTTGTGAATCATTTGACTGAGCACAATAACACAATTTTTCTTTCAAATCTCTCACAATTTCTCGATCCAATCTCGTCTTACAAACGAGTCCCTTCTCATTTTGCAATAAATTCATGAAATATTCTGTCACATCCCTACCTGCCAAATGCCAACTTTTCAAAGCATACATCAATGCATTTCCTTCATAAATTGGCAATACATTTGTAATACCATCTCCAGATTCCACAATCACACCACTCACTTTTCCACATCCATACATGGACATGACTGCTTGATTTCCCAAATAAATAGCAGGCACTGAAAATGTCTCAAACATGATTTGAATTATTTTTTCTTTTTGTGCTTTTGGTTGCAATGGAATGTGTGTCAACAAGATTGGACATTCTTCAGGAGCAATTTTCAATTCATCATAAAAAGCACAATGCCATAATTTTTCCATATCATCCCAATCTCGAATTATTCCTCTGGACATGGGTTCCGAATATGTGCAACATGATGATGAACCATCATGATTAGAACATTCTGAATTTTGAATTTCATTCCAAGAAATTTCAAGATCGGAATGATGCTGCTGCTGATACAATGGATTAAATTCAAGATGACACGAGGATGGCAACATGGAAATGGCTGAATGACCTGTGAAGGCATATTTCGGTGGTATTTGGAGAGGAGAAATTTGAAATAAATTTTCATGAAAGGTCGTCGTCGTTGGTTGATCGAGTGTACAATCCATTCCCAATCGACCGACGAGAGTTGGAAACACACTACGAGGACATAATTCTCCTGTGAAACCACATTTGAGTGTGCCAGAGCCAGTATCGATCACGACTTGAGCAATGTCATCATCGATAAACATTTTTTTGTTAACTTAACGCCAAAACCCATTTCATGAACAACGAACTTGGTAAATGCCAAATGTCAATATTTAATACTATTCAAATCAACCCAGGATGTAGAAAATTGTCAAACCCTAACTTTAAAAAATGCAAAACTGATCTCGCCACACACGCGCATTTTTACCATCTCCATAAATTATTTCAACAACACAACTGATCGGAACATTGAATAATCATTCATCATGCTCATTTAGATTTTGTATTATGCGCGTGCGAAATTTATAATTATGAAGAATTTGTTATTCCATCATGATGATGAATCCAAACACAACAATGTGCAACGTTATCCTTCAACGTTTCCGAGTCATCATCATTTCAATACTCATGTTTGTTCCTATCATGATGATGATGATCGGGATGATGATGATCGGACTCTCTTCAACCACAGCAACAACGATCAATCGTGGGTTAGCGTATTGCGCCATTGCTAACTCATCGGTCATTCCACTCACTGCGAGCCTCTTGCAGGAACAACGACAGAATGGAATTTTATGTCCTTTCGGATTCATGAAACGAGCGACCTCAGTCAGTAATCAGGCAATTCCTATTGGTGTCGTTTCAATGTGTGAGTATAGTAGAAGTATTGAATGAAATTGTGGATCGGCAACCGTGTAACATTCCCGATGATGGTTCAACAGAGGTCCTTCCCACTCCCATACTTGATCCTAGGAATTGCATTTTCGACTTTTTGCATTGCTCGCCTCGTACTCGAAAGTGTACCTTTACACATACGAGAGCACAGGGAGATCGATGTGTTGATCGATTTAATTGTATTGGATCGAGCGATAAGCAGAATGTGCTACGAGCATTGGCTGTTAATTGTCATGAAGGAAGATGCACATCGTTGAAAAATTCTCCCTCATTGCCGTTGGCTCTCAATGTTGGGGTTATCCTTTGGGTAGTAGTGAAGACTATGCTCGGTTTTTAAATTATCAAAACAACACGTTACTGACCTGTGTAGAAAATTCCATTTGTACCTCGAATGGTAACAAATTACCTCATGCCTATTGCATTCAGCTTCAATCAAAAAAGCCTCAAAACTTGAATCATGCGGGGCAGTAAGCACAAAAGATCGAATTCAAGACATGAGCTATAAATTGTGTAAGGACGGATTGACTTGTGGGCAATATGTGAAGCCAGGTGGCACTTGTGTGGAATATGTTAAGGCCATTGACTTTGAAGATAGCTATCGATTTCCATTCAATTTTCATCTCTCTATACCTGCCTTGATTTGTCCAGATGGTTACAAATACAGTTCAACATTCATGGGAGACAGGATTGCATGTCTAAAGAATGGAAGTGACTTTTGTTTCACCAATGCTCCTTGTGGTGGCTACGATTACTTCAACATCAAATCAAGTTACAGCTTTAAACCTGGTCTAGAGATCTCAAAACAATTTGAAAGACTAACAAAATGTGACACAGCGGACAAGAAATGTGTCAGAGTATTTGCAAAAGAGAACGGTATGAGATGTTTAGACCATTGGGAATGTCGTTCGTCCTACTGTTTCAACAAAACGTATTGCACAGAATTGCCGAAACAATTTTCTTGTGGACCAAGCGTTTCTAATCCAAGCGTCACTGATTGCCCTGGATACTCACATTGTGTTTGTACCAACTCAACACTAGGCATTTGTTCGAATGTTTGTTTTGCGGAATTGGCCGATTTACATACATGTGCTTATAATTTGGGTGTGTTTGGAGAGACTAGTCCAGTATCAATCATGGAAAATACATTGCTTCCATTCATTGACAATGCATCCTCGATATTCTCTCTCGAGAACGGAACATGCAAAGATTACATGACCAAATATTTTGAATGTATGCAGTCCTTTCAGCAACGACTCGGATTAGAAATTCTACCCATTGTGACTGGTACTGATAATGAGCGAGCCATTCCAATACCTCAACCGGATGATGAATATTTATTTCGAGTGCAATCATCATTTGATTTACGTAATGATGTTGACCGACCACTTTTAATTTCTAAGCTTAATGAATCATATCGAATAGATACCTCACGTTTCTTAGAACCAAGTGCGATTCAATTGACCACTATTGACATGCTATCTAATGGCTCTCAAATACTAACTCAAACGTCAAGTCTATATATCAATGTTAGAATCTCAGAATATGTGATGCTTTCTACAGCAGAGAGAATGGTAGGACTGATGCCCAGATATAAATTCAAAAGTGTAGACTTTAAGAATATTCATGCATGTGCATGTTGTTCAGAAATGGTAACAAAATATGTAGAAGCTTCGCTGGATGGAGGGATTTTACTCAAAGCGAAGAGAACTGATTTAGTTGCTGAGATTTATATCAATAAGGTGGATTTAAGTATCACTATTTCTGGACTCGAACCTATTATGGGACATAATTCATTCCTGAACCGCAATTGGTATGAGAGATGTGACATCATTCTTGTTCCACCGGAAGACATTGACGTTGTCACACTTTCAATCAAGAATAACATGCTATTACTGGACAACAATGCATCATCGCCAAGTACAGTCAGCGAATTAGAATCGGCATCTATGAACGATTTATTTGTAATTTTTTTTTCAAATTTACCTTCCAAAGTATTGGCCGTAACTCGGGATGTGAGAGATGCAGCCATGACCAATCAACAAGTATTTGCTAAAGTTTCCTCATTAATTCAAGATGCAATTTCTCAACAGTACAATCAAGCAATGAAACTACTCAATAGTTCTTCTCGAACGAACAGTACCAACTTAACTCTGGTAGATTGCTCTCTATTTAATTCGACATTGGATGTTAAGGCATATCATCGAACAATATTCTCCTTCCCATTGACATTCGATCTGATATTCCCTCTCCCCTGTCCTCATCCTCATTTATAATAGAATTTGATCAATGGTTTTCCATGAATGCCCTTAAACGATATGGAAATTCATTGGAAGAACAAGTAATGCAACAATTGTTGGACATTCTGGCCAATCCAACATGTTACAGTAGTTACAACTCGTATTTAGGCGTTTTTCACTATAATGACGCCTCTCAATATTGGGATTTAATTTTAAAGGATTCAATGTTGTGGATTGTAGTGGCAAGTTGCTTGTCGTTTTATACATTGTTATTGTTCCGTTATAGAAATAGTATTTCGTTGAAACGAAGATTAATTACTCCTTTTATTGGTCCATTTTGCATGATGATTATTTGTTTGGTATATATTGAACCAATCTTAATGTCACTATTCAAAACCATTGGTAGGAACATTATTCCTTTCATTCCCGTACCTAACCTATTCATGTCACTACTTGCTGCATCCTATATGATTGTGACTATTAGATTTTATTTTTTGAGAAATTTATATCAAATTAGGAAAGGCTTAGAAGTATTGGATGACAACAAGACGAATTCAAGCATGAAAATTTACAAAGGGCTTACCAATACATACGTGACACTGGCCTTAATTGTGGTCGTGACGGTGTTGTTATTTGGAGCATGGTTTGGAATATTTTATGGAATTATGGAAAGTATCATTATTGAGCGATTCGCAAGATTTGAGTGGACCCTCCAATTTGACGCGTCGTTGTTGGCATTGACGACTCAATTTGGTTTTTTGAGTTTAGTTTCAATTCTTTGCTTATTCGTTGATGCTATATTCAACTTGAAAAAAATTCGTAAGCACGTAGGTATTTGAGTGAGGAATTTCATGGATTGGTAACTTCCTTATTTTAGGGTATTGGCTACTATTTTATGTTTGATGACCCGTTTCATTTGAGAATGGATATCTTTTCGCAACTATTAATTTTCTTGATTTCCATTCTCGTTGTATTGGACATTTTTGTTTGGAATACCCTTATAGTTAATCGAGTTGGAATTTTACTCTTCTTTCTGTGCTCGCTAATGATATTTGGCGGAAATGTCATGCTTGTTGAATTCATTTCCTATTTGCAATACAAGAGGTGGTTGCAAAGATGTTGCATTACTTTACAAGATGATGACAACCACGATGCATTAACTCATGAATGGTACGAAAACATGAAAGATATACATTTCAGAGATTTGCAAGAGGTATGTTCATTCATTCCATGTTTGCCAAAATTTATCTTCTCACGAATGCACAAAAACATAGCAATATGCCACGAATTTGTTCGCTTTGGAAAATTTGCGACTCTTTGAAGCATTCGAAAAGTTTGAAAAGAAGAAAAATCTGTCACTCAATGATTTAATGACGTTGAACCATGTCATTCTTAGTGTGAATTTATCGTCAGATTCTAAGAACACATATAATGATCTTGTTGCACACCTCACACTCAATCCCCATGAAACGATACCATTCAATCGATTAGAACCAATCAAGCTCGAGCTTGTTGCTGAAAATATTATTCCTGAAATTTATTTGGCTCTCAAACAAACCAGCTATTTTGCCAAATGGAAAGAAGTCACCATTTTACAAAAAGAAGCGAACATTATTGGCGAACTTCCTATTGAAATTGAAATGCAAGAACTTTGAAAAGTAGCCATTGAATCCTAAAATATGAATTCATGTTACTAAACAGTGCTGACGTAGCAGCCAACACCACGTGTCCCAAGCACATTTGAAAATTGTGCGCGCATTATTGAACTGTTAAACGCACATATTTCTGATTCTTGATCGCACAGTTTCATTAAAAAAATGTCAATCATTGAAAGCGTCTTCCATTCTCTTCATTCATCGCCTCGATTTTGGTTTGCCATACAATCACTGGTCGGAATTGGAGCATTCTCTCTTTTTGCTCATGTCATGCTAAAGAATCGAAGATTTACATTGTTTTATGCCTTGTTTACATCGATTCATTGCTTGTTTACAAATTCGTATTTTGCAGCAAATCAATTTCCAATTCTTCCAATTGTTGGTCACTTTTATTTAAATGCATCAGTATTTGTACATTTATTTGTGTTGATGAAATGGAGAAAATTGAAACCAAGGTAGGCGTCGTTACGCATTATTATTTGAAAATTATAAATTAATGATTATTTTTACAATGATTATTACAAAAATGAAATTTAAAGTTGGTACTTGTGGAGCATTTGCCTTCCTGGATACTTTTATTTAGCTTGGGGAGCAATGGGATCTATGCTCTCCATTCCTCATTCACTTTTAAGAATTGCATTTCGACCACTCTTTTCACACCTCGATCCCAATATGACCTATTTTCATTTATTAACTTTGAGTTTAACATTGTATTCCTTCTACTTGTCGTTTGTGAGCCCAACTTTTGGAAAAGAGCAAGTACATATTGATTTGACTCATAATCGAAAGAAGAGTGAGGAGGAACTTGTAGATCAATCTCAAAACCATGACACTCTCATGACCATGTCATGGAATTGACAAGTGACAAGGTGATCCACCAAGATGAATCTCGTATTCTTCGAGTATTCCAAATTACTGATGCGCATATGGGACCTTACATGAGTAAGAAGCGATTATTTAAAATTTGTCAAAATATTGTCCATCACAAGCATCACATTGATCTAGTTGTAATTACTGGAGATATGGAAACAATGGACACACATCATGATGAGGACTCATTAAGAGAGGCACTTTCTCCTCTTAAAGAAATTTCTCACAAAGTTGTAGCTTGTTTAGGAAAGTAAGTATTTTATAATTTAAATAATTTAAAATAATTAATGTTAAATGAATATTTTATTTAACATGGCCAATTTCGGATTGGACAGCCATGATTATGAAGTATTGGAAAAAATTAGAAGAGCTTATCAAGAAAATTCAATTACCTTACTCGAAGATGATCAAACAATCATTGAAATTGAACGATGGTCCAAATTGAGTGGAGAAAAATCTCAAATTCAAATTGTTGGTTCAAGTTTTTCATTTGCAGGAATGGAGCCATCCACACGACACATTCAAGAATTGTGTAAAAAGTTTCCACGAATCGATGCAAATACGCCACGAGTGTTACTAATTCATAATCCTTCCATTCTCTCTTCTTTGGATACTATGGATTCGTGTGATATTGTATTTAGTGGACATTTACGTAAGTATCAATTGAATTTCTTAATGTAAATTTGGAACATGAATTTCTTAATGTTAAATATGTTAAATTTGTTGAAAATGAAATAATTTTGGAATTACATCATGAAAGATGGTGGACAAATTGGAATTGGAAGAATGACTTTGTAAAAGGTCTCTATCACACACTGAAACTATTAGGAAAGGAAAAGACCCTTTTCAAAGCTTATCCACCAGATCAAGGTTTATATGGAAGAAGGTAAGTGTTGGAATCACGTTATGGGATGGGAAACACACTGACACACACATGAAATAGAAATTTGAGATTATATTCCCACAGAGGAACAGGTCACTATGGTTTTCCACTTCGACTTGGTATTTCCTCTGAACAATCTCTTATTCATTTATACTTTTAACATCATTCACTTCAGCTCAAATAAATTTATTATTAAATCTTTACAAAAAAAATGAGTAGTTCATCGGCTTTCTCTTTGTCATCATCATCACAAAAAACACTGCACTCATTCATTTTGATACTCTCCGTGGTGATACGTGGAATATTGTTTTATTATGAATTTGATAAATCATTGGAGGATGAAATTCACTTTTCTACTCCGACCACAAGTTTCAAACGATGTAGGTGTAAATTTTGTTCGGAATATATATATTGATCAATGTATGAAATGATGATATCTACATTTCTTAACGATATTAGTGAAAGAAGGATTATTTCTCTCTCGGATCGGTCAATCACCATATTCCAGCTCTTCTTTTTTACAACCTCCTCTTACATTAGCTCCCTTTGCATTGGCCGATCAATTGGCAAGTACATTCTCAACTCATCATGAAAGAAATTTACAACTTTGGATGTACCGATTCATTTTCATAATATCAGATCTTGTGGTTGCATTTTTCGTGTATGGAATTGCTAAAAATTCGGAATTACTATTGCAACCTTTTTACAAAAGAGTCACAACAGCAGGAACATCGAACACCACAACAAATAGAGCTTCTCGAAATTTGCCACAAGAAAATACTCCTTCTCAAAATTTACCTATTTTTTTAATGTCACTGTATTTATTGAATCCTGTAATGATTGGAAGTTGTGTGAGCATGTCGACCATTGTTTTCAATAATTTGTCAATTGCTGGAGCAATATACTTTGCAACAAAATCGAACATAGTATCTAGTACCTTATTTTTAGCATTTGGTTCATATTTGACGCTGTATCCAATTACATTACTTGTTGGAATTATTTTAATTGTGAGAAGTTTGAAACTGAGACGTAATGAGCCTGCCAATATGTTTGCAATCTCTGGAAAAAGTATTATCATGCTTCTATTTTGGACATGTTGCTTACACTATGCGTCAATTTCTCTTCTGGAAAGCATTAGAGGGGGTGACAGCTTGGAAGCAAAAACTACAATTCCAACAGATACCATAATTTATCCATTCCTCTCATCAACATTGGGCACAGTGATTGGAATTGAACGATTGAATATTCTCTATGAATACTGTTATCAATGCTACTATTATCCTTTCACCCTTCAAGATTTAACTCCAAATTGGGGGACGATGTGGTACTTCTTCACAGAAGTTTTCAACGATTTTAAGGCCTTCTTTTTGCTAATTTTCCACTTGCATGCATTTATTTATGTCATTCCTCTCACACTCAGATTCAAAAACGATGGATTATTTTGGTGCCTCATTCAGACAGCAATAATTTCTGTATTTAAGGCATATCCATGCTTGGGAGATTTTTACTTTTACATGACACTCCTTCTTCTATTTATTCACATCTCCCAACATATGAGATATGGTTTCTTTATTGTGAGCATGTTACTGGCATCACTTTTCGTGGGACCTATTTGTTTCAATACTTGGATTCACAAGGGTACAGGAAATGCCAATTTCTTCTACTTTGTGACTCTCATCTTTTTAGTTGGAAATATTTTACTCATTGTTGAATTTGTGTTTGCACGACTGAAAGCCACTCACCTCTACAAAAAGAACCAGTAGAAGTCCTTTTCACTTTTGTGTCATATCCAAAATACGATTATGATTTACCATGCGAATGAATGGCACATGAATAAAAAGAGCTGTATGCTGTAGCTGAGAGCGAACTACATCTTGCGAGTTGCAGTTTGCGAGGATAAGCCTTGCATGGAATCTCTACTCTATTACAGTTTCCTAAACGATAATGATCGTGAGATAAGGAATGACCACATCGAGGATAAACCGAAATAAAACACCTAAAGGTCTTGTTTGAAGAGAGGGATCTCAAATTTTTTCACACTCGGAATTGAAGGGACCTCTTGTGGTTAGCATTAATTTGTTTTTTAAAAGTGTTTAAGAGAAAAAGGTAAAAAAAGAACCAATTTAAAGTAAACTCGCGCACGCATCTCTTTGTTCTGGACAAACAAGAGGACCTGTAATTAATATTTTGCTTTTTGTCAACAAATTAAAAGGGAAAACATTGGATCAATTTTAAAAAAAATACCTTCATCATGATAACATCATCCTCTCAATCGTTGGGCCTTCCCGAATCAAGTACAAACAGCAGTGATCACTCACTGCAAGAAATTGAAAGAAAAATTAAAGCCTATATGCACATGATGGATACAAATCCACAAAAAAGAATTCGGATCACATTGGTTCGGACATCAATTATTTAATCTTGCATCGCCATCTTCAATTTTGAACTCGGATCAAGCCCACAGTAATATAAAACATGAAACATCAACTCCGCTTGATATTAAAGGATTCAATGAGAGAGTAAAAACTTTTCAAATCGCAACATGGTTCAACAAGCCTTATAATGTAAACCCACTCGAGTGCGCAAGATACGGTTTTATCAATTACAGCCAAGACAAGATTCAGTGCTCACAATGCCAATCTAAATTAATTTTGAAAACAGAATTTGAAAAAGTTAGTGTACCCAGTGAGGTCATTGAGAAGCGATGTGAATCATTTAGAGAGGAGCTAAAATCATGTCATTTACATGATTGTATTTTCTATAACCAACCATCACCATTACGATTCACCCTGTTCTGTCATCAAGATACTTCATCTGGGAAGAATAAGAATATTATTAAGTTGCATTGCTTTAATTTTCATAGAATGCTCAAGAAATTGCTTCAATTACAATCGACACACGATCTAAAATTGGACTTAAGCTCTGAATTTTTAACCAAATATCACAACTCCAACAATGAATTCGTAGAGACTACAATGAATGAAATGAAAAGTAATGTAGAGCATCTGAAGAGCTCAGAATCTTCCGTGACAGCATCTTTATTTTGGTTGAGCGTTTTTCACTGGGAAGTACTGCTAAAAACCTTCAATAATGGCTCAGAAAAGGATTACTTTTTACATTGCGAGCATTGTCAAATGAGTCACTATTTGAAGAAGGCGATTCGTGGACGTTTATTAACCACTGAGGAGCCATTGAATCCTGCAGCCATGCATCGATGGTGGTGTCCCTGCGTACATCACAACAAACTCTTAACAGATTATGAGCAGATTAATGAGGATGAAGAAAGCAAGTTTTATTCTAAAAGTCTCATAAAACGACAACTGAATGAGCTCCCTGGATGGAGTCAAATGTTGGACTCTCTTAAGCAAGACAGCAAAATCTCGAATCAACACGCTGGGATTGGTTTGGCTCTACTAAATCATGAACATTTGCCCAATGAATATGATGCCTCTCTTCTAGTGAAGAACATTTTACAAAACTCACTGAGCTCAATATTCGTCTCTGAGAATGAACGGAGGCAATGGTTGAGGAAGCAATATGAAAACCCCAATGAAACGAGGGAAGGCAAGGTAGCTGTTCTCGCATCTAAGCAAGATGCAAATGATTTGCAACCATCTCTCGAAACAGTAGTTCCTCGCGTGGAACATCCAACAGCTCCAGAAGCAACCAGCTCCACTAGTGGCAGCAATAAGGAAGATTCTGAACCTTCCCCAACAACGATGACTACAGTCAGTCCTGTACAAACGCCAACAACTGTAGAGGCCCCAACAACAGATCAACCACCACATGTACATACCAGCAGTGACGTCACACGATCAACTTCCCATGAAAGCCTCGTAATCAAAGATCCAATGTCGTTTTCAATTAATTTGGCACCGCGTACTCCAACCACACAATTGGAATCTTCCTTCATCAGTCCTTTCTCTACAACCACAAATTATCAAGAAATGGGAACTGCGTCTCTAACACGGGCGGATAAGGAAGGTATTCAATCGCCATTATCAGGTCCGTACGCAGCAGAGGCAGACGAGGATGCATTATCGTTATCTTCAACGCCAAACACGTTTTCAACAGTCATGCAACTGGAATTTACTTCTCCAACAACAGCAACTTCTTCACTGCCCAGACACTCGAAGAACCCTATACTTTGTCGCCTCCCATGGTTGCAACCTCTCCAGCACTTGATTTGTCAACCAATGATTCAGAAATCACAAATCATCAAACATTCACAGCAGACGACATGTTGGAAACTAGAGAAACAATGATTGAAGAAGATCAACAACTACCAATGCATGAGACAACTGCGGAAGCATCCTCTGGTTTATTAACACCAGTTAAGGCCGATACTTTTATTCAACTAGAGCCCTCCACATCCCATACAACACCCTCCATTGCATCCGTGTCTTCGCCTGTTCCATCTAATACCCTGGCAGTGACCACACCAACGGTAGCTGCCCATCCTCGTTATCGACGTCCTCCTCGAAACACCAATCAATACATGATAAGTCAACCACAGCGAGAAAGGCTGAGATTTCAACTACAACTCCCTCAAAACCTCCATCCAGTATTTCCTCCTCGTCGAAAACCACTAGTAGTAGTAGCAGCAGTAGTAGTAACACAACACCAAACAAATTGACAAGCACTCCAAAAGATTCATCTCACAGCAGTGGTTCCACCTCAACGCCAAACAAATCAAGAAAACAGCAATCAACTCGACAAAGTTCAAATAAGAAGCAATCAACGCCCAATTCAGACAATACTGCGACATTGTCAAATACGCCATCTTCCAAACAATTTCGACAATCTGGCAGCAACAAACAAGGTAACGCCACAACCAATAGCAAACGAAAAAACGCCCAAACCACAGGCAAAGCAGCAAGAAACGCAAATAGCAACAGTATTGAAGAGCTGTCAATTCAAACATTCGCAAATAGTTGTGCAACGAGCGCGTCAAGAAGCGGTTTTCTTTATCTAGCTGAAACTCCTCGGGTTGATTACTTTGGACAGCGAAAACACGGTTCCAATATTCTACCACAGCTTCCAAAAATCACGCAATCTTCAAAAAAACAACGTCATTGCGTCGTAATAGCCTTCTGAAGACGACACGATAATTATTCTTCGGTGTGTGGTACAGTATTATCATATCCCAATATCCAGAACCACACTTGGTGCATATCCGCGTAATAATTACTCCACAACACCATCTGAAAAGGCAAGTGGTGTGAGTGCGAAGAAAAGACTAGTATTCATTTTTGAACAAGTACAATTTATTTGTACAATATCCAATCAATAGTGTAATAGCAATAATTAACACTATTACAATAACTATTTAAAAATCCATCAACCGGCGACATAATATTCCAAAAAACAGCCACACACTTGATTGTTTCTCATTCAACTGCACACACACAAAAGCAGCATCAGAACGCACAAACGCACAAGCAATCAATTCCTTCTTCTTTTGCTGCAAAATCTTTCACATCAAGAAGGTCCAATCTACATTATCATAACCACTCACATTCCTTTTAAAAACCCAACTCTGAAAAGCAGTGGCTTAACCAAAATCACTGAACAACAAACCACCAACTGTCAAAAGTCAATACTACTGCCTGCAACAAACTACGACTTTTTGAAATATTTGAGAGAAACTGATATCAACTGCAACCACTTCTTATCATAATTTGCATCAGCGAAACACTCTTTTGTGAAAACATTTATTCTCTCACAAATTCACAACAACTGACAAACTTTCACACCTTCCGCATTCACACAATCACGACTTGAAGGCAACAACAAGAGCATAATTATGGGACCAACATTGTTGCCTCCTGCACAATATTCACAACGACAAAAGCATCATCAACAGAAAGCACCTTCCACAATAATCATTTCTAACGACTTTCACAACATGATTATACCATCTCAGACTCGTCAAGAACATCATTCGCAGTCACCTTCCAGTAAGGAACCTGTCGTGCTCACCAACAGTAAAGCCATTGAATTGTTATTTGGCAATACTAACAGTGGCAGCAATCAACACGTTCAGGGATCCATTCCTCCATCTCTTCCTCTCTCTCAACAACATTTGACAAAAGGAACAAATCATCAATTGTCTCATCATCATGAACCAAGTACAGCAAAACATTCTCTTGCGCTCATTGACGGTGTGAACAGCAGCAATCTTGGTGGTTCACAACATGCACCACTTGTTGAACATCATCATCAACATGCTACAACCACTTATTCTGCATCTTCGACACCATTGCCTGCTACGAGTAGTGTATTATTGGATTCACAGGACAACACTACTTTGCATCATGATGGATCACAACAACAGATCGCTCACACAATATCCACGAGTTACAAATATGGCAATTTTAGAGACCGTCCCAATGATTTTTATCCTCCTCCTTCCAATGAATTACATTCTCACTATGGCTCTACCGTTGGTGGCCATCCTCATCCTCATCATTACTATAGTCATCATCATCATTATCAACAACAACAAGATGTCTTCACTCAAAACTACGAGTATTCACAACAACTATGTAACAAGTACTACGACGAATAGTAGTGGTCATAGCCATTCAAACAACAACTCTCCATCGAGTCAACGTACCAATCCTTTTCATCAACAGGAAAAACATCAACGAAATCCTCTCGCATCAAATCCTCCTCCCTATCATTTTCACACACATGCGTCCACTCAACAAGGTTCTGGAGGCTCAGATGCACAATTAGGATGGAGAGTGGGTGGTTCAGTGACTGGTTTTGGAGGTGGAGGAGTACAGAGAGCCTCTCCAACCACCAACTCCATGATGATGATGCAGGGTACTTCAACAACAGCAAATGCAGGAACAATCTATGGTGTGGACGATGAGAGAATGCATTATGAAAAACATTTGAGAGAGAAGGAACGAGAGGAGAGCATGCAGATGCATCATCAACAGTATGACTCGAATCGAGAACATCATCCTTCTTCTCATGCTCGTCATTATCACGATGGGTTCATGTTATCCAAGATGGAATCTTCTAAATATCTGAATTTATCAAATATGGAAGGTCATACTTTCGATGGCAATTTAGCTCAACATTCAGCATCATCCTATCATCCTACTGAATGCTATTACCAGATGAATCATCACGAGTATAGTAGAAATATGCCATCGAGCTCCTCTGTTGCTGCAAGTACTTTGCATCATCATCAAGAACCACATTATTATGATCATTACGCTCCAAATCATGCATTACAACCTTCTTTGAAAAAGACAAAAATCATGTCTCATCAAGAACGAAAAGAATTCATGCATGATGACCATCATCTTCAACACGAGCACATTTTGGTGAAACAAATCATGAAGAACATGTAGAACAACAACAGCAGCAACAACAATACGAAGAGTATGCCTCTGATTCCATGAAACAGTTACTTGATGACACTCAAAGTGATCATTTACCAATGGCTACAAGCAGTCAAGAGCGTCAAAAAACTCCAAACAAAGCAACTACAAGAAGAGAAGAAGTTCGACTACGAGTAATGCCACCAAAGAATCTAAGAGTACCAAAAAGAAGTCATCTTCTGCTGCAAAAATCTCTCGAAAATCTTCCTCCTCAAACAGTAGTGTTCACAGTGCCGAAGACAGTAGTAGCAGTACGACAAATACAGCACCACTCGACTCCAAGTCAAAACCTATTGACCTTGATATTGAAGAATTGGATGACTCTGTCAACATTCCTATTCGCGTTTTGGCTTACAATTTAGGACTCACAAAGACGTCTCCAAATCATGGAGATATCGTGACATTCGAAGAGCTCTCTTCGAACGAATGATTGAAGATCATATCGATTTTGTAGACACTCAGGAAGAGCATTCACTTTTAAGAGAGAGACTTCCTCACAAATTGACCTATAGCAATTTCTGTAAGAGAGTCATGCTGTTGGTCTTTCATTATCTAGTGCGAGACGGAAAAGAACCAAAATTTTATCGACGACCACTTGTGAAAAGAGAACTTATTGAAAATCTGTTACGAGAAAAAGATCCTCACTTTTATTCCATTGTTAATCCATCCATTGCTCGTGAATTGCATACTCTCTTGAATACAAATAGTGAAATGAAATTTAAGCAAGCGATTGCCATTGTTTTTGCTGGTATCCTTAATATGGAAACATTGCAAAGTCTTCACAAGGTAACAACAACAACAACGAATGTTTTACCAAGGAGAAGAGCAACAAGCAATTCCAAACGATCTTCTTCCAAGAAGCGATCATCCAATGAGGATCTATCCGATGGTGATGATGACGATGAACAAGATGATGAACAAGACGAAGACGATCAAATCGCCACTTCTCAAAGAGACCCAACACGTGTCACTAGCAGTGCTTTGAAAAACAGTCAGTCTCGTAGTCGACGACGACGACATGTCAATGTTTCTTCACAAAGTCAAACCACAAGTGACAATGATGAAGAAGAAAAACAAGATGTTTCTAATATGAATGACTCATGGAAAAACCTACAAGACCTCGACGACAAGCAAGTAAGAATTTGAAACGCAAGTTACAAGCAGTGGTTGAAATTTTGGAACATGAAGATGATGATGAAGAGGAATGATGATGCATATGTCAATCCTCAATTGAGGTTCGTGTGATCACTTTTAAAACCGTTACTGGAATACAAGATCACCAAGATATCATGCGGGAATAAATAATAACTTGAGTTAAGTTGAAACAGTGACAAATTTTGTGTATTCATTGAAAAGTGTGTATTTTGTTATTGTAAAATGATTATCATGTAAAGAATGACGATCTGTGTGTTGAGATAGAGATATTTTGTTTTGGTGTGAACTCCTCATCAATTCCTTCTACACCTAAATTTAAATTATACAAGTTATGATGAAATTACACAAATGTTGATTCAAAGCTATTTGATAAACAACCAAAATCTCTGACTACAACTCTTGTTGAGTCGTAGCATCCGTGGCATGCTTCTCTCCATCATTTTGTGTTCCCAAAAACATTTTAGCAAAAGGTTCCGCAAATTCTCTAAAACTCAACACATCATCTCCATTCACATCCAACTGATCAAACAACAAATCCAAAGCATTCTCTGCCTTTGTATTCATTCCCAATTTCTCTGCAAGTGAAGGATCTTGTTGTAACATGACTTCCATCACTCGTTTTAATTCTTCCTTTTCAATGACTCCATTCTTGTTTAAATCAATTCGAGAAAAGAGTTGTGAAATGACTTGTTGTTGTTGTGGAGAGAGTTGATTGTAATTGGAAGTGGATGATGATGAATTGAAATGACAAGCAGAGGAAGTAGAGGCTTTTCGAGTGAGCATGTTTGTCAAAATTTGAATGATTGTTGTTAATGGTAGTTTGGTTTGGAATTCAAGAGTAGTTGAATTTTTCAAAAACTGATCGATCACTATTCAGAAGGAAAAGAGTGAGAAGTTAGGAAATGTTGATGCAATGTGTGTTCAATTTTTTTTAAATGATTTATTGTCAAGTGACAACTGTCACTGATTGGATAATAAGAAAAGTCATGATAGGCCACTACTATTTTGCAAAGACGACAACGGACGAGTGAATGACTTTTTTAAAATAGAAAACAAAATTTCCGATCCACCCTCTATGTGTTGAAATGCATGTTTCTGTAACTTCTTTACATGCAACGGTCGTTCTTCTTTTTCACATGTGATCACTCGAGAATTCATTCATCGTTGTTCTCTCGACCATCAACAATATTTGTCCGTTCACGCGGGTGTGTGGATTATTTTCTCAACTCCTCTCCGGAGTGTGTTTCGAAATAGATTCACAAAGCTTATAAATCAAATGATTGACAAACATTCCAGCAAGGTCCCAACTTGATTTTTCAAACACACCTTCGACTCGCCTTTTGCTCCATGCATTGAATGGTTGTTCTTGAAATTGAGAACACAATGTGTTTTAAATTTGTTGAACCAAAAAAAAATGCAACACAAAGAAAAGAGTTCTCCGACGACGACGCATTCAAATTCCAAATTCAAGCTTGGTGAGGATCATGCAGCAGCGAGAGTAGAAGAAGAAGACTCCTCCTCCTCATTGAGTATCAGAAAAGAAAAAGTGCAGTTACAAGATGAAGAAGAAGAAGAAGGCTTTCAGGATTCTTCCATTGATCAGGAAGGAATGATTCAAAACGTTCCGAATGATACCTCCAAGGAATCATTGGAAGAAGAACACATGAATCAGGAGGAGGAGGAGGATTCGAATCGAGAAAAGGAAATTGAAAATATTGATCAAGAGGAAAACAACTCGGCAACTTGCATGTCAAGAATGAAACGAGTTTGGAAACGTGCTGGACAAGTTCCTGTGTTGAAGCATGTCGTGGGATTTTTGAGTACATATGGAGCAATTTTCCTGTTCAATCATGCGTTTAGGTCTCTCTTTTTTATGGTAGGTTTGTTATTTTTGAATGAGTGAAGTGTATTTCTAAAATTGGTAAATTTTGTGTGTGTGATGGGGAAACTATGATATATTTGAAAAATGAATTTTCTGAACATTAACATCCTTAAATTTTCCATTGGATTTTTGAAATTTTCGAAATGTATTGCATGAAATTAGAATTTAATTTCCGGTTTGGGAAATTTCTTTTCAGAAATTGCCATTGTTAATTTATTGGAAACTCGAACTGCAAATTCCACTCTTTCCTCCAACTCAACGAGTCTTTCTATTGCTCCAATGATTCATTCTCCCTTCTATTCTTCCATATATGATACATTTTCTCCAAATGTTAATTTATTGAAACTTTCCACTTCTAACATTTTTACTCAATTTTGCAGAAAGATGTTGACATTCCAAATGCAGACTATTCTCACGATGGTGCGTCAGGAACGGCCATTTCTGGAGTTTTTATTGCATTGTTACTTCCAGGTAGGTTTTGTGTTATTTTTCTAATTGTGTAATTTTAAATTTTTAAATTCATCTTTTTGGAACAATGGCAAATGTGAAATTCATAATACATAGGAATATTTCTAATGCCAATTACTGGAATTGTGGCTGATTTATTCGATCGAAGAAAAATATTATTAGCAAGTGACATTGCCAGAGGTTTCATTGTTTTACTTTTTCTCATTGCTTACTTTATTAACGGTCTGGAATGGCTCGTTTATCTCACTATATTTTTACAATATTGTTTTGGAGCATTCTTTGAACCATCACGAGAAGCTCTCGTTCCATTAGTTGTCAAACAAGAAGATTTACCCATTGCCAATGCGTTGGACTCTCTATGTTGGCTTGCAGTGAGTTTTTTCGGATCTTCACTCGGTGGCCTTGTGGTCAGCTTGTTGGGAATTCCTGCAAATTTTGCATTTGACAGCGCGTCCTTTTTTATCTCCGGATTTTTCTGTCTTCTTTTATTCCAATACAAACATCTTGGAAGAAGAGGAATTGATGATAGAAAAGTGGAACCACCAAAGAAAAGCAACAAAGAGGATACAGAAATGGAAGGACATTGAACAGTGAACATCCATCACCAGTAGTATTAGAGAGCTCGTCATCAGCTTCTCCTTCAACCAACGAGATGAGAGAACCAGTAATAGATCAGCACTCTGTGATTCACTCCTCGACAGGAATGTTAGACCACTATGACGATGTGAATACAGAATCTTCACCAAATATGGAAATGAAAGATCTAAAAAAAGAGGAACAAAAGACCATGCTCAATCATGAACAACAACACTCCAATCATCTCGATGATTCTCCAATCATGACAATATCCGATGCACAATCTACCACTTCCCATTCTAGAAAATCACGCAACTCTCTAATTCTGCTATTCATCGAGATGAAAAAGTATTTTATTGAACTATTTACTGGAATTGTCTTCTTTTCAAAGAATCCTTTAATTTTCACATCCACCATGGTCAAGGCATTTGCTGGATTTTTCTGGTTTGGTTGTGAAATTATTTTAATTCATCTCGTTTATCAAGTATTGGCCAAGAACGATAAGAGAATGGGAGGAATATATTTTGGTGTTGCCAAAATGTGGGCAGGAATTGGGAGTGGTCTATTTCCAGTCATTGTTGAAAGACTTCTTCCAAAAACTTATACCACACGTACACTGAGAGCCATTCTCATGTGTGCTGTCTTCTTATTCCCAGTTTGTTTTTCATTGTATTACGTTTCAATTATATTTGCAGTAGAAGAGGATACACGAGTTCTTGGATTTGCTGGAATTTGTCTTTCACATTTAATTTTAGGAATTTCAACAGGAAATCTCTGGAGCTATTCCATCACTCATTTACAAATGGTGTGTCCCAATGACTTTCTAGGAAGAGCCATGGCCTTAGATATGGGATTCTTTTTAAACATTTCAGATTTAATTGCCGTCTTTACATACGGAGTGATCTTGACAGATATTTTCAAATTCAGTGCCAGTCGTTTGGTATTGTTTCAATTGGTCACTAGTGTTGGAGCGGGTTGTTTGTTTGCTGTATGGTTTTTCATTTTCAGAAAGAATGTCAAATCGAGACAAGATTATTTGCAAGAAGTGTCTACATAAAAATAATAAATCATCAGATGATTGTAGAGTGGATGAAGAATACAAATAGTCCATTGTATGTCTGTTGTTGTTGTTGTTTATTGAAATTCCAGGTGATCCATGAACGATATTTTTCAATTTCCATTTTAAGAACATTTCTTAATTTGCCATAGAGAATCCAATGAATCATGGAACACCTGAGGTATCTCGAAATCATTCAAGTTGCAATGAATAGATTCACACACAAGCACACTCCACAAAATGACTCCATCCAACAACGTTTCTCTTCATCCTTCTCTGCATTTCGAACAGCAACAACAAGAACGATCGAAATCAAATCTAAAACCTCAACTCGTTCGAACTTGTAGCGATCATCATCCTACCAACCAACTTGTCAAAATTCAACTCTGGGATTTGATCATTCCTCATCATGATTCTTTCCAACCATTATTCGATCATGTTAACAATTCTCAAACTCCTTTCCATCGTGATTCTTTTCAACCTTGGTGTTACCAATTACTTCGATTCAAAATGTCTCCTCATACTCCTTCATGCCCTCCATCATTGAGTCGCCTTCTCAATGGTACCTCTTTTTCATGTCATTTCCATCATGTTCATTCCTTTCATGGAAATTTCAATTCTTCACACAACCACACGTGTTGGAATTCTTCGAACTCAACGAATACCAACACCAACACCATACCTTCAAACTCAACAAGTTCCATCTCCTTTCAATCTCCCTATGATGTGAAAATTTCATATTCTCTTCATTGTATTTTGATTAGTGATTATTTGGATCGATCGATTCATGTATTTGAATTAAATTCGAAACAATATCGATCGACATTGCGAATGCAATTGCATAATCCAAAATTTTTATGTATTGCCGAGTCGTATACGACAAGAATGGAAAAGTCAGGGAAATTTCATTCGAGAGATTTGGAAGATGCCTTAATAATGGATGTTGGAAGAGGAAGAATTCGAATGTTTGATTTGAGAAGATTACTGACACGTCATGCAAAATCAGTGCTAAATAATGAGCACGTTCATGTTGAAACAAGAACATTTTCACAACATGATGCCTTGGATGGAAATGAGAATTCTAGCCCAAACTATATATGGCAATCCAATGATTTTAAATTTCCAAGAGGAATTCAAGTTTCGATGGAAATTGGTCACGTGTTTGTATGTGACATGTTTGACGATTGTATTCAATGTTAAATATCATGAACGGAGAAAAGTTGAGTCGAATTGAAATTTCAAGACCTCATGCTGTGGACTTGTTGATTTCACATGACGCGAAGAATTCTTTTCAGAATCTGACTCTTGTCGTGAGTAGCGATCAGGATGGAATTCAAATCTTGACTCAGTCTCTACATGACCATTCAAATTCCTCCAATCTCCAATTCATGAACTCTTCTTGGATTCGTTCATCCATTCGATTTGAAGAAGAACGATTACCAGACGACGATGATTATGGTCCCATTCATCCATTTTCACTTGTAGTGGATAAAGTTGGTAATCCAATGACAACAGAAAAGCATGTCGTTGTGAGTGATAGTTATCATCACAGAATGAAAGTTTATTCTCTTCATACTGGAAAGCTTGTGAAAACTTTTGGAAAATTTGGAGAAGGACCATCGAATGAATTTAAATGCACTTTTGGATTGTGTTTGAATGAGTGGAGTGGAGAATTGTTGGTATGTGATTAATGGAATAGGCGAGTGTATGTTTTCAAGTAAGGCCGTGTTTCAAGTATTGCCATTAACTGAGTTTTAACATTAAGAGATTTAAAACTGGCTTGAACACCCATTTGAGCTTGAAACAAAATGCAAAAGTCTAAAGTTCAGGAATCAAGTTGTCATGTTAATTTTATTAAATCAGTCCTGGTTATTGACCACATCAACCAATTTACTTGGTCTCAGCCTTTCTCTTTTCCTTCAAAGCTTGGAGCTTCTTCTCATCTTCAAGTCTCTTTTGCTCTAATTGCTTCTTTCTTGGACCCAAGAACTTGTTCTTCTCGGCGGTGGTTTGGAATTTACCCTTACCAATCTTGGAGGTGGTATCAATGAACTTGAGGGTAATTTCTTCCTTCATGGATCTGTTCCATCTGTTTTCTGGAATCAAAGTCTTTCTCAAGGTGACAACTCTTCTGGCAGGACCTTGAACGTTACCCTTAATCATGACCCAATCGTTTTCAACAACACCATAGTTAACGAAACCTCCCATTGGGTTGATATCCTTCTCAGTCAAGTCAAAGTCAGTCATGGCAGACTTCTTTCCTTCTTCAGTGAGGAGAGACTTTCCAAGTCTGTAAATCTTCTTGTTTTGATGAACTCTGTGGAAGAAACCCTTTTGACCAGCTCTGGCAACAGAGAATGAAACTCTAGCTGGATGCCAAGCACCAATACAAGCAACCTTTCTCAAACCTCTGTGGGTCTTTCTTGGCAAACGTCTGACACCCCATCTAGAAACGACACCCTTGGTACCCTTACCCTTGGATACAGCAATCACATCAATTGGTTCGTCCTTGGCAAAGACAGCATCAACTGGAACAAGCTTTTCAAGGTTAGCCAAAGCAAACTTAATCTTTTCATCAATGTTACCACCGTTGATTTGAATTTCAGCAACGTGGGCCTTCTTGTTATTAATGGACTTGACCTTGGATGGTTGAGTGTGAGCAACAACTCTAATGACATCAGCATTCTTCTTAAAGCTCTCCAAAGTTTGAGTTCTCTTTTCTTGAGCAGCTCCTTCCAAGTATGACTTGGTGAGCTTGGTGAATGCTCTCTTCTTCGAGCGGCACCAGTCCTTGTAGAAGACTCTTCTGAATTCGTTACCAATGTTCTTAGCCCAGACAGTACCAATGGACTTCAAACCAGTTGGAGTTTGCTTGTAACCAACAACACCGACAACAACCATTGGTGGAGCTTCAACAATAGTAACTGCATCGAGACATTCCTTCTTGTGCAACTTGGAACCTGGCTTGTTAACTTCTCTGACAATGTGAGTCATACCAGCCTTGTAACCCAAGAAAGCAGTCATGTGGGACTTCTTGCTTTGGTCATCCTTTGGGTAGGCCTTGATTCTACCACGTTCTCTTCTGGCCTTC
Source organism: Naegleria lovaniensis (assembly GCF_003324165.1). NCBI lineage: Eukaryota > Heterolobosea > Eutetramitea > Acrasida > Naegleriidae > Naegleria > Naegleria lovaniensis. Next base: position 123,862 of record NW_025407839.1, read on the forward strand.
TTTCTTGGCAAGAAAGCAAGTGAACCGTGTCTTGGTGCTTCGAATTTTCTGTGAGACATATCGAGTATGTATTTTTTTTCAACGATTTTTTCAAAATGTTGGCAGTCAACTTGATTTTTGAGATTTTACAATGAAAGTTTCGGTATCACATTTTGCAAGTTCAACATAACCTTTGAATTTTCATCACCAACCTTGAGTAAGTGACCACATACAACAAGTGAGATCAATGGAGAATCGAGAACAAATATCACTTTTGAGATACTGAACAAGACTTCAATTCACAGGTTTTTACTTTGACAATGAAAAAGGCTTCAAAGAAAAATGCCGAACAACAATGAAGAGATTGATTCCACGCTCGGAGCCTCTGAGCTGACTCCAACAACAGCGTCATCTTCTTTACAACCTACAACACCACTATCAGCAATTTCTAACGTCTATCAATCACCATTGGATCATAATAATAGTGATCACCATGATGATCATCATGATAATAGATCTGATTACTACGGCCGAGAGCTTTCGGACTACTCTTCTTCTACAATGTCCAATGAGAATAGTAGCACAATTACCAATCATCCTCTGAATAACAATAGGAATAGTATTAATAATAGTGATCATGATCATTATAATATCAATGATAGAAACACAACCACCACTAGGAGACAAACAAACCGACTTGATTTTACTGCGTCCACTCCAGCAGCTTCCTCCACTTCTACGCAATCCCATGCACCTTCTTTCCAAACACCAACAAATACATCAACAATTTTCAATAATGACTTTTTCCAAAATCAAGAGGTGAGACGCATGCACAAGCAATTGCACTCAATATTATCAGATTTGTTTTCAGAGCATCACCATTTGTAACAAGATATTTGGAAGAGCTTTGTTACTATATCGGAATGCTTTTTTTTGTTTCTCTTGTATTGCTACATGCTGCTTTTTACATATCACCGCGTTTTTTAGGGAATCCATCACAACAATCATTAATGATGTCAACATTGACCAAATCAGAAATTGTAACAAATCATGTACAGCAAATCAAATTGATGAAAATTTTTTCGTCTCAAGAGGCTCAAAATTTGACCAAACATTTCTCGCCCTTATTAAGAACAGCACTTTTTGGAATTGACTTTCATGGATTTAATTCCAGCGCTGGCGGTATTTATCAGTACTACGATGATGGCCACAACAATTTTTTCAAAACTGGACAGGCACAATTATTGTCTGACGTATCTCTGGAAAATTCTTCTGCAACCCAAAAAGACATTCACATTAACAATACATTGGCGAATGATCATAACGTAGTTGTTAGCGAGACTGGAAAAATTGAAGAAAATTTCACACTCTCAACAACGTCACAACCTGCTTCCGTTCAACAAACACATGACAGCCAGGACTCAATACCTCATGATCCAACAAAAGACAACGACCATTCTGCTCACACATTATTAGATAATTTAGAGACTACTAATGGTGAAAAAACTCAACCCGCTGTGTTACCGAATGAGCAACAGCCCGAATCAAAAGAGGATATCAATTACATTGAGCTCGTCCAAAAAGTTTTCAACCTTTTGGAAATACTGTACTCGATTTATTTATTCGTCCATTTTCTGTAAAACCTCGTGTCACATGTTTAGAGCATAGAATTATGGAAAAGTATCGAGATGAACTCGTAAAAAGATATGAAAACAGAACAGATGCTCTCACTGCTGCTTCAGTTCATTCATTTCTTTTAAGGATGTATATTGAAGGCCCAATAGACAAGATGATGAAAGAATGGGAACGAGAATTGACTCTAAAAAAGAACAAGTCACAAACTTTCTCGAGTGATAGTACTTTATCAGCTCGTCATCCAAGCGATACCACACCACAATCACCTCCGAACGCGCAAGAAGATTCTACATCATCCATGCACCAAGAGACAACTCAAAGTGAACCTTACTCTACAGAAAACATCAAACAAGACTCATCTCAACCTGCTCTACAAAGCACCACCACAAATATTGACGTTGATACTTCTTCAACAGTAGAGACAGGAGAAAACAATTCAGACGACTTGACATTCTCTCTTGATTATACAATGGATGCTATCAAATCTTGGCTACTCTTCAAGTATCAACATTCTCCTCTCTTTAGTGATATTTTCAATGACACAAGATTATTTGTCTACACGACGAGAAGGGTTTATTTTATATTTCAAGAGAGACAAAGCAAACTTTATCTATTCCATCCTATACCATCACTATTGATTGGAATGACTCTTGCTTGTAAGTTTTTTTTTCGAAAAATGTCTATTCATTATTCAAAATTGTAATTATCATTTTTGGTGACATAATTGCAAATCATTTCAACACATATATTATCATTTTTTAACACAATTTCAAATTCAACACATATAGTGATATATTGGGAGGGACATTTCCATATCTTCTCTCCTTCTTAATTGGTTATGACACTACCATACTGAACACATTTGTGCAATATAATTACGATTTCAATCACAACTATACGATCAATAGTGGAGTATTATATTCCAGACAATACGATGAAATTTATTATTTGAAATACGGACAAACGGAAGTTGATGGTATGTTATCAAATACAAATTTATGTGAAATGTCGAGTCATTACAACACAATTACTTTTGTGAAATTATTTCAAAACTTACATTGTCTTAATTCATAGCCATTTCGAGAGGTCTTTTAAAAATTGCTCCATTAATAGTCTATCTGATGGTATTTGTTCTAGTATACTATTTGGTGAGGAGCACTCAAATGAACATTTTGAACATGATTGTCGACTTACAGATGAACGTATTTTCTGTACAACGTATGGCCCGTTCATTCATGGTTCACTTATTCCAAAATTTAATGTTTGTGCCAGTGTTATTGGGAGTTATTCACTTTATTGATAATTTCTTTTCTGGAGATCAGAAAGCTAGTTTATTAATATTTTGTCTCATTTGGCTTTCTCAAATATTCATGAACAATGTTTGTAACACAAGATTTAGCAAAGCAGTATTTCCATGGGTTTTGCACTTTTATTGTGCCACATATTTTATCTATTACTTTAGACATCCACATGGATATTCTTACCTTGCTTTTTCTGCTCTTTTCTCAATTATAGCTAGAAAGATGCTTTATTTGTGGAATACTTATGAATATAGTTACATTATCAATCATCATCCAATACTGAGAGATATTTTGGGAACTGGAGGAGGTGACGCAAATAATGATGATTTTGATATTTTCGATAGAATTAATGCAATGGTACATCAACGCCAAGGAGTGACTCCTCCTAGAATTCAAAATGTTCAGCAATTCGTATTTAATTTGACTGACATGAACAACGGCCATGCTATTGAGCAACAAATTGGTCGTTTCAATATTTCAATCTCTCTTGCTCAAAACAACAACAACAGCAACACTGTCAACCATGCACCAACAACTCCCACACATTAATAGCTACACACTCTCTTGAGGCTAGAAGCTTAGGACTCTTTTTGCAAAAGGTTTTGCTGGGAGAAAGGACGATTTTCACCAATAAAAACTTCGAACCTGAACGACGGAACTTCAAACTTTATTATTCTACACATTTCTTTTGCATGCAAACAAACAAATGATGCTCTCCAAAACTGGCCGACTGAACATCCATTTGTAATTTGGTGTTATCAAAGTTAGGGCATGAAATGTTCATAATCTCAACAGGCACGTCTACAAACTTTGGAATTTCATTGAAGAAATAAAAGCCTTGTTGATATGGCCAGCTCACAAGCTCCTGATACGAGTTGTCTCCGCACACAAAGATTCGGTTATCGTTTGTCACAAAGAACGAATGATCAAATTTGGCAAATGCCTGCATGATTTCTCTTCTGCAAAATGGATGTATTTCATAGTCGTTGGTTTGAGGTTGGAAATTGATTTTTGAGGGTAAGAATACAGCTTGTTCTTCTGTTTTAATTCCTAGTTGACCCTTAGATGCTTGACCAACACAGTAAAGGAAGAATTGAGATGTCACAAATAGAGAATGATTGGCTCCTGCAGCTATTTGAGCGACCGGATATCTGTTAAATAGCATGGATGGTAACTCAGAAGGAACACAAACTCTCTTGACTCTCTCAAAACCACATCTATGCATGAATCAGGAGTAAAATTATATTGAATAGCCGTTTCCACCAGAAATTGGATTGAATTGGATTTGTTCATTTAGAATAATTCGAAATGATACTACTTCAATCTACTTACTGCCCAAATCTATTATCTCCACATGTAAATACTCTTCCTGAGTGTGTCAAGATGATAGTGTGGTGGTCTCCACACTTGACATCTTTGAGCACTTCATCACTAAATGTTGCGACCTTGGTTAGTAATGGAATAACTTCTCTGTGATCATCAATACCACACTGCTTATGTACATTAGATCCACATGCGTACAACTCTCCCTCGTGGATAGCAATGGTGTGCTTACCACCTGCCGCAATTTTGGAAATTGGAGTTTCGACTTCTTCCCATTTGGCTGCTGATATTAGAGTTATGGGATTGGTATGTCCTAATGCAAGTTGACCATGACTATTGGATCCATAGACATACAACTTTCCGTCACTTTTCAACATCAAGTAGTGACATTCATCTTCGTTGCCATTACAATCAATGTCTACAACGCTGTCCAAGTCCAATTCAGTCAAGCATGCACTTTGTGGGCCTCCTAAAATGAAAACTCTTCCCTCCTTGCTTAATAACATGCTGGTAGAGGAGGTGCAACAGACCTTTTGAATAGATGGAACTGTTTCGAAAACTGAATTGATGTCATCCAAAAATCCAAGAGTGGGATGTAATTGACAATGTTGCATTCCAGTTTGGTGGTTGAAATTGCATCCAGCGACTACAAGAGCACTCTCACATTCGTTTTCATCTTCCACACTCTGAGAGAAGTTGTTTAAGAGACTTCCAGTAGGTATGAATTGTCTGAACTCGTCAAAGTATGGATGTTGTAAAATTTGTTCAGCGGTCAGTCGTTTCTCTTGATTAATACACAGCATTCCTCTCAGAAGATCAATCTCGTCCTTGGTACATGCTCCAAACACGTAATCCAAATGTCTATCTTGAGAGACGTCAAAACCCTTGTCTTGAATTAATTGATCTACAAATGCTTTTACATTACGTTGCTGGGAACACCAATCAGATGAGGTTGGTCTTCCAAACAAGTTAATAATACTTTCCCAAACCTCAGATGATGTTGATCCTTTGAAAATGGGAATTCCTCGTAGAAGAAATGCGAATATTGTGCCCAGAGTCCAAATATTGTTAACTTGTCCACTATTATCGCCTCCGGTGACGTCTCTGAAAATTCTTTCATTCTTGCTGGCAAACACATAGTCTCTGGAATAAGTTTTGAGAGGACTAAAGTTCAGAGTTGAGCTCATATTTCCCAAACTTCTTCTTGGGGTACGAGGTGAAGTAGGTGCTCTTGGTGATTTGGGACTTTCGAATATGGATGCATTTCTATGATCGGCAGACTTTGGCGAAGACACTCCTCCCTCAGAGCGTCTTCTTGGAGTTGGCATCCAACTATATACAGAGTCATCTTTTGTATAACCAGTGACTCCTGTTAAATCAATTAAACCAACTTTACATCCATTTCCGACCACAATGACGTGCGGATCCACACAAAATCTATGTAGGGTTTGATGAACCAAACCAGCCTTATGAAGCTCATTCAAGGCACAAACCAATTGGAAAAATACATATTTTCGCTGTTCATTATTAAGCATTCCATCGAGGATCGCATCGACGAGTGAGAGTTCTGTTGCATGAAGGGAAATATTCAATATTGACCATGAGTGAGTTTCATTCAGCATTGTTTTATCCAGTAATGATGTCATGATGGTTGGAATTACAGTTCGAAAATCCATTTTCGTTCATTGATGATGTGTATCGATGGCCAACATTAAGAAACTGTGTTTCAAACAACACTATCTCCCAAATATTACTTACGCATATCAGCCTCGGAAAACACGAGATACGTTGCATGGCCATCACTCTCCGGAATCACTCTCTCAGGTTGAATAATGTTCTCTTGATGGAACGATTGAACGAGTTGAACGTTCTTGAAACACTTTTCTTGATTATCCACTGGGTTCTTCTCATAGGGAATGGTGAGCTGGTCCACTACTTTATGCCCGACCTTCATGATCAATACTTCCTTATCTTGTATGTTCTTATCCCGAGCAGTGAATAATTCAATTTGAGGCACTCTTCTCAAATTATCTCCAAGAACGGCTTGATCACTCTCCAATACTCTCGTAAAATTCTCGTATTTACTTTTAATCTCCTTTCCCAGTGTTGAGAGCATGTACTTGTAGCTGCCAGCGCTAATAGGGCTTCCCTTATTCGCAATTGTATTGTGGAGGTTGTTGAGCAAAATGTCGGCATTAATATAATTTGCAACCTCGAGGGCGTATCCTTTGTTCATCATTTGCAAAGGTTTTGGGGCTGATGATGAGAGAGAGGAAACACAAAGGTAGATACACGGAAGAAAATGGCTCTTCTTTTTTTGAATGAAACGAAATAAAATTACGAGGATGGAAAGCACAAAATTCAAAAATGGATTAATGTTTCTGTGCAGGCGATGTGGGCCTGGGAGATAACCCACCACGAGATAGGTGTTTGGTTCTCATGACAGAGGGGTTGATGATGCACCTTGCTCAAAAGTTCACTGTCTCTCAAAGATCCACAACAAAAGCTGATGACTTTATTGTTGGGACTGTTCGAGCCTCTTTCTCTCTAATTCCTGAAGGAGGTAATCCTTAAATTGAGCTTTGGAATTGAGAGCTCTATACTCGTGGTAAGTGATCATAATGTAATATAGTTCGCTGATGGAAATTTTGGTGATAGCAAATAGGTGTAGGATATCCTCCATCTCTTTCTTCAAGTCTTCATTCTTGAATGTTGAATAGTGGAGAACAGAGTTGGTCACTCTGGCTGCACAGCACTGTTGAGTTAATTTCAAGGTGATGTCACCACCAAATGCACCGCATCCCCAATTACCGGTAGTTATATCTGTATTATTCATGTTCTTAAATCCCAAGTAGGCCTTATTGAGGTCACGTTTGATCATTTCAGGTTGGAAGTGTCTTTTAGGAATGGCATCCATAATGATAATATCAATGGTGTGACCTCGTGGCTCAAAAAGACCTGTAAATTTAAATGTGTTCAGGTATCCTGTATACTCACTGTAACGAACAATATTTTTCATAATGATAATTTCCGAGTCGGAAAGAGACTCACAAATGAGAAGAGTCAAAAAGCTTTCAGGACAGCAGCTGAACAGAACTGGATGTGTGTAAAACATTTGTATAAATATCATGTATGTAAAGACAGCAATAGGTGTGTTTTGAATATGTTGATAAGTTTTTCATGAAATATTAAATCTTGTCACATACCTTCTTCTTGAGTAAGGGATGGAATAATGGAACCAATATGAATGAATCGGTTGGCAAAGTCAACAAATCCACGGCATGGAACATCTTCCATACGACCGCTGTGCACCCGAACCATGTTCTTTGTGGCATCCTCATCAGAAAAGTCAATATTTTTCATTTCCAACCAATTGGGTTCATCTTCTGGAAGCAGATTGTATCGGGTAAAGATGATATCTTCTCGCTGATTGCATAACTTGTCTCCATCAATCGCTTGTTGATAGAAATAGCTGAGCTGACAAATAATTCTTTCAACAGCTTCGTCCAAACGACAAACATACAATCTATTAAAATCCAAAACACCATAATCTTTTTCCTTTTCCTTTTGGAAGTGATTGTGAATTTCCGAAGAAATGTTCAAAAAGAACGCATTCGCTAGAATACATCTCACATATTTTGGTGGAATTGAGAGAGAGACGGACTGATTCATTTCCATGAGAGGAAGCTTCTCAATCAATTCACTTTCAGGCACCTCCAATGCATAGAACGCGATTTTTGGAAGTAAATCCCGATAAAAGTCAAAATTCTTTGAAATTTCTCCCTCATTTCTATTGCGAATGTATTCCGTAAAGTTATCAATGGCAACCTCAAGACCAGGAAAGCCAAATCTCTTCTTGGATGGATCATTTTGGAACAAGTGCAAAATGTCTTTCAATTCTTCAAATTCCTCCATCTCTTCAATGCCTTCAAGGATGGCTTTCGAAATTTCTGTTCCTTTCAAAAAGAAGTGATATTTGAAGGGAGCATGAGGAATGAAATCCAATGATCTTGATGATGAAGGAGTCAATGGTTCTTCGCTTCCATCATTATGTCCATCATTATGAGGTTCGGTTGATGATATCATTTCCGTAGTTAAAAATTTCCAAATCAAGAAAATAATAAATGATGAGGTTCGGCTCAACCCGTTCAATAAATTCTCAATATTTGTTGTTGTTGTTGTTTCAAAACAATAAATTTCTCTCTGCAACACTATTACGCAAAGTTTTTCGTGAAGATGATGCGAGGTTACAGCAGTGTAGGTGGTACAGAATAAAAAGCGGCGTCCAAAATAAGTTTATCACTGTTTCAACACTTCTGTTCAATCGTGAAAAGAGCAACAAAGCAAGTTCTCAATGGGATGCACAAGCGAGAGTTCTTGATGTTGTATCGTCGCAATATTTTTTGTGGACAACCGAATTGACAATAACAACGACAGGAAGTCGTTGTTGTTTATCCGACCATATTCATCCCATCAGTGTGGACGGATGGTTGAATCATGGGAGAATCATGATGATGTGAGTTGGCGCGTTGCACAAAAAAGAATAAAATTGTGGCGACTCTAGAATGAAACACTCATTCCGAAATGCAAAGTTCCAACCAGCTCAAAGAGATCCTTACTGTAAAATCCTTAACAATGAACAAAAACACCTTTCAAAAAACATAATTCACTCTCTTATTCTCTAATTGAAAGGTAATCAAAAGCATCCGTTTTGATTGGAACAACCTCAAGAAAAAAAATGAAACAATTATCATCCACATTCAATTATGGAAGAGCTGCTGTTGAGGGTGCTATGTCTGGGTTCAACAAATGTCCTGCACAACAATACTCACTCCGATGCTCTTCGGACCACAAAATTCTCTTAAAAAGTCTTCATGTATCATCGTTAACGATGAGAAGGTCTTCCTCCATGTTGTTGTTGTTATCTCATCACACAACATTTCTAAATGTTCATAATTTTGGAAAACAGGTGTGCTCGGGATTTTCGTCTTCCTCATCGTTATCGACCGAAAAATGTTTTTCAATGAGTATGAACAAGCAATTGACGACTATGGCTTCTAGCAAAACAAACAATTCGAATATTAAAAAGCCTAGCACAACCACCTCTGCCACCACCACTCCTAACTCTAATTCGAAAAAAGAAAGAAAGGTACAAACACTTTCCAAGCAAGATCATCAACAAAAAAAGTCAACAACCAATGAAATGAACGAACAATACAAAAGTGTTCTTTTCTCTACATTATTTAGTGTAGACAACAAACTACAAAAAGAGACACTTCTTTCCGAAACAAAGGATTTTCTGTTAAACAAAATGGATGACCAAGAGGCTATAGCCACAATTTCAAAAAGGCTTGACATTTTTTCCAAAGAAGACATCAAAGACATTATTCACTTTCTTGATGAACAGAATTTATTGATTCCAGCAACAAAAAAACAACTCGCTCACACAATGTTGACAAAAATTTTCAATTGTGCAGGACCAGAAGAAAAAAGTTTCCTCATTGACAAGTGCTTATTTTCACAGAATTTTATCGAAATGTGTAGTGGACGATTTTCAGGTGCGACTGTGAACTCCTTCATTCCTGGATTTAATTTATTAGAGATGAAAAAATTACTAAATCTCCTCCAAGGAAACACAATTGTGGAATTAACAAAAAGTGCAGGGGGAACGTTTATTTTAGAAACATTGGTCAACAATTTGCATGATCCTTCCTTGAAACAAGAATATTTTAAACTGATAGAGCCACTTTATGCAACATTGACGACTGACCAGAATGGAAACTATCTTGTACAGAATTGTATTAATCACATGAACGCAGATGAACGTATTCGATTTATTGACCTACTTTCTCAAGATTTTAAATATCTGTGCCAAACCAGCGAGGGCTGTATTGTGGCGAGACATTTATTGAAAACGTCAACAACTTCTGTAGTACGACATTTTTTTACAACCATACTCCTACCAGATATTAAGATTTTTGCTTGTGACAAGTTCAGCAATTTCATCATTGAGGAAAACTTTTCCAAAATCTATCACATTGAACGACGACAAGTGTTGGAAGGAATCAGCACCCATCTTGTTGAAATTTCGAGTACCACTCATGGCAGCATGTTTTTAAAACAGTTATTTCAAATGATTGAGAGAAGTGAAGAATTGATGATCCTGTCCAGTGCAGTGAAGAATAATATTCTGGAGCTCTCCAAGAATGCTACATCGTTTTTTGTTGTGGATGAATGGTTCAAACGAGTACTCAAAGTTACCAATTTACGAAAAGAACTTTCGAATGCAGTGACTTCTCATGTTCTCTCCATGATTCAACATGCTCATGGATCTGTGATTGTGCAAAATGTGTTTAAGAGTGAGAGCGTGGATCGAAGTGAGCTTGAAGGAATGGTTTATATTCTTTTGAATCATTTTGATCGAATTCTCAAAGATCCAAAATCGTCCGCAGTATTGAAAGCTGTTGTGGAAAAGGGATTTGCAGAGGTGATATTCTTGAAAATGAAGGGCAAACATTTGAGCTTGCTCAAGACTTGCATGCATCATTTGTGATTTGTGCGTGTTTACAACATGGCAAGCAAGGCACTGTGGTCCAAATTTTGAGGGATTGTTGTTGGATTCTACAGGTGTTGTTGCTGACACGAGCTCGTCAGATACGCGAACCAATCCGTCCATTCCATTGTCCAAAGAAAAAGTTCTCACTCTTTGCCGACATGAGCCCTCTACATTTGTCATGCTGATGTGTTGAAGGGCATTGAAAAATTTGCTATCAAAGATCAAAACTGGGAGCAGCTCCTCAACCGTTTAGCAAACATCATTACCGAGTCATCACAAACCATCCAGAGTCACAAGCTCCTGAAACTCGCCAAACAAATTTTAAACCAAACGTCTAACAGTGAGCAATAAATTTTGTTTAATGATGAGGTTCCTTACTGGAATTTTCACGCCTTATAGTTGACGTAAATATTTGAAGCAATGAAAAAAGGTTCCATATGGAAAATCAAAATAAATTAAAGATTGAATTGCTTGTGATACAGCTTGTAGGCCTTCAAGGCAATGTCTCCATTTCTGTCAAATTGTTGCAACACATCGATCCAAGAGAGTGGAATACTAGAACTTCCGTAAATGGCTCCACACAAACTACCTGTCACAGCTGTATAGCTATCGGAATCTCCTCTCATATTTGCAGATTTAAGCATGGCATCCACAAAGTTGTCGGTTGTGTAGACACAGTGCAAAGCCATTGCTACAGCGTCCATGGCATACGAGCCCTATATTGTGGAAATACGAGAAAAACGTCAAAATTTTGTGTAAACAATTGTTTCGCGAAAAATTGACAAATTCAAGTTGTTTCAGTTGTCATAATTGTTGTTAAATTCTAACTTACCACATAACCTGGCTGTTGCTTTGCTCGAGTTCTGCAAAATTCAAAATCTGGATCCTTCCAATTCCAATTTCTATCGTCAACATTAAGATGAGCATTGGATTCATGTTTTTCCTCTTTCATGGATTTACACAAACACTGCACACTGTACAAGTCGGTCTGGAATTCACTCAAGTCTTCCAGAACGTCCTTCTTTGAGTCAGCTCTGTTAATGGCATTTACAGTAATAAATGCAAGTAATCGACACAATTCAGCAGCTTCTTCTCCCTGATGAGTAGTTTTGCTCTGTGCACTCGCCACAGCCATGGCCTTGTTTCGATCATCATGGTACATGACAGGAACAGGTGAATGTCTCATCACACTACCATTTCCACTCGTATTCTTGTCACCTGATTCAGTGAATTCAATCGTTGGATCTTCGAGGAATTCAGTCATGGACATGGAAATGTTTCCTCCAAGTCCAACTGAACTTCGTTGTCGATCAGAAAGATCCGCGCTAAATCCAAAAGCATTGCAATAACCAAGATACCACCAATTCACAAATCTATGCAAAGTGTAATGGTCAGTTGAATTGTTCATTGCATTGAACCAAGTTGAAAAGCCAAGGTTAGGAAATAAAAGAGTTAACTCTAAATTTGTCGTCATGCACTCACCTTGTTCTCAAATCCAAAGCATTAAAATCTTGTTTCACAAGAAGAGAATCAGCTATACAAAGTGCCATGGAAAAATCATCCGTCCATTGACCTGGTTTCAAACCGAACCGATTGTAATTAGACTTTTGCCAAATTTCAGCATGATCTAAGCCTGTCAATTCCAAAACATTGTATCGAACTGGACTAAATTCCAAAGGAGCACCTAATGCATCTCCAATGGCCTTTCGTATGGGAAAATTTCAAATCAAGAAGTCAATATTTCCAGCCAATAGGTAATCATATAAAGGTTTTCAATTACGAAATGGAAGTCAAAAAGTTCATCATGAAAATATACATGCCAAACAAACCGATTCAATCGACGATCATCATCATTGGATCATGAACAAAAGCAACACACTTACATTTCCCAGTATACATCCCAAGGCACGATCTTCCTTCGGATCTAACAATTTGTTTCTCAACTTTTGTTGAACGAGTTCTCTTTCGGATTTTATCTGTTCATCATCTCCGAGAATGGAAACACCAGACAAAGCATAAGAAGCATATTTATTACTCTTGATCACTTCTACAGCTTGTTTTGAGCTAGAAAAGCAAGCTTCAATAGCTTGTTCTCTTGTGGCAAATAATAATTTACCAGAGGATTGTGCGTTTCCCATAATAATATGTTTCAAGAATTTTTTTATTCAAATCTTCCTTGTAAAAATAGATGGAAGAAGTGGAACTTGGAACAACAACGGCGAAGACACTGTAAGAAAGGTTGTAACACAAGGACCGTTTAATTTTTACAATTGTTACTGCAGTAAAAACTTTAAAACCATTACTTGGTTTTGTGTTGCATAGTTGCAGCTTGATAAATTCCTTTCAAAACTCCATAACCCCAAATCAGCACAATGGCAGGAAAAACAATCCACACAAACGAAGGAAGGAAATACAAGGTAATAAAGGTAGGCCAATCGTTATGAGCTGTAAATTCAAAGCCTCCACAAATATCCACCAACATGTAGAGAACAGTTTTGGAAAAACTCATCAATGAAGCACTCAAAATCAATAAAAATCCATCGAAAGACTTTCTTCGAATTAGACCAAGAATGACCATTGCAATTTCAATAATGTTCATGATGGATTGAGCGACCACAAAACCATTATCGAGTTGACCATAGGATTTGTCTACTTGAATATAGAGATCATCTGTGAAATTATTGTTCACATTGCAATTTCAATAATTAAATGTTTCAAAATGTTTGGAGAACATAAAGATCGGAATAATGGTCAATACAAAGACAGGAGTAATGGTCAATCCGAGACGAGAGTATGTGGAAAGAAGAAGAATCAGTATCCGTGTCACTTTCATGATTCACTGAAACAACAAGAAAAGTATGACTTACATGGAGCCCAAAATGCAAACAAATCACCTCCCTTCATGGTTCTGTTTCAGGTTATGACGATTTTCATCGTATGATAGGTGTAAATACATTTTCATGCAATGTAACAACACATACCTTGGACGTAACAACACAAAGGTATAGTCCCATGTCTAGAATAGTGATGATCATGATGAATAAGTGTGAGTTTGTTTTTGAAATTCCCCATAGGGATACTCCCACAAGATGATGTACATACAGTGACGAAAATTTGAGCAACGAGCCAGATGGTAATAATTAAAGGGTATTCGAATGAAATGATGGCAGCCATTTTTTTGTTGTTGCTTTTCGGAAATGCTCGATGTTGTTTCGCAGTTCGATCAGGTGTCGTACTGAGCTCGTCTACAATTATTATTTATCGGCAAGCACATCAAATACATGGCATAATTGTTGAGATTTTTATTGGTCTTCCTCTCATTTAGATTTGAGAACTTCTCATGACATATTCTTGCATTGCTTTGATCCAATCTCCATTGTTAGCTTCCAAAATTTCAACCAATTCATCCTTGTTATTGTCTTTGAGAATTGCAAATTGTTTTAAATTGTCAAGTTGAAGGCTGTACTTTTCGTAGAGAGCTTGCATTCTGCTTTGATCAAAAGTTGATTCTTCCATATCGTCTTCATCGTCACTCACATCATGGATGCCCTCAATCGAAAGATCATTGGAGCTTTGTGGAGGTAATGGTTGTTGCTGTTGTTGCGGTGGCACTTGCTGCTGAGGCAGTGTTGGGAATAGTGGTTGTTGTTGAACTTGTGGTGGCACTTGCTGTTGAGGCAAAACATTCAATTCAAACCAGCATAAATGGCCAAATTGTTCCTTACCAGAAGCCAATCGGAAATAGCCCTTAGTCAGGCCCGGCTTCTTTGGAACAAAGGTGACACTAGCTTCAACGTCTAATATTGAGTTGAGAATGATGAACAATGATTCGTGTGAATGGTAAAATATTTCAAGAATTGATACAATAATGTAGAATCGAAAATATAAAACGTTAACATTGAAAATGTGTGTCACAACATTTGAAAAACATACCTTGACCAGGCAATGCTCTTGGAACATGAGAATAACGAATTTCATAAGAAGGGTTCTCGTCCTTACACAGCAAACAAACATTTTCTGGCCATTGATTTTGTCCAGTGTTTCTAATGAGCCAAGTCTTGGTGACTGGTTGATTCATAGGAACATCCGAGCCATCAGGAAAGGATATATCTCTTATGAATTTACTTGACCAATGAGAGGCGTCTACCGAGGTATTGACCGCAGCAAAATTCCAAGATTGTTCTACATTTTGAGGAGGTTGTTGAGCCACTTGCTGTTGTATTGGTTGCTGAGGTTGAGCTTGAACTGGCAACGGCTGTTGTGGAAGAACGTTAGTTTGTTGAGTTGGTGTTTGCTTTTGTGGAGAGGTTGGTCTCACTACTTGCTGGGTTGGAGTCGATGATCGTGGTGGCTGTTGTTGTTGCAATCCCAAAGGGAGGCCCAATGGTTGTTGTGGTTGCTGTTGTTGATGTTGTACGAGAGGCCTTGCTTGTGTAGATTGCTGTGGCAATGAGGGTTTTGATGATGGTTGCTTCTTTTCAGCAATTTCAAGATACAAAACAGGAGAAGAAAAGTGGCGCAAGGCTTCTTTCCATTCATCCTCGTTGGTTGTAGTGATCAAATCTCCCTCATCATCCTTGTATTTAATCAACGAATTTTCTCGAGTAATACTCGCATGAAAGTTTATACTCAGTATTTGAAATAACTGATCGAGTGTAAGATTAATACCTTGGAATCTCCGAATACTATCTTTATATTTAGCCTTGATATTAATAGGAATTCCTGATGGTTGTAGGCCTTGTTGTGATTGCATGGTGATTCAACTGCTGCTGGCGTGATGGTATTCCAGAAACACGAGCGAGATGATAAAACACGTTCGAGTATTTTTTTAATTTATTGCGGGTGATGTTTTCTCGTGTTCGAATTTGTGTCTAATTTTGATACAATTCCTTTCCCATGTTCACTTTCACAACAAAATTGATGTTACTCCCTTAATAAAACATTAGAATACAAGGAACACTTCAATATTGAAAGAAGGAATGTTGGTTTTTTCAAATTTTAATAGAGGGCAAAGCATATGATGACTCAAACATTTTCACTGCATTTGTCTACTACTTTGAATCACTTCAATCGAAATGACAATCGTCAACACACACACGGTAAATAAAGCAATAAATTTGTACAGAGACAAGATGGTATCAGCCGTCAAATGACCTGCTCGTATCTGTGTACACAATATGATAAATTCTTGCCACATGGTTTCAACTTCATGTTTCACAAGAGGCCACTCTTTGGATAAGTCCTGTTCCAGTGGTGATTCAAACATGTTAATTTCGTCTTCCATTTCATTGTCGAGCTGTTCTTTAGGTGGAGGAGGTTCTTGATGACTATCTCGATCACTTGTTACCATGTCATTCGCAATGATTTGTTCATTGATTTCATTGGTTAGTTCTTCCTGTTCAATAACGGTCTCTTCTTGCACTTCATGATGTTTTGGTTCCTTCTCGTGTTGATGATGAGGAAGAACAAATTGTGAAGGAGGTAAATACGCAGCGTTGATATTTTGCATGTTTTTTGTTTGTTCTCTTGTTACTAAAACCAATACATGTTTTAGAAAAACACATTCTGAGTTTGATCCAAACAAAACAACCAAAACATGGTGAAAAGTTAATTTGAAAAATTTCCTTTTGTAGTAATTGTAGAAGAAGGAATTAAATGAACATCAATCGATGAAGGAATTCCTTGCCATTGGAAAGCTTTTGTGTGGTGCACTTGCTATCACGTACTGAATTCCTTTTAATAGATTCCCATCAACCAATAAGAGACTTCCCAACCTCTAAAAAATGCTCCAACGTCCTGCGGGCTTTTCATCCACCATCACTCCGAATGCTCGAGATGAATTACAAAATACGACTCTGAATGAAGGATCTTCCTCCTCGAATTCTGAACGGTGTATTCAGCTCCAGAATTCTAACCATGAGAATGCGGTATGCTAAAGCCTCGAGGGTATCAATTGGAGTTATTTGAACAGGCAAAAAAAGAAAATGTTGCTGTGGTGTTAGACACAGGAACGGGTAAAACAATGATTGCTCTACTTTTGACTCATTATATGCTCTTTCCAGAAAAAAAGGCTACCACCGACAACTCACTGATTGTTTTTATTGCCGAGAACAAAATTTTAGTGACTCAACAATTTAACTTTATAACCAACGGATTAAAACAGTTACAAAAAATGGATCTCTTCAATTCAACAGAAAATTTGGACATGAGCAAACAAATCGATTCAGACGTTGATGAAATGTGTTCATGTTATGTTGGAGGAGAAAGTGGCTTACTGCCAAAAATAATCTCACAAAAATTGTTACAGAAAAAGAGATTTATTGCAACAACAGCCCAATTTCTTCACAACATGCTGAGCCATAATGCTCTTAAAATGGAACAAATTTCTCTGCTCATTATTGACGAATGCCACCATTGTGGAGAAGGAGATCATCCATACAAGAGTATCATGTCCCAATTTTATCGCCCACTCAGGGAGGAATTACGGCCGAAAATATTTGGCATGACAGCTTCAGCAATCAATTGTAAAGGAAATGTAACAGAAAAAGCAATTCAACAAAAATTGGAGTTGGAATATTCCTTGGATTGTAAATTGACCACTATTATGTCTGGGACAGACTTGTACAACGAATTATTGGAACACACAAATTTACCAGAAGAGTCTGTAATACTTTATAAGCACAATATTGACATTGATAGTGACTTTGTCGAAAAATTTGAAGATTTTCTGCTGCATACCATAAAACGCATAGTGTCAAGAAAGGAGATTATGAACGCTGATGATTTAGAAGGAATTCTCCAAAAACTAAGCGTTGACGTGCTATACCTTTATCATGAGCTTGGTGCTTGGGCAATAGAAGAATACTTTAACCTTCTTTTTGAAAACATTGAATACTCGACTGTCTCTCCTCCCATTTCCATTGAACAACAAGATGAGCACAAAGCAATGTCGGATGCATATGAAAACTTTAAATTCTTGCACGGAAAGGCTGTGGTTGAGGCATCTTCTTCTCGCCATTTAGAATTACAGGTTGACAAGAGCTTGAAAAAAGAAATTATGCAATCCTTACACACATTTTTGCAAGGCACAGAAACGTTTATGGAGAGCTCGAAAACAACTCGCTTGATGGAACTATTGCAACAGAATTATTGGAGTGATGACGGCGAAATATTTAATGATTGGGTGAGAGGCCTGGTATTTTGTGAAAGAAGAATCGCAACTGTGCTCCTTTCCAAGTACTGTTCTCGTAATTTAGGCCTCAACTGTGACTTTATTGTGGGCCACAACGCTGATACAGGCAAAAAATCATTAGGGTTAAAGGGAGCCGCAACACCTTCAAAGCAACAGAACAAAATTGAATCATTCAGGAAGGGTCTCGTCAACTGTCTATTCTGCACTAATGTTGTTGAAGAAGGTTTCGACGTTCCAGCATGTAATTTGGTTATTCGTTTTGATCCCTTCAATGATTATCTTAGAGCCTATATTCAAAGCAGAGGAAGAGCCAGAAAAAAGGGAAGCAAATTCATCATTATGATAGACGCAGAAGACGAAAAGCAACGAATATTTTGTTCCAAACGAAAAGAGGTGCACACTCAAATGCAACAGTTAATTTGTGCCGATCATTCTGAAGAACGACAAAATTTTGTTCCTACCCAAATACCCTCCACTGAATATGTGACTCCAACAGGGGCAAAAGCAACTCTTACCTCAAGCATCCAAATTGTGAACCGGTATTATAGCTTGCGTTCAGGTTCTTACTATGAGAAAAAGCCCAACTTTGAAGTTTATGAATATGGAGGAGAATATATCACTGACTTACCCTTCCTCATCACTGTTCAGTACAACCACGTACAATTGTTAATAACGAGGTGGATGACCCTCCATACTTTCGATGGAACAAAACGGACTCTAAGAGGTACTGTGCTCTGAAAGCAGTCAAATTACTTCATCAATACAAGGAATTGGATGATAATTTATTTCCATATGATCCTAACCAAGAGAATATTTCTATCCCACAACAAGAGCCAGTACCCTATGACAAGACAAAACAAAAAAGTAAGGTTCCAAAAGCGTTGGATGGGAGCAATGTTTCAACACTTGGTAGTCAGCTTGAAATTTTCCTTTATGACATTTTAATGGACGATGTTGACACCAATTTTCAGTTTATTTTACCAAAAAGAATTGACAATGAGGTTGAAGATTTGTTACGGATTGAGATTAAAGGCTCACGTAAAGTAGTATTGCAATATTCAACGTCGAGAGTTGTAGACGCAGAGTGGGTTCGAAAAAGTTTCGAGCATCATGATTTCATGTTCCGTAAATTATCCAAACTCAGTCGCTCGAACGCTACAGATGAATATGAAAACTCTGTGAGACAATGGAGCTTTTTTGTGTTACCCAAGAATATGGAGGAGCACTTTACTAACGTTCCATTATTAGACCTTATTAAGAAAAAAAGAAATGACAATGAAACGTGGATCAAGGATATGGTTCTAGAGACGAGTTATAACCACAAAATTTATTTGGCCAACCGAGTACGGTACGATTTAAATCCTAATGCAACATTTTCAGCTCCTGAGTTTTCCTCTTACAAAGATTTTTGTGAAAAACGTTGGAACTTGGTACTCAAGGACTTGAATCAGCCCCTTGTTGAAGCATATCAGCCAAAATTTTCATCTCTTGGTAGAAATCATACCGAAGTTCATTCTGATTCAACAGTCATGCTAGTTCCTGAATTTGTAAATGCGTGCTCTTTCTCAGTAGAAATGATGAGTTTCATCAGAAATATACCAGAAATTCTGTACAATCTGAGACATCGATTACTCACAATTGAACTTTCCAAAACACTCGATTTTTATGAGCCATTGAGACAGCTCAAAGATGTTGACAAAACTTTGGACGGGCTCAATTTGCTTCAAGAAGCAATAACAGCAAAGCGGACTAATTTGAAAGTTAACTATGAAAAGTTAGAATTCTATGGCGACACTATCCTGAAATACGTCACTTGCAAGAAGTTGTTCTTTTCATTCCCAGATTTGATGCCTGGAGCCTTGTCAAGGTTGAAGCAACAGCTTGTTAGTAATGAATATCTAGCGAACGCTTTCATAAGTAGCAATCTTGAAAAATTCATACTTACAGAACCCCTTTCGCATGGCCTCATTGTCAACAACTTGACACCATTCTCAGAGAATAGCTTTGAGGATTGGGAGGAAATGAGAAACCAAGACATGAAGAAGAAAGTCTTGGCAGATGTCGTTGAGAGTATTATTGGATTTTGTTATCTTCAATTTGAAGACATGAGCTATGTAGAACGCTTTTTAGACCGAATTGGCTTCCGCTTTCCAGATAAGAACAATGTCGAATATTTTGAAGCGATTCCCTCCAGCACAAAAAAAGACGTTTTGGAAAAGTTATTCAAGATCACAGAACGTGAAGTGCTTTCTAAGGTTGAATGGCAAATTTCGTACATTTTCAATGACAAGAAACTTTTATTGGAAGCTCTTATCCATGCTTCGTACCATTCCAAAGTGAACTATGAACGATTTGAATTCTTGGGTGATGCTATTCTTGACATGATTATTACCAAACGTATTATCCACGAGTTTTATGTAAAACCAAAGAACGACCATAGCATCATCCCTCCTGATTTACCAAGCATGAATGAACTTCGTGAGAGAATTATTAAGAATCAATCATTTACAGCCATCGCTAATAGTTTAAGACTTTTTGACTATATCATCTTTTCTGGAGAAGACATTACCCACAATATTCTTACATTTATAACTTCGAACGATCAAGAAAATGTAATGGTAAAAATTTTGAGTGACGCTGTAGAAAGTATTGCAGCAGCTATTTATTTAGACAATGATCATTGTTTGGAAAGCGTGGAAGTTGTATTTGACACTTTTTGGGAACCCTTCTTAAACGCTGAATTTGAAAAGACAAGAATCAAAGCACGTCAAAGTGTACAAATTCTCTCTGCACTTTCCAGCGAGTTTGAGAACACTATAGAAAGTTCTGAAATTACTCTCTTCTTGATGAAAAATATGAATCGAGATCCATCGATTGTGTTAAACGAGGTGTTACAGAAATATATATGGCTCAAATACCCTAATGACGGTAGCAACTTAATTTTTCAAGAGACAACCATCAGGCCAGAGCCTCCAACAAAACTTGATGCCAACTTTATCATTACTTTTATTGGTCACTCGTTTATGGGAACAGATAGGAACTTGAAATCAGCGAAAAAGAAAGCAGCAGCTGCTACGTTGCTTTTCATCAAGGACAAGAGCAACAAATTATATGAACTCATCGATGATTATATTCGAATCCATCAAGAGATACCAAAAACAGATCATGATCTTCATCAATAAGGAAGCGCTCAGTTCATGAAAACTGTAATGACACCATTGCACAAAAAAGACAGACGAATTGGAATCTGTTGATCACTCATGATGCTATTTGTAGACTAATTTTGAACTTGTCTGTTGATCAACTCACCTCAACTTGGCTGGTTGCACAACTGAACAATGCTTGATAAGGATTTACAGGAGAGCAATGTGTTGTTGCCTTTCCCTGGTGGTGTTGAGCTGATCAGCAGCATTTCAACTTGGTTTACTGCGCTTACAAGGTTACATCACCTGTTTGCAGAAAACCTATGTTCCATTCCAACCCAAGTTCAAATTGCCACACCCTTAATTCGAAAAATGTAAATCGTGAAATCTTATAGCCTTCAATAAAGTGTCATTTACATTTTATTTATCTACTATCAACGTTGGAATAGGAATTTAATAAATTAATTGGAGAAACGGAATGAAAGGTCATGTAAAATGGTTTTCATGAAAAGACTCTGCTTGAGTGCTGTAAAAAATTGAGTTAGATTTTTCGTGAGATGACTTGCTTGAACATAAACCATCACATGTTGATGCGATGCACTCAACCTAAAATTCACACTACTATTTTTGTGTTTCTTGTTCCACTCTGTAAAATCCAATTTACCCGTGTTCTCTCTGTTTCAAATGCTCGTAATGTATTATCTTTCATCAACACAATAATTGCTTGACAACAATAAACAATGTCTTTGATTAATGACATGGGTTCTCCATTACAAAGTTCTAAATTTGATGCGATTAGAAAACTGTTTTCTCTTGATTCTACTCGCAAGGTGCGTCCACTGATTTCTGAGCCAATTTCATTTTTCATATCAAGATACCATTTTCCAGTTGACTTCTCAAATATTTCATATCCAATGAAATCTTCTTCATCGACATTACAAAATAACCGATTCACAAAGATAGACATTGTATCAATTAGAATTTTGACAGGTGTTTGCTCATCAGTCAGCACATAAAAATCATTCAAAATGTCTCTACAATATATCACACGTTCACCTGAGAAGAGTTCTTTCACACAAGAAATATTCATTTTGCGAGGCTCAGTATTTTCCGAGCTAGCTTCTCCACATGTGTACACATTTCCGTTTTTTGTCAAAACACTTGTTGTCCAACTTCCACAACTAATGTCAGCAATTTCAACAGTTCCTTCATGATGTTTGATAAGATCCATTAAGGGTTGTATTGGTTTAAATTCAAACGAGTTGTGTCCTTGATTTTCTCCAAGTTCATTATGAGAATTATAACCCTGTGTAGATGAAAATTGATTTGTTAAATAAACATTACACACGAATGATAATAATAATATGATAATTTGGTGAGAGATTATATGATCATTCTTGTTAAACGTACTGAACCAATCACTTCAAATTTGGCAGAAATTGCCACCGTATGTTCTGCTCCTGTTGTTATATTTCGAATAGGTTCAAATTGTTGTAATCCAGACAAGTACTTGAATTCTTGAAAGGATTGCTCACTCTTGGTTCCACACTTTACAAAATGTCAACAATTAACTTGGAAACTGTTAAAGCTCACATATACTTTACCTGTCCATATCCATTGTAACCTTTTCAAAAATCATCACATATTAAATGTTCAATGATCAAATGACACCAAAGTAAGTATAATAATTATGGAAATAATCATCATTGATCTTCTGATCTCATCACAAGAGATTCCATCATGATACATACCAGCTCCAAACACTTTTCCATTCTTCAATAATACAAGAGTGTACTCAGCTCCGCAAGCAACTTTGTTAATTTCCTCCGAATTCTGCCAAGGAGTTGGAACTGGCCGTAGATCCATGACACAATCATAGGAAGATGGTAAGCCTGGAATTCCAGATTGATACCATTGATTACTTCCCATAACTATATGAAATTAAAGAAATTGTTTATTAATAATTGCGTTGATGATGATCACTCCTACGTACAGTAAAGAGAGGAGGATGTAATTTGGGGCGTTGGTTGGTCCGTCATTTTTTTTTTCAAATTGAAAATGCTATTCGTTTATTGAATACTCTTCCAAATTATCTTTTGGACGAAACTTCTTGGGCAGGGGTTAAAGGTATTAAAGGGTTCTCATCCAATAAGAATTACTTGGCTCAGTTGACTTTATTTATGTGTACGATGTTCGTTAATTCTGTTTGAATTCAAAAAAAATGGGAAAACGAAAGTCAAAGAAGAAGAGCTCTTCTTCCCAATCACAGCCTCAACACTCCGAATCGGAAAAGAAAAGAAAGAACAACAAGAATGATACATTTTTTTTGGTTGATCACAAGAGAAAGAAAAAGAAGTATGAAAGTTCGAAACATTCCAATACTCCCATTGTTTTGATGGAAAGTGTGGTTAGGCTAATACTCACGACACTGTTTTGAATTTTAATGAATTTCCAAACGATGTTATAGTAGTGGTCTTGTCTTTTATTCCAACATATTTATTGTTGAGAAATTTCAGATTTGTAAATAGAAATTTTGCAATAATGGCAATGCATGCCATTGAAAAATATCAATTTAGTGATCACTTTTATGTATCAGATAAGAAATTAGAGAATCTATCTCAAGATGAGGTTCACAACTTGTTTACCAAGTTTCATTCATGTAAACGAATGACAGTACAAGGTGACATGCATTGCGTTCATTCAATGGAGCTGCCATTTCACAAGCTTCAAAATCTTACTTATTTAGACTGCTATGATATTCCTGTCTCATTTTCAGAAGAGATTATTCAAAGCAATCTTGTTAACACACTTGTCAAACTGAAGATATTTACTATTTTTACAAACATGCCACTTCTGCTGAGATTAAAGAACCTTCAAGACCTCAGCGTCAAGCTTGATGACTCGGATGATTTGAAGCCTTTAAATCTAGAAGGAGTTCTGAATCTGTAAACAACTTGAGATATCTAAAAGTTGTCAATTCTCATTGTTGTGAGTGTTCTGAGCTTATTCAAATAATAAGCTATTGCCATCAATTGAACACACTCGAGTTATTCAATTTTGGAGACATTAGCCTAGGTGACAGAGTAAGCATTAATGTTATCAAATGCATCAAATCCAATTTACCAAACTTGAGAAAATTCTGCTATCGCTACAATGCTGATAATGTCGCTTTCGAAGAAATGCATACAATCCCTTCTACATTGGAATGCCTTAAATTAGATTCTCTATCATTGATTTCTCCGGAATCCCTTGTAAACATGAAACACCTGACATCTCTCACGCAACTTTCTCTTGATACAGCTTTGAAGCGAGACACGTTTTCAGAAGCATTATTGTCTATGATTTATTCGTATCAGCATTTAGAAAAGCTTTCTCTCCTTTTGAAAATTGAAGGCTCCAATTTTTCAGTCAACATACCTCCAAAAGAGCTTCCCAACTTGAAATCATTAAGGATAACTTTCACAGAGGATGTATTTACAAGAAAAGAACAATGCATTTCCAAAATGCTTATTCCTCTTGAAGCCTTTGAGCTGTGCACCAATATTGAGGTGCTTAAAATTCACAATCAAACATCTAAAAACGTTGTCATTGATTGGAACTCGCTACGACCGTTTACCAAACTCAAAAAACTAGAACTTACCTGCGACAAAATGATAGGTTGGGATGTTGCAAATCAAGTTCTCCCCCGTTTAGAAAGTTTAACACTGTACGTTTCACAAGGTATTGACGGTTCTCTAGAATCACTCCCAGATACTATTCAATATTTGGACATTGATGCGACGATCGAGCTCGAATCGAACAAGTTTCTGAGGCGTCTACCCGCCATGACAGCCCTTAGCACTTTAAAATTTTCAATGGAAGGAGTGTCAACAAGCTTGATATTCCCTTGCTCGCTGGTACAGTTGCAAATATCACACTTGTCATTACGGAAGGGAGAACAAACTTTTAGCAATTTTCTTTTCTCGTTACATCAGTTAGAAACTCTCAAAATTCTGGACAGTGTTATTGAGGATCTATATGGCCTCCTTAAATCCATATTGATCTTGAAGCATTCCATAAGAAAAGTGTACATTGAGAAGAGTGAGAGTGCGAACATTGATTCTGTACGAAACAGCAAGTCACAAGCAAAGTTAAACATTGGTCATCCTGTGCTGAAGGAGTATGACCAAGCCAGGATCTTTCTTACCCTTAGTGGCTTTGCATGGAAGCAACATTCTCTCTTGAACCAATACTCTTGTATTGAATTCATGTGAGAGCTCCGTTATGATCCAAACTTGGTCATGTTGTAAACTAGAGGCCTGAACGTTCAAAAACAAAAAAATATTCCAATGTAAGTGGTGGCCTCTCTGGTTTAATGATGCTGAGCTGGCTTGTGTGTTTGCTGCGTGTCATCTTTGGTCCGGACACTTTCAATGATTACTAAAACGCGAATATTAATCGATAGCAACGAGAATGAAATCATCATCGACTCTTTTGAACAAATTGTTATCAAGAAATTCATCATCGGCATCGACAACAGCCTTATCATCAGCCATTACTAGGTCATTTTCGTCTTCATTCTCTTTTCAATATGCTCCAAGAGTGTTGATAACAGGAAGCAATGGACAAATTGGTGAGTTATACCTCGCTTCTTTATGATTAATCCTGAAACATTTGCTGTCTTTTTTCATGAAATTTCATGTGAATCATGATATATATTTTCGCCTAATGCACCATCTCTCATCACTTCATGATGATGAAAATTATCTTGCACTCTTATTCCATTACGAAATAATTTCGAAAATTTCTCTTAAAAAGGTGTTGAATTGTCTGCTGCTATCAGAGCCAGATTTGGAAAGGAGAGTGTTGTTACTAGTGATGTTTCACTTCCAAGCATTGAATCTCTTCAAAGAGGAGAGCCTTTTGTTTTCTGTAGGTTTCTTTACTCCGATGATGCATTCTAACAACGGTGATGATGAAATAATCTTTGGAAATTGAATTCATTGAATGTTCGCTTCGGAAACATATCGTTAAAACATGAAATGCAAATTATTTGAAATGCCCGTTACCGATCGAAATTCAATTCGTGAATCATAAACACCATTTAAACATGAATCACCAAATAAGTGGACGTCAACAACAAGTCAAGACTTGAGGGAATTGTTAAGAAGGAAGGAATTACTCACATCATTCACAATGCTGCATTTTTGTCTGCTGCAGCTGAGAGAACCCAATTCCTGCATTGGAGTTAAATACTGTTGGTCTTCACAATGTTTTGGACGTTTCTAAGAGTAATAATTGCTCAGTATTTATTCCATCTTCTATTGCTGCATTTGGTCCAACAACTCCTTTAGATTTAACACCAGATGTCACCGTCCAAAGACCAACAACTATTTATGGTATCGGAAAAGTTTATGCTGAACACATGGGAGAATATTATGCCTACAAACATGGTGTCGATTTCAGATCTTTGCGTTATCCTGGAATTATTAGCTATTTGACTGAACCAGTAAGTATTCCAGTGAAATTGGAATGACTCAACTGTTTTGGAATTTTCAATGTGTCATCGTTGCATGTCGACTTGCAATTTTGTGTTGAATGCGACATTGTGTGAACACCATTTTCATGAATTTATCTGTGATATTCATAATGATTCACTCTAAACCAATAGGGAGGTGGTACTACAGATTGGTCTGTTTACATGTTCTATTATGCCCTTAAAGGCGAATCGTATGAGTGCTTTGTCAGTGAGAATACTCCATTACCAATGATGTACATGAGTGATTGTATTCGTGCCACCATTAAATACATTTTCGATTTGACCAATGAAGATTTGAAGAAGGCCAATCAACGAACCTTTAACATTACCAGTTTCTCACTCACTCCTGGAATGCTTCATCGTGCCATTCAAAAATACATTCCATCATTCCAAGTGACCTACAAACCAGATTTCAGACAGCAAATTGCAGATTCATGGCCAAAGGCATTCGAAGACTCCAATGCAAGAAACAAATGGGGATGGAAGGAAGAATTTGATTTGGATAAGATGACTCGAGACATGATCATCCATTTGAGAGAAAAAATTGGATGTAAGGTTGAGGTGAGAGGTCTTTAGATTCCATGCAAAAAGAAAAAGCAAATAATTTCTGTTAAAACTTAATTAGAATAAAAACAGGTGCAAGGTTCACCCTTGACGAAGAGTTTTTTGGTGTGTGTAAGGAAAGACACACGAATCCTTATGTTGGGAATGATGTCATGAAAGTTTTAATTTTGATTCAACTGTTGTGATGAACGAAGCAAGATCTAGAGGCAATAATCAATGATGCCGAGTAGATCAAGTGTGAGGCATTTCATTCTTTTTGGCAATTCTTCCCACTCGTCGATCTTCTGATAACATGCTTTTAGTCTGAAAAACGATTGGTCTTTCCTCAATATTTTGTTGTTTCTAGATTGACAGTCAGCAATCAATTTTTTACAACTTGACACGTCAATCATCATGATTTCGTTCCACACCCTGTCACTTGCCAAACCTCAAATCAACAAAAAAAAATTCCACACTTCTCACTCTTCACACTTCTTCCTACAAACAAAGATGGTTAACAGTCCAAGACCAAATCAACTCTCCACCTCTGCAAGCGTTGTCTCTGTTGGTGTGCAAGGAGGATCAGGTCATCACGGTTACACTGAAGAAGAAACTGAAGCTTTTACGTAAGTTGTTATAATTTCTTAAGAACACCATCAATTAATCCTATTCTCAATCATCATGATGATTTTGATCAATTCGTTTTTTATGATGATCTTGATGTGTTCAACTCGTTGTTGTTGTTATCATGGATCAATATGAATGATATGATCATGATGGCTTTTAATTCATGATGATCAACTTGTCTAAAACAAACTCTCACAATATTCTTGGTGTGTATCAATCCTTGATCTATCTCCTCTGTTATGGATGTACACTTCTCTTGGTACTGTCGTGTGTGAAATCCATACTTTCCAAATTCTTCAACTCGAATCTATTTGATAATGACCAATCCAATATATATTCATCCTCACATAACTCTCACACTCCATCTCTCACACCACTTGCTCATACTTTACACACTCAAACCCAACTCAATCTCAAACCCCATCTCAAACTCAATCTCAAACCCCAACTCCACACAGTGATTATATCAACTCAACTCTTATGGATGATGACGATCTCAAAGAAAAACTCCCAATTGCCAAGGATGGTCTCTTTGAAGCCTGCAAGGATGGTATTCTCATCAACAAACTCATCAACACTGCTGTTCCAGGTACTGTCGATGAAAGAGTCATCAACAAGAAGAAGAGTTTGAATCCATGGGAACGTAATGAAAATCACGAATTGGCCATCAACTCTGCCAAGGCCATTGGTTGTCGTGTTGTGAATATTAGTCCTGCTTTCATTGAAGAAGGACGACCTCACATTGTGTTGGGTCTCGTTTGGCAAATTATCAAGATTGGTTTGTTGGCAGATATTAACTTGAAGGTTCACCCTGAATTGGTTCGATTGTTGGGTGAAGGAGAATCTTTGAGTGATTTGTTAAAGATGAATCCAACGGACTTGTTGATTCGATGGGTCAATTATCATTTGAAGAATGCTGGATCTGATCGTCGTATTCGTAACCTCGAAGGTGATATTAAGGACTCGGTGGCTTATACCTTGTTGTTGTCACAAATTTGTCCAAATGGTGAATGTTCAAAGGATCCATTGAATGAAAATGATTTGGAAAAGAGAGCTGAAAAGATGTTGCAACAAGCTGACAAGATTGGTTGTCGTAAATTCGTTCGTCCAAAAGATGTCGTGAATCACAATCCAAAACTCAATTTGGCCTTTGTTGCCAACTTGTTCAATAACTATCCAGCTTTGGAACAAGTCAACTTGAATGATTATGCTGAATTGTTGAACTTTGATATGGAAGGTACAAGAGAAGAACGTGCTTTCAAGTTCTGGATTCAATCCTTGGACATTGATTGTAATGCCATTCCGGAAGACATGAAAGACGGTGTCGTCTTGTTGAAGGTCTTTGATAAGGTCAAGCCAGGATGTGTCGAATGGAAACGTGTTTCAAATCCTCCAAAGAATCGTTATCAAGCCATTGAAAATACCAACTATTGTGTTGATTTGGCTAAACAATTCAAATTCAATACAGTCAATGTCGGAGGTACTGATATTGCCGATGGAAACAAGAAGATTATTTTGGGTTTGATTTGGCAATTGATGAGAAGATCCTTGTTGGATACTTTGAAGGCATTGGGAGGTGGCAAGGAGATTGAAGAAAAGGATATTGTTGCTTGGGCCAATACTCGTGTGACTGATGAAAAGCCAATTGATGGTTTGGATGATAAGAGTTTGAGAACTGGTGTCTTTTTGTGCAAATTGTGTGCAGCCATCAAACCAAGTGCTTGTAATTTGGATTTGGTTACTCCAGGTGAGAGTGATGAAGATGCTACTCAAAATGCCAAGTATGCCATCTCTGTGGCTCGTAAGATTGGTGCTACTGTCTTTTTGTTGTTTGAAGATATTTTGGAAGTGAAACCAAGAATGATCTTGTCGTTCCTTGCTTCATTGATGAAGGTGGATAAGACTTTGAATAAGTAATTGATGATGTGATGGAATGAAATTTCATGTATTGTATGTGAATTACAAGTTATCAATAATAATAAACTTGATAACTATTAATTGTTGATCTTTCAGAATTGATTTGGGTTTTACGGGAGAAGTGTGTGAAAATTCTCTCCTCGCACCAAGACTTGAATTTTTTTTGTAAACCACAACGTGTCAGATGAAAATTCGGGATTTTCACAAGCAAAGAGTGGGTTTGCTATTGAGTTGCAGATTGTCAACACATTCATCTTTCATTCCTTCGTTGCGGAACTTGTCCATTTCAACATTCATGATGACAAAAACTTTCGTCCCACTGAAAAACCGTGTGGATAACCAATGATAGACGTTATTTCTGATCTCACAACTACAAGCTTTAATTACTCTGCTCAAAAACAAGCATATCTTTTATCATGAATTGAATTTTTATGAAATCGTCGTTGGCGTTATAAACATGAAACCTCAAGATGTGAAATTTTCACATTCTCTTATCATCCATGTTGAAAGAAATGATCAAGTTTACAAGAGCGAAATTGAGGATCTCGCTCGAACGGTCTCTCCTTCGCGACAAATTCTCCTCTTTAATAAAAATCAGCGAAGAGTGAGAACAAGTTGAAGGCAAGATCTTTCACAACACAGAAAATAAAGAATTTAAAAAATTTACTCCGAACTCGAGTATTGAACCCTCGATCATCATCATCATGTCCCACTCACATCATAACGTTGGAATTGGAGTCAAGCTTGCAGCTGGTAGGTGTTTCCAAAGGTTTATCATCATCAGTATTGACTTGATTTGCATGGTTCTCGGTTGTATACGATGATATGTTGTCATTTTGATTGAATCTCTCTCACGTTTTCGTGATGAATAGGAGGCTTTGCTGGAGTTACTGAAATTTTGGTCATGTATCCACGTAAGTAGTTATTGGATATTCTGTAATATTTACAGGTTTCATCATCATTAAATCGTTTATCATCATCTCTCATGACTCTTCCGATGATGAATTTTCTCCGTAATTATTGTCCTGTATTCCTTTTGGAATGACGTTATCATTTGCTTCTTCTACTACTACCACTCTCAGTGGATGTGGTCAAGACAAGAGCTCAACTCTACGCCGGTACTGGAAAGACTCCAAGTATTATTGGTACAGTGTCCGAGATTGTAAAGACCAGTGGATTGAAATCATTGTATCGTGGTATTTTACCACCTATTCTTATGGAAGGTGAGTGTTTTTGCTTTTCCATCTCTCATTTCCGAATCGAATCTGTTATTGATTTTTATTGGGAACGAAATTGTCATCTTTGATTCATTTGTTGATGATCTTTATTCTATTCATGAATGGTTAATGAATGATGAATGAACGGTGAATGAACGATGAATGAATGAATTGTGTATTCTTTCATTGTTGAAACATGATGATAGCTCCAAAACGTGCCGTGAAATTTGCTGCCAACGAATTTTTCAAGGATATTTTCATGGAAAAGGAAACAAAGAAGCTTTCACAAGTTGGTGCTGCATTGAGTGGTTCATGTGCTGGTATTACTGAAGCTTTTGTTGTCGTTCCTGTAAGTTGATGATTGGTTTTTCAAGAAACATATTTATCATCATCTACTCAATAATTTCACACAATGTCATTTACTGTTTTAAAATCGACATTGCCATTATTTTTAATACTATTATCTGTCAAATGTGTCTTGCATTTCACAAACTTGATGTGAAATCATTGAATTGGCCAATCTCAATTTAAAAAACTCACATAACAGTTCGAATTGGTAAAGATTCGTTTGCAAGCTAAGGAAAATCTCGGACTTTACAAGAACACTCAAGATGCCATCACCAAGATTTTGAAACAAGAAGGAGTTCTCACATTGTACACTGGTTTGGAGGCAACTATTTGGAGAAACGCCACATGGAATGGTGGTTACTTTGGTTTAATTCACGCTGTCAAGTCAAGAATGCCAGCAACCAATTCTGAGGGTCAACGTTTGTTCCAAGACTTTATTGCTGGTTTCCTCTCAGGTACATTTGGTACCATGTTGAACACACCATTTGACGTGGTAAAGACCCGTATTCAAAACCAATTGCCTGGAACTGTTCACAAGTACAATTGGACTTTACCTGCCCTTGTTAAGGTTTATAACGAGGAAGGTGTTAAGGCATTGTATAAGGGATTCTGGCCAAAGGTATTGCGATTGGGTCCTGGAGGTGGTATTTTGTTGGTTGTGTTCAACTTTGCTGTGAGATTTATGTCTCCACAACCACAACATTAAGCGGTGTCGTGCTCGATTTTGTCAACTAGTGAACATTTTAAATACATTATTGTTGATTTATTGCAAGATTTGTTGGCCGATTCAAATCGGCAATTACTTCAGGCATATTTCGATTTTCCAAAACCTTATCAAGATTAACCAAAACCTTCTTCTCTTCTTCCAATGGGTGTTGCAATTTGGTAATTTTATCATTGTTGGGATCATTATGAAATTTCATGAGTTGAGACAAATTTGGAATGATCTTTCTGTTCGATTCCAAATATTGAGAATGATATTCCTGAGACATGGAATCAATCATTTTCCAACAAATTCTATGTTTGACTTGATCTTGTTTTCTAATGACCACATAAAACACACCACCCATACTAGATCGTTCCTTCTGAATGAAGAAGGTAAACATTTTGTGAGTGAGTTGGAGCTTATAAATAGAAGAACTTCTATTCATCATCATCTCGCTCATCATCTCGCTCATCAGCTTGTGAATGATTTTTTGTACAATCAATCTTAACTTTTTTTGACGTGGAGTTTTGGCAATGATTTTGGTCGAGAAAATTTGTTCAGAAGTACTCTTGATGGCACATTCTGCAATCAATGCATAGGAAATGGTCATTTCAATGATCGTGGTTAGTGATGAGCAAATACGAGGATCTTTTTTGTTTTGAATTCATGTTTCATCGACATGTCTATTTTTATCGCGTACAGATGAACGTTGAAAATCACCTAACGTTCGTTTGGTCATTCCTTCTTTGAGAATTCCCATCATCAAACGATCATCGTTGGCTGTAAAATCTCACGAGTTCGTGCAACGTTTGCTTATCTACTGTCTTTTCTGATATCTGTTAGCCAATTTCATCCACTGCTTTTGAAGAGCTGGTGACAATGTCACTCTCATTCTCCACTCTCCCATAATATATTTACAAAGCAATTATCAAGATCAAAGCAATAGTACCAATGCTCACCGTTGCAGTTGCAGCAGCAGCACCAGCCAAATAAATCCATCGCTTAATCATGGCCCACTTCAATTTCTTTCCTCCCTTAGCAAATAGTTCACCTTGCTTCATCAAATCATCAGACTCGGCAATTAATTCATGCATCTTTCGATGATTTTCCAAAATCTTATCTACATTAATAACCATCACATTCTTCACTTCATCCAATGAGTGTTGCAATTTGGTAATTTTATCATTGTTGGGATCATTATGAAATTTCATGAGTTGAGACAAATTTGGAATGATCTTTCTGTTCGATTCCAAATATTGAGAATGATATTCCTGAGACATGGAATCAATCATTTTCCAACAAATTCTATGTTTGACTTGATCTTGTGTGGAAATGACCACATAAAACACATCGCCCATACTAGATCGTTCCTTCTTAATGAAGAAGGTAAACATTTCATGAGTGAGTACGAGCTTATCATACGAAGAAACTTGCACAGAATGATTCATCATCTTGGGAATGATTTTTTGTTCAATCACTCTTCTCAACGTTTTTTGGCATGAAGTTTCCGAGATGACGTTGGTCGAGTAAATTTCATCCGAAGTACTCTTGATGGCACATTCGGCAATCAATGCATAGGAAATGGTCATTTCTAATATTTTTGTGGGGTTGTTGTTTCAATACTACTTGTGGTTAATGATGAGCAAATACAAGGATGTTTTTGTTTTGAATTGTTTCATCACCAGAACCATTCACAATTCATTTTTATAAAATTTTTTTTGTTTCTATTTTTATCTCATACTGAGGAACTTTGAAAATGCCAAAGGAACAGACCAAATTCCAACGTTCCACGATTCCTTCTTTAGAATTTTCTTCATCTTTGTGTTTGCTAATTCCAAGCCTGAATGTACATAGGCGTTTCCACCAATTACTGTTTTTAATAAAATAAAGAACTCAAAAAAATGAAACCCCATTTTCAGAACCCTCAAAGGAAAGAAATGATGGAGCAACAGCCTTTGCGTGGGCATCTCTCTCACGCTCATCATCTTCATCATGGTACCAGTAAGAAGAATACTTCTCTCGTGTATGCAACGGGATCCAACATTGATCAAATGTTGGGAGTGAGGGTAAATGCTTATTTAAATAAAAGGAAGAATGCCGAAGAACGGATGAGCTCAAAAAAGACTCCGTTGGAGCAGAGGAAGAGTTTATTGCTGCAACGAAGTGAAGAGGATCGATCGGAATCAAGCGATGAAGATACGGAGAGTGATGACGAGATGTTGTATGATGACGATGGAGATGATTCATTGTATGACGATCATGTCATATTTGATGACGACGATACTAATGGAAATGGAAATCGTTTTGG
This sequence comes from Naegleria lovaniensis, assembly GCF_003324165.1. Classification (NCBI taxonomy): domain Eukaryota; phylum Heterolobosea; class Eutetramitea; order Acrasida; family Naegleriidae; genus Naegleria; species Naegleria lovaniensis. The sequence goes on from NW_025407839.1 coordinate 158,175, forward strand.
CATGGGAGAAATTATTTATTCTTTTCGCTCATGTGAGGCAGCCGATTACATCTCAGAGCATTATCTTGAAGATGGTGACTATATTGAGGATATTAAATTGTGTTATGCCAGTACTTTTTTCATCACTCATCAGAAACGCATTTTCATGATTGGAAACAATTTTTTGGAAATTGGAAATGACAAAACCCTTATTGTTCCCCTTGAGGTGACGTGGAACGGTTGTCATGACTCCAACAAATTAAGGGAGATTTCATGTGGCCATTTTCATGTAGTACTGGTAACGGAGAAGAGAGAAATTCTTGTAGGAGGGTCTAATACGTACGGACAGCTTGGTTTGGGATCGCAGACTGATCACCAGGAGCACAACGATCATTTTGACGATGAAGAAACTTACGAAGACAATAGTGAAGATAGCTCTGATGAACACAGGTCTCCCAAGAAGGAATCGCCTAAAAAAGTAACACCCACAAAACCAGCAAATGCTTTGAAAACCCTAAACTTTTTTTATTTGGAGCTCAACGGTGATGTGGTGGAGTCTGTGGTGTGTGGCTCCTTTTTCACAGTTTTCCTGACCAAGCTTAGAAAAGTGTATATCTGTGGACAAATTGGATTTGAAGACTCGAACATTCTTCATGAACCCACACGAATCACATTCTTTGATAATAATCGCTTATTCGTGAGTAAGATTTTCTGTGGTTCCAACGATATCATTTTCCTCACCAATGATAAGAAGGTGTTTGGCTTTTCCTTATTAGAACCAGAAACTGCGACACAAAAGCCCTCTCATCTCACCTACATGGAATGTTTTTTAGATCAAAATCCTGGAACACAGGTCTGTTGTGGCCTTGGTCACACGCTATTCCTAACGCCAGATCACAAAGTTTTCTGTCATGGTAGCAATTGTGAAGGAGAACTAGCACTCTCTTCCAAAGTTGAGAATGTTGATGTCATCACTCCAAATCCCAGCATTGAGACCGTGCTTGATTCGAATGAGCATGTGACCTCGATGGCATGTGGATCAGCCATGTCCATACTCACAACAAACAAAGGTTCTATAATAGTTTTTGGAGGTATGTAGATGATTGTTTTTCGCTTCAGTATTTCCAAACTTACTCTCAACATTCACAATAGATAACTCTGAGGGTCAACTTGGAATTGGGCCCAAGCTAAAAACTGTATTCACGGCCACTAAGGTTCGAGACCATGCAGCCGACATCCCTCAGAAAGTTAAGGTCATCACAGGTTATCACAATACGTTTACTTTGCATTTGCCTTAAAGCGAAGTTTTGAACAGGTGAATGAGTCCATGTAGGCAAATGCTGAGTAACTACATAGCCATACAATCTCTAAGGGATCCCTGATGATAAGTTGTATCTCAACATACATTTCATGACGCTTCTGAGTTTGGAATTGCCTGACACAATGATGATAATGGAATTAATTTATATTTTGCATGATGAATGTTGTTGTTATTAAAATCTTACATGATCAATAGTTAATTCTTTCATAGTCCTTGATCTTCTTGGAGTTTTGCTCTTCAGATCGATACACAAACACAGCAATACAAATGCAAGTCATGCAGTAAAATCCAAAAACAAGTGAAGAGAATGGTAAATAGAATGGAGCATAACGAACAGCAAAAATGACATAGTGCACACTATATCTCACCAAACCAAAAACGTCACTATGTAAAAAGATCATGAGTGCTGCGTAAATAATAGCAATGAAAACCACAATAATGAATCTGGAAACCACAGAAAAACTGGTGGCTCTATCTAGCCAATTACCAGATAAAAATGGGAAATTACATGTAATTGGGAACTTAGGATGACAAATCACAGCAGTCATAATTGCCCAGAAAATAAGGAGAGCAACAGCAAAGATCCAAGTAATGATGGATACAATCAAATCACCCATTTGTCTGTCTGCAACTCGAACACAGGCGTTATTTTCATTACTTCCAGTCATTTGATATTGCCAATAACAATGGAACACATCCAACACTGGTTCTGCTGCTTCAGTATTTGTAAATAAGACATAACCTTGTTTGTGCACAGAATTGAATCCATACTGTGCTTTCCATCCTACATTGAGACCTGTTTTGAAAGCAGTTAATGAACCATCGCTGAGAGTCTCAACCAAAACTCCATAGCCTGTAGCTGTTGTGTACTTGAAACCGTCAATGTATTTGTCACCATCGAAAATACTTTTAGTGTGACGTTGATCGAGAACAGCATTTCCACTCTTGTCAGCATTCAAACCAGCAATCACCAAGTTTGCATATTCTCTGGCACGACTGTATAAACCAAATGAAGATATCACAGAGTATCCCATTTCAGGAATGGCATAGAAATAACTTCCGTAAGAGGAGCTGAAAATTCTATCGTTAGAAATGTCATTTGTGTCATAGGTTGAGAGAATCATTCCTAAAGGATTCAAAATATTCTCATTGATCCACTTGGTGAAATTCTGTCCAGTGACGTCTTCAATCAGTGTTTGTAAAACTGCATAATCAGCACCAATGCTTTGTCGACTCAAAGAAACAGCTCCAACTTTGGAAGTGTCCACACGAATGTTTTGTCGAACCTTATCGAGACTGCGACTGTCGTCAAATGCGGGTTGGCCATAAAATGTTTCATACAAATTCAAATTGACCATCCAGAAGTGTGTTGCAAGAGTTCCTTAATATTTGTGCCGTTGTGAAGGTTTCCAGCCAAATCTAGAATCTTGAAAGACTTGAGATAGGCATTCACAGAATCAACAATGGAATTGATACGACCATCCATCAGTAACTTCATGATACCAAAAGCAGTGACTGTTTCTCCGAGCTCAGCAACTGTTGTCATCATTTCATGATCGGAAAGTGTTAAAAAATTTCACAAGTATGTGAAATCAATGTCATCATTTTCAAATGATTTTCGAAACATACCTTGGAATAACGTAAAATTATCAACCGTGTCATTCACCTGGAAATAAATATCTCGTTGACCAAAAGCAAGTTCTCTCAAACGCCATGAATTTGCATCTTGATCATCCACAGAAGGGTTCTCAGCTTGATCGATCAATACCAATTGAGCTCCGGCCACTCCGTACTTCTTCAACAACTTGGGGAAGTGATCCAAAACATTTTTCTCAATAAACTCATTTGAAAATTCAGTTCTATTCATTCTTCCAATTGCTGCTGTTTGGAAAGTACTACTCATATTCACTGGTTGTGCTTGATTATAAATCCATTCAAAATCAGGAGAATAATTAAAAGGATTCATGTACACGTTTTGAAACACTAACAAGAACCACAACAATGGAATGGCAATCAAAAAGATACTAAAGAAGAAAGGAAGAGAACACGAGTCTTTCCATTGACCTACAGATCCAGCTTCACCTCGTTCATAAGCATTGAGTTCAGTAGGTGCTTGTTCAGCTAAATCCGATGATTCCTGAGCCGTAGCAGTAGTGGTGGTACCAGGTTGTTGTTGTTGTTGTTCATTCATGAGTAATGATGAAGGTGGAGCCTTTCTTCCCGTAGTATGGTTCTCCTCGTGATGATGATGACCAGTGCCAGCCACAGCTGAGAGGAGGCTTGTTCTCTCTTCGTGGGAATTGTCTTGCATTTTTTTTTCGGATTTTTTTTGAAGTCTTCTCCGAGCCGGAAACGGAGAAGGTTTTTTTTTATTTTTTATTTATTTTTTTTTAAAACTTCTCCGCTGAGGGAAAATTCACGCCCAGGGAATTGATTTACAAAGGGATCTTTGGAAATTCAAACTTGGATGACAGGTCTTGGAATTTCAAACTTGTTAAAAATTAATTACAAAAAAATAGCCCTAAATCACAATCGATATCATCATGAGCGCCTTTCACTGGAAGTTGTTGAAAGAGAGAGCTTTCCATCCCACGGAGACTTTGAAAAAGACTGTTTTTACAGTGATTATGGTGAATGATGTTTATGAAATGCTTCCGTAGGTTGAAATGGCTTTATTTGAATTATTGAAATAATTATGATATTTCTCTATTTCATCATCATATGATGTATGAAATTTTTGTGATCACAATGGGTGCGGAATGAAATAATTGTATGACCTCTTTGTTGAAATTGATCTGTTCCTGATCGTGTAATACATAATGATGATCAAAATTGTTCATCGGATATCGGATGATGATTTCCAATGATACTTGCTTTTCATTATTGACGAACTTGTATCATTCCAAAAATGTTGCTTTTTCAATATACAGAGATGACAATGGAGTTGGTGGATTGGCCGAATTGCAAACAATTATTGAAACTGAAAAGTACAAGGCTAGAAATTGTATTGCTACACTCAATGGTGATTTTATGAGTGCCTCTACATTGGCAACTCAATACAAGGTATGTGTAACAAATATGTATCAAGTTTTATTATCAATGATTGCAACATGAAAAAATTGTAAACTTCAAACGAAACAGGGATATCACATGATTGATATTTTGAATCATATTGACATTGATTATGTCACATTGGGTAAGTAAATGGACAATTCCTTTTAGACATTATTAAGATAATGATTCAAAAAGGAAATCACGAATTTGATTTTGGTACTCCAAATGTTCTTCAAAGAATTAAGGAGAGTAGATTCAAATGGGTTTGCTCGAATGTTGTTCAACCAGAGGACAACACCAAGGTTTTGCCAGGTTTAGTTCGAAAGGTTGTTCATGAATGTGATGGCTTCAAAATTGGAATCTTTGGTGTTTGTACCAAGACACTGAAGTTTTGTCAAAACCAGGTGAGTTTTTTCGGAAGAACTTTTTCATGGAAGATTGACAATGTTATTCTCTTGATTGACATTTGTTAATTTGTTTCAGGAAATGAGGCTGTCTTTCTTCCTAGCGTGGTTGTCGCAAAGGAATTAGTGAAGGAACTTCGTGAACAAGATGGATGTGATGTTATCATTGCCATGACTCACTTGACCATTGCCGATGACAGAGAATTAGCCAGATGTTGTCCAGGAATTAATCTCATTATTGGTGGACATGACCATTCTGTTCACACTCAAATGCAAGGCGATTGTTTCATTCACAAGGTACGTAATGAAAAAATCATTTCAATCGACTATTGTGACCTCAAAATTGTTGAAAACAAATAGGCAGGACACGATGCACAATATGTTTCTAGATTGGACATTTCTATTGAGAAAAAGCAAACCATTATTAATGGAGAAAAATTCCAACAGGTATGTGAAGGAATAATTTTCCTAGTTATGACTCTCATTGATTTGAACATTTGAACATGATATGCATCATCTGGTTTTAACAATGCACAAAATAATTCATCGAATACAACAGGTAAAAGTCTTTCCAAGCTGCAATATGATTGTCAATCGTGGATTTAAACCAAATGCTAAAGTCTCAGAAGTTATTCAACATTATATGAAGCAACTTCCAGAAGGAATTACTGAACAAATTGGTATTACTACAACGTATGTACCTCTTGATGAATTTGTTAAAAAACAATTATGCCAACAACATTTATTGTAAATTCTTAATATGTGAAAAGAAAATTGGACTCTTCGACTGAGAGTGTCAGATCTAAGGAAACAACCTTTGCAAACTTTGTTGCTGACATTTTTAAAGATACGTTCAATGCTGAGCTTGCTATTATCAAGTATGTATTTTTCGTTGAGTTCAGAATTATTTTAAAATATCACAACTCGTTTCACATTGTTGGAACGATCTCTATTATTTACTTTTGTTATTTCACAATGACAGTGGTGGAGGAATTAGAGGAGATCGTTTCTATGACGACAACAAGAGAATCACCAGACTTGACATGCTCAAAGAATTCCCATTCCAAAACTTCCTCACTCTTTCGAAATTAAAGGAAGTGACCTTTTAGAATTGGTTGAACAGGGAGTTGCTAAAGCAGAGAACTGTATTGGAGCATTCCTTCACTTTTCAGCCGGAGTTTCTATTCAATTCGACAGCACCAAGCCTCCCATGAGTCGAGTGGTGAAAATGACTCTCAATGGTGACTATATTGATCCCGATAGAATGTATTCGCTTGCCTCTGTAACATACTTGTTGCAAGGAGGTGATGGATTATCAGCAGCTAAAAAGGCAACCATTAAGGAACATCCGAATAATAACAAGTCGGTCTATGACGCTGTGTGTGAATGGATTGAATTAAATCGAAAAATTGGAGGTAAAAAGGAAGGAAGAATTTATGACGTTTCCAAGAGAAATGCACCAATGAGCTTGAATTTTTAAATAATAAACTCCATACAATAATATCTTTGGTCATAATTATTAAATACAACGAGCGGGAAAAGCAGTGAGGTAAATTACAAAAAAAATGTCCACTGACTGCGAGGAGGCCGATGCCACTCATCCCTCAACACCAACGAAACAAACCGACAACAAAAAACGAATTAAGGCCATACTTTTTGGATTGGATGGTCTGATCCGAAATATCAATGATATCAATTATCAAGTATGGAATGGTATTTTGACCGAGTATGGTTATGATTTAAATTTTCAAGAATACTTGCAAATATTTCTATTCCTTCATGAGATGTATGTCTTGTTCCAACTGCTGCCATACAATACTGCGGATGAACATTTGGAAATTGCCAAACGAAAACAAAAAGAATTTGTAAATTTCATCACCAAACAAAATGTCTTGTCTACGGCCTCCTTATCGGGAATGGAAAAATTACTGGAATCGATCAAAAAGCATAATGAATCAACAGAAGAAGAGGAAAACAAAATTGTGATTGGAGTGGTGTCTGACTTGTCTAACACGGAAACGAAATGCTTGTTGGAAAAGTTAAACCTCTTTGACTACTTTGATGTGGTCTTGTCGAGTTACGGCCTGAAGAGACCAAAACCTGATCCATCCATTTACAAGGTTGCTCTCGAACAGTTAAAAGTTGATCCCGATGAATGCATTGTTTTTGAGGGAACGACACAAGGATGTCTTGCCTCAATGCGAGCTCTACAAAATTCCAATGTGATTGGCATTAACTGTAACGATATCTCTAATGAAATTGACTCTAAAGAAATGTTTGACAATGGAGTGAAAACTATTTTAGATAATTTTGAAGGCCTCGAATTGTCTCATCTCGAATTGATGATTGAATAGTATCCTAATTGGATTCCCTAATTGTAAATATTCAGTTGTTGTAAATAGTGGAATAATTCAGTCTTGTCACATGTTTCTCTCTTGCATACAATTAATATTGTAAAATACTGATCACAATTTCCAATGGTTGTCATTGATTCTATCCATATCTTATCAAGTTTTAAATATCAGTAAAACAAATTAGTCAGTTTAACCCATAATTAATCAGAACGGAGAGCAAGCTTCTTTTAAACAATTTCAATCCTTCCATAAATTTCTCAATATTCAAACCCTCCTCACAATGCACACATGATACTCCCAATTGTCCAATTTCATGAATATTCCTCTTCTTGTCATCATAAAAGATCATTTTATGGTAGACCTGAGAGAAACTATTGCTCTTCTCCATCACTGCCTCATCTTCAACCAATTTCTCAGCAAAATACTTGTAATGTTTCTTCTTCGAGCCAGGATAAATTTGAATCCAATCAAACCATGAATGAATTTGGAGAGTGTGTAACAATTCAGTGGCCCAGTCTGTGACCTCGGTTCGACTAGCAATTCCGAGATGAATTTTGCAAGAGTCCCGATGTTCACATAATGTCAAATCCAAATCAAACACTCTGCAGTGATGGGTTTCCATGACAACATTTTACAATGTCAAAATTAAATTCCAATGTTCCATGATCATGTACTCACATTAATTTGGGATACTCGGTAGTGGATTGAGTGTTGTGAACTCGTTCCATATCCATTCACGTATTTCTTGTGGATTCATTTTTTTTACAGCTCTCTTGTACATGGAAAGGGTCGATCCACACTTGTTTATTGTTCATGATCTTACACACAAGTGAATTAACCTTGTGTCCTATCAATTTCAACGCTTACAACGCCTAGATTTTCATAGTTTCATCATACAAATTACTGAGCTTTCAACAATCAAAGCCCATTTCCTCTCGATAAGCCTGCTCTTCCTCAATGGTGAAATGATCTTCTGTCCAATTCGATGAAGAAGTACGTTGTCTGAATCGAGTCACAAGAACTTCATTCGTAGAGCCAGCAAAAATCTCTTCCAAATCACAAGTTTTTGTCACTGAGAAAATCTTGTCAGGATCCACACGAAGATTTCTTCTCAAGTTTCGTCGAAGATTGTCGCCTTGAGCCCATGAAGGTATCTTCTTGGATTGTCTTCTCTTTCTAGCTTCGTCCTCGTCCTCAGAACTGTTATACTCATCACTGAGGGCATACGATGAATAGCGTTGTTGTTCCAATTGAGATTGTTGCAACAATGGAATGGAAGATGTAGAGACAGAATTTGGTTTTGTCTTGTTATTACTTGAAGATTGCAACAATGGTTGAGAAGTATGTTTGAGAATGAGTCCTACAGGTCTCTTTGGAGGTTGTGGTGCTTGTTGTTGTTGTGGTAATGGCACTTGGCTGGTCGATGAATTGCTTGGTCGTTGTTGTTGCTGTTGCTGCAGTGTGGTTCCTTCCACATGAGATGTCTTTCCTGATAAAGATCCAGCCATATTCTTATTGGAAAGTGGTCGTTGTTTCTTAGATTGCTCGTCCTCTTGTTCCTTCTTTTTCTTTTGTGCTGCAAGTTGCTTTTCGAGCTTTTCCTTCTTGAGGGCCTTCTTTTCTTCTTCTCTCTTCTTGGCCAACTCGGCTTGTTTCAAACTGTTAATGTTAGGTTTCTTGGAGGCATGACTGCTGTTGTTGGATGTCTTTTTCTGTGTTGCCTTAAATACAAATGATTTCACACCAGTGAAAATATTCGAGACAAAACTTCCTGTATGGTTGGAGGAAGCACTTACAGAGCTAGCAGTACTGCTCACAGACGAAATGGAAGTGATGGATGCCACAGAGAGTCTATTTCCATCGCTGAGTTTGACTCGTTTCATATCATTGCTGTCAGAAGACATTTTAGATTGGAATTTTCTCTTGTGATCGTGCTCATCATGTTCATCCACATCAATGATATTAATCGAGTCCTTTTTAGAGAGGAACACTTCCATAGGATCCTCTGCAAGTGTTGTTGCAGTAATGTTTGGAGAAGAATGCACGTCATCATTTGCTGCTTCCATGTTCGCAACCGTGCTAATTGGTACTGGACTGTCAAGTACTTTGGGTGTCAGCATCTTGTACTTGCCATGTTGTGAAACAGTTGGAGGTTCTCTAAATGCTGATGGAGGTGGAGTAGTGTTTTGAGAGTCCATCATCATCATTCGCTCATTATTGTTAGGGGTTGTGGATTCTTCCATTTGGTGAGAAGACAACTCTGATACCAAGTTTGGTGCTGCATTCAAATTTGTTTCTTGATTGGATGCTGCTGGGGAAAAAACTCGAGTCTTTGCTTCCTTCACTGGAGTGTCAACAAATCGTTGCATGGATTCGAATGGCGGTGGTGACAATTGAACTTCTGGCGATGAGTACCATTGTTCTACCTTCTTATTATGGATGGAGAGTTGTCCAAGTTTTTCCATAGCTCCAACAACAGCAGTAGGAGTGGCAGGTTCAAGAGTTGCATTCTCATCAACACCACCGCTAGTAGAAGTTGGTGCATTTTCACACAATGGATGGCCGGGAAAAGTTGTAAGGGGCATTTCTGAGGCTACTGCTTTGTTCAATTCATTTTCCTCATTAAGGGAAGTGGGATAAGAGGATTGTGGCGATTCGATGGATTTTAGTGAACTAATCTTCTCCTGCAATGATTTCAAAAGATCGGTGGACGTTGTTGTAGAGCTAAAAGCAAACTTGGAGAAGAGGTTTTGTGCATCGCAAATCAAGTCTTCTGTAGTGTCTGGAATTTTGGGTGGGTGTAAAGCAGGTGGTACAATCTCAGAGATGACGACAGCCTTACTTTGAATGTCGTTGTTATTATTCAATTTAGAAGGTGGAGGAGAGGCAAAATCAATCTGAACACAAACATCCTTCTCATTTTCTTCTTCAAACAAGTCACTCACCTCAGAATCAGAGGGTACGCTCAAACAAAGAACGCTATCATCTGTCAAATGACCATCCAATTCGGAAAAGTTATAACTCTTCTCTGTTGTCTGGACCATTGGTGGTTGAGAAGAGACCACTGGAGAAATTGGCTCTTGTTTTACAGCAATGTTCGAAGTTGGAAAGATTATTTCTGGTCTAAGCACATCAGCAGAAACAGGCGTAGGTATTTCTGCGTCAACCATCTTGTCCAAAGTTTCACGATTTTCAAATAAGGAGAGATGTGAAATTTGCTCAGTCACATTGGTCTCCCCTGAAGAGTCTGTTGTCAAATCAACCATGATTGTTGATGCACTGGTGGTTGGTACAGAATGTTGGTGGTGATTTGGTGTCTTGGCCTTTCTTCTGACCTGTCTCTTTTGTTTTTTCACAACCACTACTTCTTCTTCACTGCTCAATTCTTCTTTCTTCATTTGAATATTCAATAAAGATGGAACGGAGGTCGTGCATGATGACGACTCCACAGGACCATTGTTCAAACTTTGCACAAGATTTTGAGAAATAGGCTGAGAAATTGCCTCTTCCTTGTGTACATTCATTTCCAAGTTGTTGTTGTTGTGTTGAGGAGCGCTCGACTCGGTATCATTCATTGCCACATCCTTCTTAGATTCCATCAGAAGTGCTGAGGTTTGTGAAGTTGAGAGACTCTTGTGAGATGTACTCGTGCTCGTTCCAGCAATAATTAAATGTTCAGATTTCTCATTGTCCGAATCGGTCGACAAGGACTCTACCGTATGAATCATGTCCAAATCATCCGAGAGTCCGGAAGGAGCTCTTTGCTGGGAAATTCTTTCATGTTTGTGTTGTGTTTGTTGATTAAGGACTGGCTCAATCGGATTCTCAATATCCTTTTCCAAATCAAGTGTAGGAAGAGAAGACAATAAATCTCTCTCTAACTCTGTATTGTCAATGATCATTGGAATTGGACTTTGTTGAGGAGAGACCAACTCCTTATTATTAATACTAGCACGTGCTCCGTTTGAATGAGTGGATGAATTTGAAAACTTCTTCTTCCTTCCGCTGCTCATACTACTTTTTGGAGATTGAAACGATCTAAAGGCAGGCGATAATGAAAATTGTTGAGTACTATTAGAACCATTATGAATGTTTTGTTCCTGTTCCAAATTTCTCGTGGCAAGAGGTGTTATTTGCTTTCTCATGAGTGGAGATGGTACAATCATCATATTCGGAGAGGATTTATGTAAAGGCAAATGTGATTGATACACCCCAATGGGAGGACTCCTGAGAGGTGTCTTCTTCTTTCCACTGTTACTATGATTGAAATTACGGTGGAAAGGTTTCTTACCGCTGTTACTCGCAAGATCATTCAAGCCTTTGAAAGACGGAGTTGCAAAATAGAGAGAAGATGATTTCAAAATTTGATCTTGAATAAAGTCGGCACGAGAATTCAAATCAATAATGTATTGATCAAATCGTGTCTGCAACTCGTTGGCATATTTGCTGAAGGTGTTTTCGGTTTCCAAAATAATTTGAGTCAACTTTCTTGTTCTCGTTGTGGAGTCCATGTTGGTTGTCGTTGATGTTGAAGATGAAAGGAAGGTAGAGAGTGGAGCCAAAGTCGTGGATTGGCAAGAGTCTGCAGCAGCGAATGAAGTATTATTGGACATGTGGAGTTGTTGGTGTGGCTTGGAATTCGGAGGTGTAAAGTTGAATGGTGTGTGCGTTGTTGGTGAATTAGTGGTTTTTTTAATAATAATATTTCAAATTGTGAAACGGTTAGATTTTTGAAAGTTGAATATTGGCGCCAACTCGTTCATTACTGCATTCTCTGTGCCTTTGGACTACTGGGTGAAGAGTTGTTGCCATTGATCACGGATGGAGTTTGAGACTGAGTTGTATAATCGGCACATGTGAAATGGTCCAGCCTAGAATATCCAATGAAATTGGCTCCCAAGCAAGCATCAGAACTGAGACTTGACATCCATACGTTACATTCGAGTTTGGGATTTTTCAACTTGGTTTTCCATGTTGCATTATTCAGGGTGGTAGAATAGGGTGTGACAAATTCGTACTGTGTAAACATGGGTCCATAAAACTTGAGACCAGACTCGTGATCAATAAGTTCCAACAATTGGCAAGCACCCACCGCTTCCCAAAGAATTGCTCCATTGTCCACATCTGGATATCTGTGAATGTCAATGACAATTGGCTTGAAACGACCAGCGTCATCACGCTTGAAAAAGAGGTTGGGATACCATCCAAACACTCTGTAATTCTGAGAGGTAGTGGCGTCTCCTAGCACTTGTCTCAAATTCTCAGGCCTCTGACTTATGTTAAGGATATCTTTTTCTGCGAATATAATGTTTGAAAGAAAGGCAATTTCTTGTTGTGAGAGCGCTTGCTTGTTGGACTGTTTTTGGTGAATATTCATAAGTACTTGAATCGTCTTGATAAAATTGTTGTAAAATACTGTAGCCTCCTCGCTAATTGGCATTTTGTTGAAAATGTCATCACGTTCAAGCATATCTCTCAAAAATCGTAATAATGAAAGAAAGTTATTGAAAAAGTGCATATTTCCGTCAACCAAAAACTGAATGTCCTTAAATCCAGAGGCCGCAGTATCAATATCGAACGTCTCCTTAATTGACATTGGCTCAATATCTGTTTCAATATGCTGTTTTGCGAATAGTGAGCTATCATACTTTAAATGTGAGTACGATGAAAATTGAGTTATAAGCGTTTTAAATTCATACTTTTCACATGAAGAAAAAAGTTCGTCTGATGATGTGAACGAGCTGAGCGATTGTATCGTCTTTAGCCACAAGTTGTGAATACTCGGAGGTATCATAGAGGACTCTATATCTTGTATTAGGTCTCGTAACTCTCTTAATTTTGGTATCACCACGTCAAAATAAGGATCAGTATTTCGCATCAAGTTTTCTGAAACAGTCTCGGCTCCAAATATTGCATATCCGAGGTCTAAAACAGTTGGTATTATTCTTGGTAGAAGCCTCGTTCCTTCAGTATCTGTTAATCTGTCAAACGTAACATTTGAAAATATGAACGAGTCGACTGTGAACTTTTGCCCAAATAAACAAAAGGTTAAGTCATCTTCATGCCCAATTCCATCCTCAGGTGATTTTAGCGTGGAGTTGGCAATGTAATTCAAACCCAACTGTTTCTTGAGAGCATAGTTTTGCATTTCTCTAATTGCCTTCTCTCCATCGGGCAAAGTTATTGTGTAATAGAGCTTTTCTCCAAGCTTGCTTAGACTAATCTCGTTTTGTTCCAGACCAAAGTAGTCAAACAAAAAACTTGTCACTCCTTCACAATTCACAGAGTCTGATGGTCCAATCATGGTTGTATAACAATGTTCAATATGTACATATTCCTTATCGAGAGTATTTGATTCACACATTAAAAGCCATAATAACAGCATTAAGTAAATTGACGCAAGTTTGTAATGTCAAGATAAGTATTTCCGCACCAACTAATAAGCTTGAAATAATTGTTCATGTAGTCTCGAATGTAGTACCAATTTGGTTGATAACGCTTAAACTCGAAAAATCTTTTTTCTCCGAATATTGTAAATAGACAACAAGATGAGCTAAACTCGCTTCCTGAACGTCTATGAATGAGATCAAACAAGTACTGAATATCATGAGCGTTAGAAGGATAAAATCCGTGTTCAACCTTGTCCACAATAAGGGAAAACGAAAGGGTGATATAAAAATCAAGATCTATCAATCCTTGCTCAATTAAACCTAATGGCCTAAATTCATTGGATGGCATTAATTCATTGGAGTGAGAGTTTTGGGTTTGATACTCTGAAAATCGGTGCGGTATAAAGGTATTTTTCATTAATTCAAAGAGATTGGCAAACAATCGTTTGCTTTTCGGAAATAATATTTGAACTTCAATGGACTCCAAAATGGACTTGTAGCTGTAGTGGAAAGCATGAAGTAAGGAATCTGTTGTAATCAGCACATGATGATTGTTTTTTTCCAATTGTTCTGTCTTGAATCTTTGAAGTAATCGGTAATACATTTCTCCGAACGATCCAGTCATATTTGAATAGGAACAGCATGATGATCTGTAGGATTGTTGTGAGTTGTGTATGGTCGTGGAGTTGGTTATGGATGGATGGTCGGAAAGGTCTTGCTGCATTTTTTTGAACTTGTATTTATTACCTCTTTTGAATCGTGCCAAACATGGTAAAATTGAAGTTGTGCTTTTACATCATGTGTATGGATATTTTCTGATCGATTGGTTTCCTACAAACTGGACATTGGCTCACAGAGTTGGCACAACTTTCACAGGTACACAAATGACGACACGGAAGGAACAAGATCTTTTTCTTTTCTGAAAAACAGATAGCACAAGTCACTTCCTCTGAAGCACGCTCTATTTGCAATTCATGAATGCTTTTAAGATTCGATTCCATGTGGATTTTCATGTTTTGTAATGTGGTGCTTGGAATAATTGAGAGTTCATCTTTGCTAAATTGAACTCTCTTTTCTGGTTTCTGAGCTTCTTCTAGAATCTTTTTAAGTGTTTCATGTTCTTGACGTTGTTTGCCTGTTGTTGTTGGAAAGACTCTTTCATAGTGAGAATTTCTTTTTGTAATTGTTCCTTCTCCATTTGCAATGTTCGTACTTGTTGTTGAAGTGCATGTGTTGTGAGATTCTTTGTTTTTATGGAGCTAAGAAGGTTTGTGAAATCTTGTTGTAATCTCAATAGTAACATTTCATCCTCACTTGCCATTGAGTCACCCTCTTGAGTTGTCGTAATAATAGCGCTCTTCTCAAGTGTTGATGTTGGAATTTCAATCATGGGGCTTTGCTCGACATTCTCACCTCCAATTATTGTCACTCTATTCATACACTTATTTCTTTTAAGTTTCTCAGGTAAGAATGGAAACACGTCTCTTGACAAGTGTTGAAAATGTTGCATTTCTGTAATGACTTGAAACGATGAAACATCCATGTTGGTTGTAATGGTTGCCCAAAAATCCATAAACTTGTTGAAAGGTCTCGATGATGTATGTGGACACAATTGTCCATTCTTTGCAAAATACACTTCATTGTTATACCACAACACGCTCACGCAATCTCCTTGACCATATTTTGAGAATGCTTTTTGAGTATAGGATGGCCCAGTCGAGGCAAAAATGTAACCATCGTCTGCATGATAACCAACCGAATGCTTGTACCATCCAACCATTCCTTGTTCTTCAAAATATGGAGGAGCTAGGCCAATTCCAAACACTGGATGACTCACACTACTCTCTAAAATTCTAATTTCATAATAAAACAATAATTGGCTTGGATCGTTATTCGTGCCGAGGTCATGAAGCACAAGATGAACCGGAAACTGAAGTAAACATCGTGACTTGGCCTCCTTGAGAGAAAAGTTGGGAATTATTTTCCAAACAGAATTCTCTTTCGAGCAAGAAACCACACTGCGATCATCAACACGCATGGGTGCAACGCCGTACCCGTGAAACATTTTTTTCGACCATAATTGGAATTCTCATTCTTGTCCAACGCAATTTCAAATATTGAAGAATTGATGAGCAAGGAAGATCAACCCAACCCAACAATTCCACGGAATATGAATTCTTATGAAAAGAATATTTTAAAAAGAAAAATACGTAGTCATCGTCATGAACCCCCAACAGCCTTTTCTCCCAGTGAATTTTCCAACTGGAGGGCAAAGACAACCAACACTCAATCCACAACAACAACCATCCATGCAACAACAACAACAACTACCAACCAATCCATTCCATTTTCCACAAACACAACCATCCGTGCAACAACAACAACAGCCTCCTTCAAAACAGACTCTCGGAGAACTTGTAGAGATCAATGTAGGTGGACGTAAATATTCAACCACCTTGCGAATTTTAAGATCTATTCCTCTCTTCAATAAATTGAAATCCATTCCAACGTTGCAAACAAGAAGACCGCCATCCGTATCAACAACAACAGGAATATTCCAACAAACTGTGCTGCAACAACCCATCCATCCAACAGAATTTAATTATGAAGAATATTTGAGTCATGATTCCGAAGGCAATTTGTTTGTGGATTTGAATGGTGAATTATTTGAGAGTATTTTGGATTGGTTCCGATATGAGAGGGTTGCTGATCTCTCTATAAGTCATCTTAATGTCAAACAATTATTGAGATTGAAGGGTGAAGCTCTTTTTTATGGAGTGCAAGACTTGTCACAAGCCTGTGCCAAACGTTTGGAAGAATTGGGACAAGGAATTTCATCATTGGGAGTCAATCCTCTACTATCTTCTTCGCCTCCAACCTCTCAGATTGGTGTAAAACCTGCTCCACGCTTTGAACTCCTCAAGCTGCAAATGAAGAATACGAATCAGAGTTTGATTGCTGTACAGGCTGGAGATGGTGATTTTCATGTAATTCCTGATGCACGAGTGGAGTTTGAATTGGCCTACGAGGGTCACATCCTTATTGAATATTCCATTGCAGATTCGAGTGGTGACTATGTGATTTGCATTGATGGAGTCGATCAGAAAAGTCATCCTGCACTCTCAGGTATTGTGTTCCAGGAGCTTTCTGAAGTCAAGATTATCAAATTTGATTATGCCATGACACAGGCTTTGAGTTTTGTTTCCCCTACTCCTTTGAAGGTTGGTAAACATGTGGTCGAGCTCAAGTGGCGATCCTATTTCAAAACAGCTTACAATATGCAGGACCTGCATTGCCAAACTGTTCTATGTACATCCAAGCGTTGTGCAAATCAAAGAATAAAGTACAAGCATGTGCTAAAACATACACTTGGATGAACGAAAAGGCAGAGCATGAGTTTGAAATGCTGCTGCACTCGATGAAGAAAGATTTTTTCAGAAAATCAACAATTTATGACCCAGACAGGAACCTGAAAGAAAATGGATCACAGACTGCTATCGATAGAGTGATGTACATCTTCAAATATTCCTAATTTCAATTATAATAAATGATAAAGTGTTTGTTTATCGGGGCATTACTTTCTACAAAAAGCTCTATGATGATGAGGAATGGGAGGAGCAAACGGAAAACAAATAAACTCAATGAAATGTCATGATATTAGAGGGATCCGAAAAGGTAGGTATTAACAATCAGATGAAGAGAATTATTCTCTCTTCTTCTTAAAGTAGAGACCGACCGTTACACCAATTCCCAACAAAACAAAGAGGAAGTAGAGACCGGCGGCAATGAAAAATCCTTGAGCTTTCTCGTATCTAGTTTCATAAACGTGATCATTGACTCCTTTAGAGAATGGGTAAGCGCTCACAATAACGAGAATACCCAAATAAAGAAGAATAAACATGCTGACTGCCGAATAAACTGCACAGCAGGAGCAGCATCCCATACAGAGTGTCTTGTTGCAAAAGCCCATTTTTTATGATGAAACAAAAAATAAAAATATTATTATTTTTTTTTCGTCCTGATTTGGAAGATGGATACATTCTTAAATGAATATCCATTTTCATTGAAATAAATATCATCGTAGGAGTTGACTCAACGTTCTATATCATGATAAAACAACTCCTACTTATTGTTAATTGAAAATTAGAATAGAAATTTGAATAAATAAAAAAATGGACGGAGTGGTTGAGTCAAAAGAACACTTGTGCTATCCGGTGATCAGCGAAAACCCAAGCATCACTCAAATCATGAAAAACACAAGAACTAAAGAATTGGGATATGCTGCTTTGTGGACCGTTGGATTGGGAATTTTTGGATTTGCAAAAGGCTCGCCTAAGAGAATGCCATCCGCTGTTGTTGGTGGTATTGTGGGTGCTTTTGGTGGTTTGCTTTATTCTCAATATAATTCAATGTTACGTTTGAAGGGATATAAAGAAAATAGATTGGAATTAATCAAGGCTGGTATCATCAGTCCTGAAGGTAACAAGCGTCTTGTAAAAGTAGTGAAGAGAAGACCTCTCGTTTCTCCCCAACAAGCGCTCTAAATTTATTTAATAATTCATAACAACAACAACACTATAATACCAACACGGGATTTTAGTAATCATCAGAGTTTTATGAACGGAATGTAATAATGTAGTGATGATTATAAATAACAATTTTATAATTTATAATTGAATCGGATTCAAGTCATCATGGCACTGGACAGATCCGGTGTGATGAATGGTCTCTCATCGATTTGAATTATGAAATGCATTGTATTTCAGACTGAATTTTGTGTTCACATTCCGATACTGCCATCACTAATTGTCATCTTGTCAGCTTTTCTTGTTGTAACATGGCTTACTGTGTCATCCCAAAGCACAACAGTGATGACACTCTCCAACAGTACAATTTCATAGATTCCATTTGCTGAGCTGTACTTGTTCTACTACAGACGTCTTCTCATCATTGCCCTTTTTAGTGTAAGCCAAAAAACCTTTTCACAGAAAGTAAGTCTCGAAATGGTTTACCACAATTTTTGGCACCATCATTTTTTTGGAAATGAAATCAATTGTTGAGCTCAATATCGAATGAGCGTTTCGCCACTGATAGATCATGGCCATGAAGTAACAACAAGGCTTGAATTTTGGATAATTTTCAAAATGTAAAGAGTTGGGGGTCCATTTCACTTCATGTTTTCTTTCCTTAGAACTAGGTTCGTGCAAAGGAGAATTGACTGAGTGTACGACGGCAACCGAACACTTGCACGCAGTAGAATATCACCTCACTCGACAATTTAATTGCCTTCTTTGAAAAACAAATAACTCGACACAACGCTCTAACTCTCAACATTCGCTTATTCTAGGTTCAATATTTCTCTATACTGGTTTCTTCTGTTAACGCACACATTGTTCAACATGAGTCTTGCACAACAAATTCCACACACACTCTTGGACTTGTACCGAGTTCCAACAAGAATGGAGATCACCAATGTCATGACTGTTCATAGTTGGGTGTTCATGGTTAATAACATTTGTGTACTCGTCTTGTTGCTGTTGTGCACAGTTTGGATGTTTCGAGTCAAGGGTTTCACTTCAAAATCCATACGTTCGATTCAACCACAAGATGAACATCACACACAAGATCATTCAATGAAGAAGACAAGTCGATCAGAGTCCTCACTATCGCCAGATGTTCCCTCCTCGAGCGATGATGAGGATGAAAACGATTTGACTATGGCGAGCCCTTCTGAGAAATCTAAGAACAGTTCTGGTCAAAGTCAAACTTGTCTAACCTCTACTTGTCCCACCCTAAAGTAAGTTTCAAAAGTGTTTGTAAAACAACGTTATGATTCATGAGTTGAATTCAACAGTTTGAAAATACCCTCTCACTTTCTTTATGAATCTATAATCCTTTCTACCAAATTTTCTTCATCCAAACCTTTTCAACCTTCCAAATTGTTGTTTGTATTCAGAGCTGTGGCATGTGTGTGGTCACTTGTCACGATTTTACTTTATCAACTTGTGTACATTCAACAAGGACATTTGACATTCCTTTCCTTCCTTACTAATGTTTCCTTTGTGGTATTCACTGCATATTTCACTTTACAAACAGTCCTTGGCTTGGTTCATTATTTTATGATTCATTGGAGAAAAGGTGAACTCACTCCTCTCTTGTCCTTCTCAGTGTCAAATGTCATGTGGTTCTTGAGTGAGCTCACTATTACTGCATCCATACTTGTTTGTATTGGATTTTGGAGTTTAGCCTCGTTTGAGCAATACAAACCTCTAAGAATTGATTGTTATTTGTAAGTATCCATGTATTGTTTTTTCTTGATTCGATCTTACGTATTGTGTAGTAATTTTTCAGTTCACGGAATTGTTGGAATTTTTGCACTTTTCGAATTTCTTCTTTCAAACATTTCGTTTCGATTTTGGCATGTGTTCATGATTGCCATGTATCCCACTGCATTCTTTTTATGGTTACAAATTTTGGCTGAAACACGACTCATTACTTTATTTCCTTACAGCATGTCCAATTATTTCAAGTTTCCCTTCACGTCCTCAGTCATTTATACCTTTGGAATGCCATTTGTGTTTATTTTGACTTTTTGCATTTTGTGTTATTTTTCCAAATTGAGACGCCTCCATGTCATGACTCAAAAACATTAACAACATAAATGACGCATCTTAATAGAGAAAGGATTGTTTTTAAATTTCCATCTTGTCATAATCTCCATAACGTAAATCACCGTTCACTCATTGTTCAAGCTCGAGCTGTTGAGCTCTTGTCAATGCCACATAGGTGACATTCTCGAACAGTTGTGAACTATCAGTGATAATACTCTTTTGAGTCTCATCCATTAATGATACTCGTTCCACATGTTCCATATTCAATTCCAATGCTCGTTGTTGCAATAATTGATTCACTTTTAAAAGTACTTGCTTTATGCAAGTCCATTCACTAGCTTCCAAATTTAGAAAATATTTGGCATTGGATTCCATTTTTCGAATTATGATCTTTCTTGTCAACAATGGGGATGAAGAAGGACGGCTTGACACGGGTTGAACGCCTTGAATTGGCGATCCATTCATTGAGTCCATGAGTGGAGAAGGACTTGTCGAATTCATTCCTGGAGTTGTCATTAGCAATGAAGATGATGGCATCAATGAATGAAATGAATGGTTGTGATTCATTGTTGGGTGATGTGTTTGTGGTTGCATCCAAGATACGTGTGATTGAGTTACATTTGGAGGGTATTGAAAGTTTTGATGGACTTGTTGTGGATTTTGAAAAGCCATGTAAGGATTTTGGTTTAAGGTGTGAATGAATGAGGAGGATGGTGGTTGCATCCATGATGAGGAAGCATGTGATGCATGGAATTGAGAATTGCTTGGTTGAAATGAATGGTTGTAATTGGTCATCCATAAAGGATTTCCAAAATTAGTAAAAGTACTATCTGAACTTGCCGGAGGTTTGTCATTCAACAACAAGGCCATTGGAACAATAACATACGGACTTCCATCCGGAAACAATGGCAACACTTCGACTGGGAACATGGAAATCGTTTCCTTTTTCGTATTGGTCAATTCCCTCCACTGTTGTTCTGCAAGTTTCTGATCCGATAATAACGCATTAAAATACATCAAGGTTTGAAGTTTGAAACGGTGTGCTAATGTACATGTGGGTTCTACTTGAAGGGCCATCGATATATAGAGGCGACTCATCTTGTCATTTCTCAAATATTTGAATAATTGTGCACACAAAATGTATAATGGAGAATTTCGATATTTTCGTGCGAGGGGAGTTGCGTAGTTGAGTGCATTTTGGAATTCGCCACATTCTCTGTTCATGATACTTGCTACGAATTTCAATGCATCATTTGTTTCTTCCTGTCCTCGAAAAACTGACATCATGTCCAAAAGTACTTGTTTCAATTGTGAAATTTCTCCTATCCCGGAATAAATACTTGCTAATACATAATGAATGGCCAAACTTTCTGGACAGAGTTGACGTGCCATTCTCAAATCTTGAATTCCTTTCAAAATATCTTGTCGATCATTGGAACGACAATACATCATGGCTCTCTGAAAGAAAAACATGGGATGAGGACCCACTCGTTGAATGAGATCAGTAAATCCATCAATAACGGTATTGAAGTGATGAGAACCTAATTGCATCATGCAACTATATTTCAAACTCAGTGTGATTGGATTTTTGATGGCTTTGAGAGATTTTTCTAAATGGTCCAAAGCTTGTTCGTATTGCTGCTGTTGAATGTGATAAATGGCAAGAAATTGTTCTAATAAATGGCCTGTGCATGAGTCGCTACTGTTGGTGCTCTTGATGGATTCAAAAATCTTCTCGGCGTGTGTGAGATGTTTCTTGATTCTGTGGAAGTCTGCCTTATATGGAAATGGTATGAATTCCCAAATTTTGCAGTCGTTTTTGTACAAGGTGGCAATGTATATAATGAGAATCATGTAATGAAATCGTTATTCAATGATCATGTTCGAATCTTTCATATCAAATTGGTTTGAATGTCTTTCAAAATTTGTTGTCAAACATGTCATTTGGTCCTTTTCCCCAAAACCGTTCGAACTGGTACCTAATGAAAACAATTCATGGTCATTCATACATGGATCTTTTAACAAATCAATTCCTTGTTGAATGGTTTTACATGTTTGGAAAAATCTCTTCATTGGACTTGCATTCCATTTCGAAATTGGTATCAATTTATAATCATCTTGAAAACATAACAAACTTGCACACAATCCCAACAATTCCAAGACATTGATCGTATTCATTCGTTCCTCTCTCTTGTATCTTAATAAAGCTCCCAAAATTTGACATAATAAAACATGCAAACACTGATGAAAATTCATGGAATCCATTTGGTTATTGAAATGTGGAGGATGATGGAATGAATGGAAATGGACAGAAGCAGGATCCATGTTGGATGATGACCTGATCTCAGGTGTGAAATTCATTCCTTCCTTTTGAGTGGCTTGAAAAACTGTTTGACTTAATAGAAACTCCCATTGTTGTTCGACAGGAATCATTGGATTCATGAAAGGGTGTCCAGAAGGTGCATGGACACTTGTCATTGAGTGTCTTAACGGATTGGACATTGTCATACTTGTTCCACACTCAGCTGCTAAATTACAAATACTAATTGAATTTACCGAATTTGGAAATAACAATTTAAATAATACCACACCCAAACTCCAATAATCAGTTTTAGGACTATATCTTCGTTCATGAAGAGCATCTGGAGGTAAATATTCCAAAGTTCCTCTTCGTTGAGAAAGAGTGAGAGTATTTTCCGTTGAAAGTACCATTCCAAAATCACCCAACACGATTTGTACCTGTTGTAACTTGTCGTCGTAATGTTTCACAAAAATGTTTTTCAATGAAAGGTCACAATGACAATGACCTTGTCGATGCACGATATTTAAAGCAATGGTTAATTGAATCATGATTTGTAAAATTAACACATAGTAGCCCATTGGAGTGTGTTGTTGTTGTTGCTTTTTCAAAACCAATTCAGATATAAAGTGTTCCAAATCTCCGTATTCATAGAGAGGCATCACGATGGCCAAACAAAATGGATTCAATTCTATAATGTCGAGAATGGGAACCAAATAATCACATGCAACATCGTTTCGTTGAAGAAATAAACAAGCATCATGTTCAGCTTGGATAATTTCTGTCTCTTCTGGTGCACATTGAACGACTCGTAACGCAATCCATTGATGGCTTCGAGAGGTGTCTTGACACTTGTAGACTTTGGCAAAGGTACCGTGTCCGATGAGGATGGGAGAATGGAAACGTGAACGCAGTTGGGGTGGAAAATTGGTTGTGTTTTCATGGTATGCTGTGTGAGGATGAAACATGGAAGAGGTGTCGGTGACGGCACGGTGATCACTACTGTTGATCATTGTGGAGGATTTTTAATTTGAGTGTTTTTTAACTCCCACACGTTCCTCATGTGACATTTGAGATCTTGACCAAATGACACAAAGAATTAATTTGCACAAGAGTTTTATTTCTCCTTTTGACTCAATTCTTTGAGCTCAGCCTCGACTTGTTTTAATGCAAGCTTGGCACGACTGTGCAAGACTTCTTCGAATGGGTATCCACTCAATTTGTTGCATTTTTCTAAATTCTTCTTAACCTCATGTAAAATATGGAGCTTCTTCTTGGTATCAGACTCGGTCTTGAATTCATTCAGATAACTAGACTCTGCAATTTCATAGAAGGAGAAGGCAATCCATTGCTTTTCGAGTTTGATCTTGTTTTCAAAATTGAGAGCTTTCTGGAACTCTGCAACAGATTCTTCTCTCTTTCCTATTTGTCTCAAGAATTGTCCCTTGACCACACAAATACCAGATTCAATGTCACCGTGGACCTTGCTCTTTTCATCAATTTTCACATCTTTGGCAACATCTAGGAAAAATTGATAGAGTGGATCTGCAATGTCAGCAGACAAGTTTGCCAAATCTCTTCTCAAGTAAAGAATTTGGAAAATAGAAACAAGCATCATTAAATGCCTTTCCTCTTCAGTATTGATGTACTTAATCAAGTCAATCTTTTCGAGAGCAAACTTGTCAATTCGAGAATTTTTGGAGACGTACTTGTCCAAGTCTTTGATAAGCACATTGGCACCCTCTTTGTCACCAAGTTTCAATTTACAAACGGCAAGAAGCATGCAACAAATTCCCTTTGTGTCAAATTCCTTTTCAGACTTGATCAAATCGTCCATAACTGTCGATGCTTCAGTAAAGTTCATGGTTAACATGTAACAAATTCCAAGTTCAAACAGAAAATTGTTGGGCTTTGTTCCCATACTCTTTGCTGTGATCTGAATGGCGTCCTTGAGATTAGAAATAGCAGCATTAATGTCTCCAGCCTTTCTGTCATAGTGAGAGTGAATAAATTTAAAGAAGCCACTCTTTGGGAAGCGGGCACCAATTCTCTCTAAAATTGGAGAGACTTCCTGAAGGTTCTTCTCTCTGTCTTGCAATGCTCTAGGAATAAACAAGTAGTTCAAGCACAACATGAATCCACCATTTCCCAAGTGTCTACCACCATAATCATGTACTTGTTTCAAATAATGCAGACCTTGATCTCTGTCGGCATCAAATCCTAAAACGCTCAAAATTTTAGCTAGTGTTGGAGGTAAAATTGAAAGCATGAAATTGAAAATGCTATGGGGTGTGATAGTGGAATTGTAAACGTCCAGTGTGATAATGTGAATCGTGAGTGGATATGTTAATAAATGTAAAAGCAAAATAAACATACCCCAATCCAAAATAACAACTGTGAATTAAATCACTGTGTACAAATTTAGATGAAGTCTTTGGTTCATCTTTCAAGCTATCAACAGTTGTATGGACTTCCTTAAATTTCAAATAGGCCTTTCTCAAATTATAAAACCCTTTCAAATAAGACGAGGCATGAAATTGTAGAATACCTCTCAACAAATGAGTCTCTCCGTTCAACAATGTCAAATCGAGTTCAAAATTGTGAAGAATTTGCTCTTCACTCATCTCTTCTAATTCCATATAGTTTTTATGGGTCCGTTCAGTTTGAGTGTAGTAGTCTTCCGATGTTCCTTTAACTTCTTGTTCCATGTCTTATATTCTTCAACGAGTTTAAGGATATCATCTTTTTTACTGATCTTTTTCAAGGCGTGTTCGGCATGTTCAAGATCGCTCATTCCTTGTTCTCTCATGGCAGTCTCACCTGAAATGTTTGAGGAGAGAGCAGCTATTTTCATTCAATAACAGTCCACAATTGATGAAAAAGGTGAATCGTGTAGTGATGAAACCGATCACGCATCGTCATGTATATATGAATTCAATGAAAAAGATCATGGTAACAGAAAGGAATAATTGTCGTTTTTTGAGAAATAAATTTTTGGGTGATGATCATCACCGAATTCATTTGAACGTTAGTGTGTGTTCCGACACGACCACAGTACACACCATCGACAATGAACACAAATTCAATGATTCGTTACGTAAATATACAAATCAATATAATGAGAAAGCACTCAAAACATACCAATAGATCCGAGCTCAAAGGCCATTCTAGGGTTGCTCTTTAATGGATTCAAGTAATCTCTTGCTTCCTCAAATTCAGTGTTCCACACCAAGTGGTTTCCTTTCATTACGCAATTGAACATTTTGAAATTGGTGGTTGTGTGTTATATTCAACGAGTTCGTTCAGCAACACGTGGTTGTTGTTTTAGATTTTTATTTTGAAAATTAAAATCGATTCCTTATGGAGATTCAAAGTGCAACCGTTTAAATGTCGCACCAATAGCGGCCATATTGGCGCACATATGCCAGTTATTGATTTGAATGATGTCGCGATGAGACTCATTGAAATTGTTTTGATTTCAATAAGGCTAATTTGTCAGGCGTGTATTATTGTTTATTGATGATTAGGTAGTTCTATTGAAAAAAGCTGGGCAAGTGTCACTTACAATAAACAAGACCTTATTCGAATGAAATGTGTTTAATACTGCAACGGTCAAAAGTGGGGAGGATTAGGTGGCAGCACTACCTCAGTACCAGAGGTGGTTGACATTGTGGCCATTAATTGCTGTTGCTGTTGTTGTATCCTGTTTTGTTTTTCTTGAATAAGAGCATTCGTTTGCATATCGATCATGTCAATTAATTTAGAGACGTGATTTTGCATTTGCATAGAATAGGGAGGAATTGATCCAACATAAATTTCATCTTCCATATTTTGATCCTCTGGTTGTGCAGGGCTTTTAAGATTGGTGGTATCATCGGCTGAATATTCCACAAAAGGTTGAATTTCTTTAAATGTTTGATTCAGTAAATTGAGAGCATTAAATGATCTTGCCTGAATAACATCATAAATAGATGGAGATTGATAAACAATTCCTGCTGCAATATAATACAAATTCAATAATTTAGGATTATTCTTATCTTTTTTTTCAACTTTTTCCTTTTTCACGATATATAACGTGGGTGGTTTGGATCGTTTCGAATCAATTGAATACCGTATACCTTCAGTACTCTCAAGAAGAGCATTCCGATCAATGTTTCCAATCTGTTGCATTCGTACGGTTTCATTGACCGACTTTTTCGAGTAGAACGGATTGGTCCGATTACAAAAGTACTCGAGAGCAATTTCTTCATTCATCAAGGGTCGATTTCGTAAGAAAAAATCATCACGCCATGTTTTTGTTGCCAATGTTTGTCGTTGGCCTCTTCTTCCTCCAATAAATCATCCATATCGGCATTCACTCCCGAGAGAGTGTCAAAAATTGATGATGAGACTTTTCGTTCCATTTTTTTTGAATTTTTTACTATAAAATAGTAAATATCGTTAATGAAACAAAGGTTGTTCCACTGAAAAAGCTACAATAACTGGGTTAAGGTTGTAAATAACTTCAGTAATTTGAAAAAAAATTCAAACAAGTCCATTCCTTCAACTGCAAAGGCTTTAATAAGGATTTCTCTTCAATACAGAAAAAGATGAGAACAGAGAAAGAGGAAATGACTCAAGAATCAGATGAGGCTTCTTATGATTCTACAGAAGATGAGTACATCTTGAGCGAGTCGGAGGAAGATGAAGGCTCTTACTCTGCGCCTTCATCGTTTCAAAGTCCGTTCCAGATCAAAGTGTTTGCTAATACTTCAAGTTGTAATCGTTTTTCAAACTATTGTCAATCTCCAACTCTGGTCATTGAGAAGGAAGAACCAATTCAACTGAAACAGGGAAGTTCGGAACAATCATCGCACAGTATGAGAAGATCAATGACCAGACAATACTCAAAAGATGTTTCCTCATTGTTGGAGGCTTCTGAGGCAACAAATTTACTTGACAAGTCAACTAGGATTGATCTTCCGAACAAGAAACGAGACGAGTTCAAAACCCCAATACGAAGGGCTCGTAAATTCTCTGCAAGAAGCGGATCGTCTGCTTCTTCTTCATCCTCTTCGAAAAAGGATTCTTCGATCAGTTCCTTGATGGAATATTTAACTTTTTATATCCATAAGGCTCCTTCCCTTAACGCATCTGTTGAAGAACGATTCTTAAGACAATATTTAAACTTCATGTATGAAAACAAACCTCGTGCATTTCCTTCTCCTTTTCCCATGTGGAGATCAGTTCCTCTCGATTTGTTCCATCTTTTCCTTCACGTTCAAAAGAAAGGAGGGTTTG
This sequence comes from Naegleria lovaniensis, assembly GCF_003324165.1. Lineage (NCBI taxonomy): Eukaryota > Heterolobosea > Eutetramitea > Acrasida > Naegleriidae > Naegleria > Naegleria lovaniensis. Next base: position 185,866 of record NW_025407839.1, read on the forward strand.
ATTCAATGGATCGTTCTGATTGGAATGAGGTGTATTCCTTCTTGCGAAATTACAGCTCCTTGGTGAAGAATGCAGGTCGAAGACTTAAAGTCTTTACAGTATTACTTGTTGGATTTCGAGAAATCATCTGGTGAACCTTTCGAAAGTTGGCAGATGAAACTAGCGACACCTTAGAAAAATTTAAAGACTCGAGTGAATCGCTCCAACTCCAAATTATTACTAATATCAAAAAGAAGAGTTTGAAAGAACTTCCTGAGAGCGCTATTGATCAAAGTGCTGCAACGACCTTGGAACAAACTCAGCAACGAAGCAAATCGGTCGTTGATGGAACAGTATTTTCAGAGAGCTCAAATATCAACAAGAGCATTTTCATTGGTAACGCCTATCTTCAACTGTTCAAGCAGAATCAATCTACGTCCATCGTTATTAAGATAGGTATATTTGATACACCCGCTGGAAAAACACTGTTTGAACAGATCCCTATCGTTATGACATCTGTTGTCACTTTTGGAAGTACATTGTTAATGACAACAGACGTCGACCCGTTGAATGACAGTCTCCACCAAGATACATCAGTTGTCTTGGAAAATGGTGAATTAGCATATTCTGTAACTCATGGATCAATCGTGCTTGCATTTGGATCCCCATCACAATCTGTAAATGATGAATGTCGGCTCCCTTTTCCGTTTGAAGTGTTTGGCAAAATCAATGACAGCGATTACACCTTCGATAAACAGCAAAAACCCAAAAGATATTTACCTCAGATACTGTCGGTGGTTGGAAATGAATCTGAAGTATGGTGTGCAAAACTATTGCTTAACAATCCTTTGAAACTCTCTGGAGAATCCATTCATCTAAGAAAAAAGATAAAACATTCCACAGTCGGAAATAATATTAGTGAGAACTCAAAAGCACATCGTTTTTCCACTGACACTTCCACATCTTTTTCAATGGAAGGTGAAAGAATGTTGACTATAAGATATAGATACGAAGGAGAAACTGAGCAAGACGCACGATTAGTCAGCAATAAGTACACACCTTTGGAAAATGTCGTGGATCTGCAAGAAATTCATTCTGTATTGAGAAGAGACAATGTGAATATTGAGTTGGTCTCTGAAATTAGATATTTCAAAGAGGGTAAAGACATTGACCATTGTGGTTGGGTGATTCTACCTCCCTCCTTCGTAATTGAATTGAAATCTCCAGAAACCATGTTAAAACTATTGCTCAAACGAACCAGCAGTAGTCACAATTCACAGAAATAGTAATCATAGTATTCAAAACGTTTAATACATAGCCGAGTTCAGAACCAACAGTCACCATTCACAATTATTGTTGTTGTTGAATATTCACATTCGATGACAGATCCTTCTCTCGATCTTTTAGCACCTTCAAGGATTGTGTGAGCTGAAATTTGATATCCTGTAAAATAATTCGATCCGAAATATTATTCGCATCTTGTGGAGTCAGTACAAACTTTTGTTGTGTCATGGTCTCGGCAGCTCGTACTTGTTCCTTCAACTTGTCTATTCGTTGTTTTTGAACTCGAGCCAAATTTCGTAACATTTTCAATTCTGCTTCTTCAGCTCCTGTCGAAGAGGGCGACGAGAGAACTGATCGAGGAGATGTCACCGAGGTAGGAGAAGCAGATGACGACGCCGAAGGACTGAGTCGACTACTACTACTACCTCCAGAATGATGACCTTTCCTTTTCATGGCCTCTAATAAATATCCAATGCCACCATTTTGTTTCATTCCCATGTCTAAATAGAGTAATTTTAACATGAGCACTGGATCTGAATAAATCATTAATGCACTTGCTGCCTGTGATTGTTGTTCTTCCCTTTTCATGACTTCTCGATGTTCCTTAATTTTCTCTTTCAAAATATTCTCTAAGGGTGTCTTGATCGAGTCACTATTTTCAATGGATGTAATGACACCATCGAGATCCAACTCGGAAAAAAGAGATCTTATTCGAATTCTCACAAATGAATCTAATGGACAAGTCATGAGTGAGGTAAAGAGAGTCAAGACCTTTGCTCGATATTGTCCATCTCGTTGGGAAGCAAAGGATGTCACCAATGAAGAGAATGGGTTCATGGAGAGAGAGTTATTTGAAGAACCAGTGTCACTTATCAACGAAGACTGTGAGTTTCGAGTATTGGTATTCGGAGTACTCAATTGAGCTAATCTTGTACACTCGATCACAAAGGCATCAAATACAATCCAAAAACCTTCTTCGCTATGATTACACAACAATATGAAAATATCCAAAATGTATTTCCTCGTCACCAATGATTCCTTCTTGGTCAAAATATTCGTCAAAATTGTAATTGGAGATGGATACTCTAGAAATGGAGCATAGAATTCCTTCTCAAGCAAAATGAGTAAACAATAAATATAATTTCCCTGTACAACTTTTTCTTTCTGTGTCTTGTATACATGATTCAACTTTTCAATGACTTTTGAAATGAGTTTTACGCCTCCTTTCTGAACAAATTCTTGACACCAATGTTCATCTTTCATTTTTAACAGAGTGGCCAATGTTGCCAAATATTGTGGATCCGAGCTCTCTAACTCGAGCAAAATTCTATTCAATACAAAACTAACACTCACTTGTTTCAACTCTTCAATCACGGAGGACGTTCGTTGAACTCGTCTTTCTTTGGTTTCAATCTCTGGTATCTTTAAAAATGTATCGAGTCCACTAGTTTGAGACTTTTCGCAAAATTTAGATAATTTTTCAATGGTGTGACAAATGGCATGAATGTCCAAATTATTTACAAGAGTGGCAGGTGTCCAGTTGGTTGGAATTTCGTTCGATAAGGATTTACATTCTTCTAAAAAGAAGGAAATATTATTGTGAATGAGAGAAGCATCTCCTTGTGGTTCGAGGGATATCTGTGCCATGTAATCTCCAGCTCGTAAATTCTTTACCAAACAAATTAATCTGTCATGACAAATTTGGTAAAGCGACAGCAGTCAACAAAAAATCATAACATTCGAAAATTACAAAAATCCATTGCAACAGTTCATAATCATCACAATTATTGACTTCCAATAACACACACATCCACTACAACACCTACCTCACTAACACCACTCCATCCTTCAACAATTCCCACAAATCCTTCTCTGTATCACTCAACGTCTCTGATTCCAACCATTCTTTAATGACTTTCCTTTGCAGTTGCGAATACGAAGGTGCCACTGAATTTGCACTCTCTTTCAATGCTGCAAACAATCCCGAAGTATTTCCACTACTGAGATGAATGGATTGTCTTCTCAGAGATTGCCTCCGACTGATCGCAGCAGTTACTGCATGAGGCTGTTGACTCGATGATGAGGCAACTGCTGTTGGGGATGATTGCATTTTTTTGTAACGTGGTTGTGTTTTGTTTTTTTTGAAAATGAATAATTTGTCGAGTTTGATCGATCTCGAAATGGTGCTCTGTGTTCAGAAACAATGAAATTAGAAATTCACGAAAAGAACAAAGAAGGAAATTGGAAAATGAAAATTGAGAGAGATGATCACATTTCGAGACTAGTAGAGGAATGTGAAAGTTTATGGAAGATTTCTAAATTGTGGAAATGTCAGCCATTAAAATCAAAAATGTCATCTTCTGGTAGAGGAGCTGAATTGGAGAGAGAAGAATAGGTTGGAAGGTTTGTGTTATTTATTCCATAACACAAAGCTAAAACAAATATTCATTTCAAGGATGGATTGAAAATGAAAAAGGAAAAAAGGCTACAGCACTGCAGGTTCCCAAGTTGTCTCCAACCTCAGTACTGATGCAGCTCGACGATGCTTAACTTCTCAAATCGGACGGGATGAGGTGCATTCATCGTGATATGGCCGTAGCCATTCAAGTTCTCTTTTTACTAGTTTTCATACTCCATATGTATTCTTAAATTCTCATACATCCAAACACAGCCTCAAACAATTGTGTTGACGAAATGTATGTTTGTAATTTGATATTTCCAAAGGAAGGCATTATGCGTATTCTGATTCGACATGAACTCGGATGTATATTCGCATTGTATTGTGTAATGATTTGTAGCGACAACGTTGTCATAACAACCCCGCCAACCAGAAAACAAAACCACTACGAAAAAAATTCACGACAACCACAGCTGTACTGTGTAACAACACTACAACTATAGACCACCCGAACGAATTTTTAAATCACTCGCTACAATTCATACAACAACAATTTATTGTATACAAAATGGGTTTGCTTGATTTCATTAGAGGTCTCAGAAAATCTGATAAGGAGGCTCGTATTTTGATTTTAGGTCTTGATAACAGCGGAAAGACTTGCTCGTTGAAGAGTTTGGCAGGAGAGAAGGAGGAAATTTCCACAGTTATGCCAACACAAGGATTCAATATTAAATCAGTGCAAACTGGTAACGTGAAACTCAATGTGTGGGATATCGGAGGTCAAAAGGCTATCAGACCATACTGGCCAAATTACTACAAGAATGCCGATGCCATCATTTACGTGGTTGATTCAACAGACAGAAATCGTTTTGAAGAGGCAGGATACGAACTTGATTGTTTGTTAAAAGATGAAAATCTTGCTGGAATTCCATGTCTTGTTTTTGCTAATAAGCAAGATATTCCTCTCATTGCTGCGTCTGCTGGGAAATAGCTAAAGTACTGAATTTACATGCTATCAAGGGAAGAGATTGGCACATTCAAGCCTGCAGCGCAAAGACTGGAACAGGTCTAGATGAAGGTATTCAATGGGTTCTCGGAAAGCTTGATCTTGTTGAATCCAAGTAATTGTAAAATTTCAATAACCTGTAACACATAAACTCAATTTTTTCATCAGTCGTGGTTGAGACCTGACATGTTATCATTGAGTGCTCTTTGTCATCCTTGTGTTTGTCACAAATGCCTTGCCTTTATTGCAGACGCCAAATTCAAATTTAATACGCAATCGACATATTTGCGCACCAATCTTGTCCTCTTTCAATACAGGTCAAAAACGTAACTGCTCAACCATATTTATTCAATGAAGCAGGATTCAAAAAAAAGCACTGCCATCTGTCACCACAGTTTTTTGCAAATCACCATCCACAAATTCACGTTCAGTCTTCAGAACAGCCAGTACTACGAGTAGTCACAACAACAATGGGCCAAAATCAAGCCACCTCTCTTCTCACCTCTGCACACTCTGCCGATGACATTCGAGATTTTCGAAAGGGACAAGTATTTACGCCCTTCGATCACAAACACAACAATTCCAACCAAAAACTCATCAACCCACAACCTCGATCGACGATGATTTTGCAGAGCGCATGAATCTACAAGGACTCGAACGGAATACAGACAGTAACAGCGGTGGTAGTAAAAGAAATAGTTTCAAAATTCCTTCATCATCATCCAACAATAATAGACGAAGAAGTCAAACCACGACAGCACCCACTCCAACAGCAGCCACACGATCCCGTATGAGTTGTTACTATGGAAGTTCTCCGGTTCAGCAACAAGAATCCATCTTACAACAAGAATTACAACGAAAACAACAAGCGCAACAAGAGCAAGAAGAACAATTACAACAAAAACGAACACAACGAAGAAAATCGTTTAATATCATCTCGAGAAAGAATAGTAACATGTTTTAAGTAGCATGTTATTTCTATTTTTGCATTTCGGATAATGATCATCTCGAATTGACTGTACTATGACTATAATACAACAACTACCACACCGCTTACCCACTGCTCTGTACACTATGAACTCTAGTTTTCAACAAATTGTAAATAACAAGCTTTCTCTTTGAAAAACCTGTGCAAAGACGGCATGAATAAATTCTAGCTGCACTCAAAAAAACTCTCAAAACGAAAATGCTGTACACAAGAGTTTAAGGCAGACAAAAAAACATCCTTAAGGACGTGAACAATTTCATACAATTTCCATATTTGAGAATTGTTTCAATTTTCCAATTCGTTTGTAAACAAGTGTGTGTTTGAAAACAGAGCCGCCATTCATTCATTCAAACAAAACAACTCACCCATTCACATCGCACAACATGTTGTCCAAGCTGAATCGTCAACCTTCTAGATTACCATTCGTTGTACAATCTTTAAAGAACAACAACAACAAACTATTACAACATCTCAACTCGAAATCCATCCTAGTGATGGGATCTTCTCAAGTGGTTCAAACTCGAAACCTTCAACTGAAAACTCCTCTTCATATCGGTTTCTTTGATGATGTTGCTGGTACTTATAAAACTCTTCATAATCCTTTCCATTTGAGATTCAAACTCTCCATGAAACCTTGGGAGTTTAGAACAGGATATTTCTTCTGGTATTTGAATTTTGGAGGAATTCTTATCCTTTCGGCAGTGTTGGCCGTGTCCATGTTCTTTGTCTTTTATTATGGATTTTACTTTTTATATGCCAATGTAGGAATTAATGGTTTGAGAAGATTCTACAATCCTCATCCCTTCTTGGAGGTTAGAAACGGAAAGGATTTGGCTGAGACGTATGATCCTCTTGGAAAGTTGTATGTGTATTTGAGTCCTTTCAGAGGTGAGGATAAGACCTTGGTGTTCTATCGAGAATTAGAGGCAGCTGCCAAACGAAGACTTTAATGGAAAGGAGAGTGGAATGAAGAGAGAATGATCATTGGGAGTTTTACGGCACAATAAATGGAGTTTTAAATATAACATACTTGTGTGAGTTTTGTTCTTAATATTTGGATAGTCTTTCTCGCTCCTTGAAATCAAACCGACTCTAAGATGTGAAAAAAGCCTTAATTCATTCGTTCACGTGTAATTCCAAATCGATTCCAATACTAGCCCTAACAAAGATCGCCCTCTTTTCACGTGCCTGTTATTGAAATTCTTCTATTTTCAGTTTCTGAACCACAACAACAAGCAATAAAAAAATGCCAACTCCCTATCCCTTGAATCCACAAGTACAACCACCCATGATGATGATGCCTACGAACGGACCACCTCCTCCGCAATGCTCATCCAAAGTAGAATTACATATTTCTTGTCGTAATTTGAAAAATGTAAGTCTTGAAGAAATCATGAAAATTTCATCTGATGAAACATTTTTGATTAGATGGACGTGTTGAGCAAGTCTGATCCGAGAGTGTTGGTTTATATTGGATATCCTCAGAACCATCCACAATTTGTAAGTACATTCAATAGCCAATTATTTATCCTGTATCATTCTGAATTTTCAAAATTTATTCGTGATCGTCTCGACAATTTGATCTCGTTTTTTCTCAATCTAAAACAACATGACTGTAGACTTGGAAATTATTGGGCGAAACTGAAACTGTGCGAGACAATTTAAATCCGAACTTTGTGAAATCTTTTGTTTTGGATTACTTTTTTGAAGAAGTTCAGCATTTGAAATTTGCTGTGTATGATATCGATAACTCGACCGCTACATTGAATGATGACGACTTTATTGGAGAAATGACAACTACTCTGGGCGAAATTTGTGGAAGCAGAGGTCAAAAATTAATCAAACATCTTTGTGTTGGTCATTCCAAGACATCCCGAGGAACAATAATTGTCAGTGCCGAGCAAATCAATTCAAATGTGACCGATGATGTGGAAATTCAATTGGCTGGCATTTCGTTGGCGAAGGTATGTCATAATATCATTTTAGAAAATTTTATTGACACATGTCTCTCTTTTTTAAATTCAATGTTGAATGTTGTACTACTGCTAATGGATTGTCATTTTCCATGATGGCAATTGATTTACAATTAATAGATGGACTTTTTCGGAAAGGTAAGTGATTACAGTGACTTGGACGAGATGTGACATTGATCTTCACAATTATATTTTGCATGACTAACAGTCCGATCCATTTTTCATTATTGAAAAGCTCCACAATGGACAATATATTAATGTTTTTCAATCGGAAACTATCATGAATACACTCAACCCAGTTTGGAAGCCTTTCAGAATGCCATTAACCAAATTGTGCAATGGAGACGTGATGAGACCTCTAAAAATTAGTGTCTATGATTATGACAAATTCTCTCAACCAGATTTCATTGGAGAGTGTGAAACAAATCTTGATTCCATTATGAAGGGCACTCTCTCTCTAAAATTGATCAACAAGAATAAGAAGAAAGGAAAAGAGCACACTGGAGATTTAGTTGCAAAATCTGCCAAACTCGTAAAAAATTATTCATTCTTGGACTTTATTTCTGGAGGACTTAGGATGAATTTGTTGGTTGCCATAGATTGTAAGTTGATTCATAATTATGAATTCAAGAAATATTTAATACATTATTTGTGTTTCGTGATCATAATTCCTTTGACGCATCAACACATGAAATAGTTACTGCCTCAAATGGTAATGTTACTGATCCTCACTCCCTTCACTATAACAAGCCAGGTCAAATGAATCAGTACGAGTCTGCCATTTATGCAGTAGGTCAAATTCTCAGCGATTATGACTATGATAAGAAATTCCCATGTTTTGGTTATGGAGGATATATTAATGGCTCAACTTCTCACTGTTTTGCATTGAATGGAAATCCTCAACAACCAGAATGTTATGGTGTTGAAGGAATTTTACAAGCATATAGACAAGCTCTTAATAATGTTTCTCTGAGTGGACCAACGTTATTTGCGAACGTGATTAAAACAGCATGCCAGATTGCCTCCCAACCAATTTCACAACAAAATCAAGAATATTATATTTTGTTGATTATCACAGATGGAGCTATCAATGATATGGATTCAACCATTGAAGAAATTGTGAGGGGAAGTGAATTACCTCTTTCCATAATTATTGTAGGAGTTGGAAATGCCGATTTCAAGTCCATGGTCACTCTCGATGGTGATGATGGAAGGCTCAGATCTCCTTACACCTTCAAATACGCAAGTAGAGACATTGTACAATTTGTTCCATTCAATCAATTCAAGAATCAACCTTATACCTACTTGGCCAAAGAAGTGTTGGCTGAAATTCCTCAACAAGTGACTGAGTTTATGAAGATGAGAAATATTGTTCCAAATCCAAGAGTTGTCGTCGCCGAATATGTTCCTCCAATGAGTGAAGAATTGCCAAGAGGTTCCCTCTCAGAAAATTACAACCCAAACCTTGCCACACCGCCCTCATCATCGAGTGCAATCTCAGCAGTCACAACAACTACGGCAGTAACCTCAACACAACCCTATCCAACCAATGTACAATACAAGATCTAGGTTATGCACTATCAGATAATGAATTTCATCATTAAAGCACATATATTGTGAGTTGACAACCCTTAGAATTTCCAATGCATTGTAGCACCAGCCTCAAAGAACGGCAATGCATGTTTATAACAGGAAAGTCAAAAGAATGCTTCAAATGACGGAATAAAGGAAAGAATTGTAGATTATTCATGGCTACGGCCATATCACGATGAATGCACCTCATCCCGTCCGATTTGAGAAGTTAAGCATCGTCGAGCTGCATCAGTACTGAGGTTGGAGACAACTTGGGAACCTGCAGTGCTGTAGCCTTTTTCATGTTTTAACACGAAGACACCAATTGTCCTCTTGTATTATCTTGATTACTTCATCTATGCAAACGAAACCAATAATTTGTTGTTCAAGAGAACGTTCTTTGCGTTTTTGATTTTATGCCACCTCAAGAGCTGTTTCACATCATCAACCACAACACGTCACGAAGAAAATCAGCAGACTCTGAATTTTTGTAAGCCAAAAAAAAATGGATCTCATCGATGAAGTTGCTCAACAATCCACTGATTTCTATCGTGCCTCGAAGCGATTTGTGACTCGGTGCAAGAAGCCTGACTCCAAGGAGTTCTCCAAGATTGCTTTTGCTACTGCTGTTGGATTTTTGATTATGGGATTCATTGGATTCTTTGTCAAGCTCATCCATATTCCTATCAACAATATTATTATTGGACATCAATAATCATCATCATGATTATTGTTCATCATCATCAAGGTTCAAGAGAGTGATTGCTTGTAGTAGTGCTCTAAAGAGAGTAACGGACTCGGTTTCAACAAACTTGTTCCGCCGCTTGCTCTCATCAGCCAATTACAATCTCGCACAACAACAACTAGTTTTATAGACACCCATGATGATTCTTTTGTATATTCCTTTCCCTTCCCCACATCTCTTCTCAGCATTTTTGCTTCTCTTATTATTATAAAACAATAAAAACATCTTTGTAATTCATCGGGCCATGTCCAAGATTGAAATAATCCACAAAGTCGGTTCGCTAGAGATCATCCAAAGAGTGGAATAGTTGTTTTGTCTCAATTCTGATGCCAATCAATAGATTGTAGAAATAGAAGACGGTTTTTTATTGGCTCAATAGGAGCACAGTGATGAAAACATGGTTCGAACAATCGTTTGTGTCCTTCCTTCGAGATTGACGATGTGAGCTTTGACTGATATTCGTTTGAAATTGACCTCTCGTGCAGCATTTACAATGCTTCGTTTCTGTCCAAATACATGTCAAGCTGATCCAATTGGTCGTCAGTGGCAAATTCTGAGAGTACCATGTCGACCAACTTGAAATTACTAGCCACAGCATCAATCAAAGGTTGATTATTCTGTATGAACGTGTCTTCCAAGTACAGTTTCCTCAAAGTATGATTATTCTTGACAATTCTCACCAAAGCGTCCATACATTCGTCGTCAACTCGTGTATTGAAGGAGAGATCCAATTCAGTGAGACATGTATTCTCGACGAGGGCATCTGCCAGGTCATACACTTCATCATTTGAAATGTTCTTATTTTGTAAATTAACGGAACGAAGGAGTGGATTATTACGTTTCAGCTCATCAGAAATTACTTTGACATTTCCATCCTTAATTAATCGTTGGAGAATGATTAATTGTTGGCGTTCCTTTTCCTTTCGCAACTTTTCAGCAGCTTCTTGCTCCAACTTGAGTTGATGTTCTTCACGTTTTTTCTTTTCTGTATTCTCAATTTGTGAAATTTGTTCTTCCATTTTTGTAATTTCTGATTTTGGTAAATACAATGGATAAATATTCTTGACACGTTCTTTCATGAGTTCAATTTCATAGGGTTGTAACAATTTTTCTGGATCTTTTTGTTTATCCATAAGGAAATTCAAACTCGAATTATATTCCGTTCGTTTCGACGTTTGATTATGTTGTAAATCTTTGGCTTGTTTCAATTCTGATTTTAACAAGGTCACTAGATGCATTTTCGATTCTACATGTCGAATCCACTCTTGTAATTTTCCAGATTCATTAAATTCTGCTAACAGTTGTGTCAGTTGTGACGAAAGTGATGATCTTTCCTCTTCAATTTGTTGTTTCAATTTTCGTTCTTCTTCCTCTTCAGCAAGTTTCTTTCGACGTAATTCGTCTGCTTCCCTTCGTTTTGTTTCTTCGAGTTGTTTCAACTCTAAATCTCTTTGAATTCGTTCTTGTTCGAGTTGTAGAGATTTTTCCTTTTCGATTCGCTCTTGTTCGAGACGTTCTTGTTCTTGGTCTTGTTTCAATTTTTCCAGAGCTAATTCTTCTTGTTTTCTTCGTTGTTGTAACAAGAGTGCAGAATCAGAGAGATTGGAGGTTTCAGAATTGAATTCTGTGGAAGAAGTGTTCGTGTCAGAATTGGACAATTGTGTGACATTTGTTTCAGAAGTGGTAGTGGTAGTAGTAGTAGTAGTGGAGGAAGGATGGATGGATGAGGAATTTTCTTTTGATTTCTCTTCCGTTTCGTCATCGTCTTCACTCAAATCCGAGTCATCACTTTCTAACATGGATTTCATTTTAGCTTCTAATTCTCGTTGTTTTTTCAATCTCTCTTCAATTTCTCTCTGGTGTTGTTCTTCTCTTTCACGTTCTTCTCTCTCCGAAATTGCTTTCAATTTTTGATACAAATTCAATTGAGAATCTGTTAAACCTGTTGGGAGATGAGTAGAAGGTGAGACAGAATCTTTTCGTGAACTATTAGACATGGTTGGAGAGCATGCACTTGTGGAGGAATTCACACAAGTCGAGGTTGGAGTCGTGGATTGCTCATCTGTATTGAGTTGTGAAGAGTTGAAAGTAGTAGTTGAGGAAGTTCCACTGATTTGAATGGTCATGGAATCTTCATCGGTCGATGCTTCATCGACTGCTGTTGTATGATGTTGCTGCTCGTCAGAGGTCGTTGTTTCTGAATGAGAGTTGTTTTGCTCTTTTTCTGCACTTGGAGTTCCAACACTCTTCTTCTTTTCAAAGTTCAGTAAATCTTCGACAATTTTACCGACATTTTTGTTTTTCTGAATTTGTGACTCTCGTGTGTAAGCATCTGTGAAAATGATCACATTTCACATGATTTCATCATTATGTTTTTCAATAATTTCATTGATTAGTTTCAATTTCATATTATTACACAACGAAATGAATAATAAGGTCAACAATGTCACAATTCAAATTTCACACAAACACATACCCTTATAGAATTTGAGCAATAATTTTGCATCTTCATCTCCATTCATGGCCATATTCTGCACATCCATGGCCAATGTATATGATTTTCTACCGCTTCTTCTTCTCAATGCAATTCTCTCTTCAGAAACTGTGCGTTCATGATGATGTTGTTGACTCTCTTCATGATGAGATTGAGAGCTTTTCTCCAATTCGGAATTTGAACTATCCTCAGTTCGTGTTTTCAATGCACCCAGAGATAATGCCTGAACTTGAGGATGTGACATTTTTACATTGGAAGCATTCTCAAAGTCTTCGTCGTCCTCTTCATCACTTTCTTCATCCAAATCCTTTTTTTGTTTGAAAAAATCGAAAATACTCTTTCGACGTTTTTGATGTCTTCTTCGTGAAGGTTTCTTATCGCTTGAAATTGGTGACCTCTCAACATTGACAGGGTTTCCAGGAGCTAGATGATGTGGAGGAGTTGTTTGAACTTGTTTGTCACGATGATTTTCGACAACAGCTGTTGTGACACGTCTTGGAGTTTTCACTTTTGTGTTGTGATTTTCCAATGTTGTTGTTTCTGTTGTGCTTTCTCCTTCTGTTTGTACGAGAATTGGAGGTACACCTCTTGGAGAACTCAGCACTGCAACAGATTTTCTTCTTTCTTTCGTGTCAGTAGGTTCTTTCTTTTTGAAAAGGGCTTTCAATCCGACCATTCTTCGGAGTGATGATGTTTTTGACAATTATTGGTGTGGAGATTAAAAAAGTACAAGGAGTATAATAAATGTTGTGAAAATTATGATCTTTTGTATGCACTAATAGTATGGAATAGAGCAGGATGAGCGCCGAGAAGTCGAACCAACGACGACAGTTACCAATACAAAAATATGAGTATTATTGAAATGGCAAAAATTAGCATCACAGTTGATGACAGTTGTTGTTTCATATTGACATTGAAAATTGTACAACATTTGAGTATTCCATCATTTTGAAAAAGTCAATGGTTCGTTCGGATGGGTGGTGTTTGAAAATGGATAATTCGTTTTGTTGCCAAGATCCGATCGTAAAACATCATACAAAAGTTGTGGTTGTTGTTGTTGCAAAGAGTCGATAATTCGTTTTGTTTCAAGTGATGATGATGAGTGCAGACATTGTTAGAGCATTGAGTAAATGCTGCAATGAATTCAAAGTTTGAACCTACCAAATGACGAGTGGGAAGAGTGGATTTTTTTTTGCTAATGTGTTTGGCAGGTGACAAGTAGCTTTGAATAAGTCAATATTGCTCTTTTTTAGATGCCTTGTTCTGCTTTGGGTTTTGTTTACTGACAAATAAAAGGTTGAATAGCAATCGTAGACCAAACAAAGTCTCAGTAGTATTGAGAAGATTCAATCAAGGAAAACCCAGCGCACAACATGAATGCATCACTGATACCACCTCTAACACATCATTGATCATCGACCATTTCCTCCTCTAATGATCTTCTTCTTTGAGCACTCGCTGGCTTTACTACCTTAAAGTCAGAAAAATCAGGTGTTCCTTCTAGCTCAAGATTTTGTTCATTGCAAAGATGAAGCATGCAAATGAAACAAAATGGAACAGAGACTTCGGAAAAGTCTGGCTTTTTTTCGTTTGCCTTTGGTTTGGATGTGTTTAGAGATGAAACTACATCTGAGAAATTAAGGTCTGTTCTGGATGTCGTTTCGATTTCTGTCCACAAATGATCTTTCAATGCTCTCACATCTACTTGCTTGGCTCTAGTGGCATAGGTGATATTGAGCTTTTGCACTAATTTGGGAGCTTCAATTAACTTGGCTCCAGCAACCATGGTCACTTCGTTTGGATTGTTCAATTCTTGAGGTTTTAGCTGAATGTCTTCCATGGTCATTGAGTTGTTTGAATCGTTCAGTATTGTATTTACAGTGTCTTGTTGATGTTCAAAAGATGAAGGAGGCTCTATCGAAGAGGTGGCCATGGTTATGTTCGTTTGATTGTTTTCAATGTCTGTCATTGTAGTCATTGCTGTAGCATCTGCAGATGGCTGAGCGGCTTCTGTTGTTGTGTTATTCGTTCCAAATCCAGTGTCAAAGTTATCAAAACCTCCAATGTCCATCTCTCCAAACCCGTGTGGAGCATTGAGTCCCATTTCTTCATCTTCATCACTATCGTCATATAATTTACTGGATGTCGTAATAAACATTCCATCTTGGGTGAGTCTTTCAGGTGCCGTAGTCTTTGGTGGTTCTGTATTGCTGTTTGCACTTGAGGAGGAGCTTGTTTTACTTCGAGCACCCTGTTCGACAACGGCTTGTAAATGTTTATCTGTAAACGCGGCTGGAAGATTGAATGGTCTCAACAACATGCTTAAATCATAATGAACGTCTGTAGGGAGTAAGGTCAGCTTGGTTGGCAAATTCTTAATTTGATTGTCCTCAGGTTTTTTGGAATACTTGAATTGTACAGAATAGTCAATGGAAGAAGGGTCGTTTAAAAAGTCAAAGACATGAGGTTTTGACTTTTGTGTTCGTTTTTTCGATTTCTTTGCATTTGTGCCTTGAGTTTTTGATTTCGCTGATGGCTTCCAATGTTCAATACCAGCCCAATGCTTAATCTTGGTGGCATCAAAGTATTCATAGTCGTTGTCGACTGTGATTGTTTCAGGATTTTTTTGAATCATTTCAGTGATTGATGTTGGTTGTGAAGGCTCATTTGCTTGAAGCTTGTTCTGTTGCTCTATGATAACAGTGTCATCATCTCCAATTTCTTGGGGTACAACATCTTGTGGTTCTGAGTTGGCAAAATCTGTGTCAAATATACCCAAACCATCATCGTCATCATCGTCATCGTCATGATGGGCGTTTGCAAAGTGATCTGGTGCCAAACCTCCAACCTCAGTCACAGCAGTAATTAAGGCATTGGCAGCGTCACCACCAATTGAAAGTTTGTGAGGTATTTGTGTGGTCGTGTCGAGAGGCATGCCATAAGTTTGAGGTATGATGCCATTCTCTGTCGTGGCTGTATCTGGTGGACCAAAATCGTCAATTCCGCCTCCAAAACCTCCACCGACATCAAAGGTGAAATTGTCTGTGAGTGATGGTGGCTGATCCGAAGCAAATCCGTTTGCATCAGATGTTAATACAGTAGGTTGGGATTGATTTTCTTCGGTGGAGAAGGGTTGCAGCTGTAATGGCATGCCATCATTCTCTTGTTGCTGAGCGGATTGTTGTTGTTGCTGCGTTAGTTTGGCTCGTTCTTCCATTTCTTCAAGCATTTTCTCATCGACGAATGATGTAGTCAACAGTCGCCCCATTGCGCTCTTATCCAAAGCAATGGGATGAATTCTTTCTTCTTCTTCATGGACAGATGTTGCTCCCTGTCGTTGTTGCTCTGTTGTCGCTGCTGTTTGTTTTGTTTGATTAGGACGATTATTCTCAGATGTAGATTTCATGTATGCATAGTCCCAATTTTTCGAGTCTATTATAACTTCACAACCGTATCCAAGGCCTAAATTGTTTAAAAGCAGAGAATTGGCGCTGCCTACATCAAAATTATTGGAAGATCCTAACGAGGTATGGTACAAAGGTTCTATCACATAGGAAAGTTCGAGCTTTTTGACAGTGATGTTATTAATGTTCGTTTCAAGAGTGTTAACACCATGCCTGACCCGTTTCTTTTTAGACTTTTCGTCTCCATCTTTGTTGGCACCATCTTCTTCTTCATTATTTTCTGAGGACGACCCCTTTTGAGGATCAGCCCTTGCAAAGCTTGTTAATACTTTGTAGGCCTCTGTGTGAACAGAGTCAACACGAGTTGAATAAATTTTAACACCCGCATCGAGAGTGCAACTGGCAGCTTGAAAACTTCCACCTGTAAGGGTTGTTTCTAAAACTTCACCAATATAATCAATTAAATTCAAATTCCACGTATTTTTGACATTAATCTTATTTTCAGATGATAATTTGATACAATTTTGAAACAGAGATTCCAATTCTGAAGATGTTAATGTTCGTGAAGTTGTTGTTCCTGCAGCGCTACCACTGAGATGAGCTCCACTTCTTCGATGTTCTGTTGTTAAAAATCCAACACCAACGCTCTTTCTTTTATCACGTCGCTTTTGATTGTGTCGTTTTTCGTTTTCATCGTCGTTAATTTCAAGAGCATCCATCTGTGATGGAACAAAAAGAGAAGACTTTCTCCGTGATGATGATGATTTATGTTTAGCCGGAGCTGGTGATTCAAATGTTACGGATCCAGTGGATGACCTCTTTTGTTTACCTGGAGAGTTTTCCTCTTCATCCAATATTTCTTCATCCTCCTCTCCAACAACATTTCTCACTTCTTCTTCACCATCAGAGAAATCATCATCGAGGCCTCGGACTCTTCAACGACTCGTTTTGCCTTGCTCGAGGAAGAAGGCTTCTTGGTAACAGCAGCTTCTTTGCGTCTTGGCATTTTGCTTATTTTTTTAACAAAATATTTTGAATGGCGGGAGTCTCTTTTGCAAAAGCCAGTAAACTGAATTCAAGTAAAACATGCCAACAGTTGCAGAAAATGATTTTTATAAATATTCTCTTAATCGATTAAAACCTGAAGGGGATGAAAATTGTTTGAAAAGAGTTTTTCTAAAGTTGCTTCTCAATGGATCCTGAGAGGCATTCACACTTGGTGTCTCAACGGATGGTATTTCATTCTGTTTCTCCTCAATAGGTTCAACAATGACAATTAACGGAGTATTCAAACCTATCGAGGCTGGAAGTGATGAGCAAGAGCTTGATGCCACGTTCGTCAAGTGCG
Source organism: Naegleria lovaniensis (assembly GCF_003324165.1). Taxonomy (NCBI): domain Eukaryota; phylum Heterolobosea; class Eutetramitea; order Acrasida; family Naegleriidae; genus Naegleria; species Naegleria lovaniensis. The sequence goes on from NW_025407839.1 coordinate 203,057, forward strand.
TGGACGAATGATTGGGTACTTCATTTTCTGTCATGGATGCTTCTTCTTTACATTCTTCTGCATTGGGAGAGGAGATTGAGGATGAGGATGAATTAAAACCATCGGATCGAGTGGGATCCATAAAAGTTGAATAAAGAGAGGGTATTGGAAGGTGTTCCGTCGAAACTAATGGTGATGGATTACTTTCTACTTGGACAGGAACTTGATGGGAATGAGTATTGGCCTCCTGTGACGACTTGTTACTGTTTCTCAAAATGGTATTCAATAAAATTCGAATTCTGAGTTTTGACAACAAGCAAAAGATTGTGAAAACTCCTCCATAAGCAAAGAGAAGACCAAAAAGAAAGAGCAATGATGACATCCATGGTTGGAGATAATAATTCACAACGCTGTAGGGCCACTGAGAAATTAAATGCAATTCAGCTAAAATTTGTAACCAAATAAGTAAGTTGTTGGAAAGAGAACAACAATGAAAATGTGCCAAAATCGAAAAACCAAATTGGAAAAGAAGAAATCAATAAGACAGAAAAGACCCGTCATTCCATGAAAGGCTACCGTGCTAATGTTGGTTCAAATTCAAATGTCACACAGTTGAATTCAACAAAAAATACTTACAAGTAACTCACTTCTGTGCTCGATTCCATTGAAAACATAATCCAATAACCCACGGATACAATCACTGAAGATGTCGTTGCAATCTCTCCGAACAACCACATTCCATTAGAAGCCATTAACATGAAAGTTCTCAAATTGGAATTTTCAAAATTGGTCGATTTCAGTTTTGGAATTCCAATCTTCTTTGAATTCCTGTACAATTTACTGAAAATACCAAATAAATAAATCCCAAAATGACTTGTCCTGTAAAATAGACGGTAAATAAGAGGGCAGTAAAGTTCGTGAGAAAAGACACAAACACCAAAGGTGGTTGTTTCTCGAAATGCAATTGTTTGAGTAAAATTGAAACGAGAGCCCACATGGCGATCATAATTCTGTATAAATAGAGTGAAATGGTGATTGGAAATTTGAAACCAAAGGATTCAAAGATGAATTGGGAGGGATCTCTCAATCTGTGGCGTTTCACAACATTTCCATTAAACATTGAAATTACGTAAAAACAAGACAAATGAATACTTACCTATTGTAAATAACATTTTCAAGAGGGATTGTGTAATGACCGTTCGATGCATTCGAACAAGTCGATTCATTCAATGTGGAAGATGTGGAACCTTCTCCATTCGAGTGGGTGTCATCTTTTTCAATTTTCTTTTCACCTCGAGTGAAATCGGAAACTTCTACACTTGGTAAAGAAATTGTGAAATGATTTTCATTCACGGGTTGAATGCCATGAGAATACGAGACCTGATGGTCATTCATTTCAGTTTTAGAATGGTTGAGAAGAGGATTGGATGAGAGTTGACTTCTAGGAGAGAAGGATGTTGATTCGCTGTGGATGGTCAAGTTGCTTCTTGGAGAGAGAAGAGAGGTGTTGGTGTTGGTGGTCGTAATGGCAGTCATTGGAGAGGATGGATCGCTGTTCGTGGCGGCCATAATTTCTTCTGATTCATCCTCTTCATCTTCTTCTTGTTGACAAGTGACTGCTAGTGGAATGGAACGAGATGACTGCTGGTCATGATTTGTTTGTTGAATCTCCTCTGATTGGACATTCATCTTTAGCTTTCGACTCTTTTTATGAAATAGAAAACCCTTCACACAATACACAACCACTGCTGAAAATACCAAAAAGACCAACAAGCAACAATTATTCACCAAAAACAAGTATCGAAAGAGATGGGAAGGACGATCCAATTGAGTTGGAATTTCATATCGAGAGTCCATGGTTTAGTAGTTGAGAAAGAATATGAGAATCAGTGAATTGAGACTAGTTTTTTCACACAACAAAATTTCAATAGAGACGGACAAGGGAGTATGATGTGTGTGTCAATAAAAGTGATTTCACACGCTTCTGTAAATGGTTGGTTGCCAAAGAATAGGAGTCAACAGATCAGAATGAGAAGTTGTTAAAAAAGGCGATAAAAAGAGGAGAATACGAAGAGTTCCTTCCAAGAAGAAAGATGTCTTCAAAATTGGCAATACGTAATGGAATTTAGTGGAACAGCGGGCTGAAGAGTGTGAGCTCTCTCTTTTGCATATTCTACATAAATGGTAACAAAATTTTTTTGTCAACACGAACCCAAAATTCACGTGACTGGGTTTGACTTGACATGCTTTCTAGAGAATGAAATTAGGAGAATCAAGTAATCGGAGAGGATATCATCGCCGAAGGAAAATTTTGGCGTTGTCCTCACCTCTAGTGTGTGTGTGTGTGATTGAAATTCGTGATAAAGAATCTTTTTTTCTGTAGATCTGACGAGAAGAATGTAAGGGAACGAGAAGAGTTGTTGTGGTGGTGGAGAGATGAGCAAGTTGTGGCGATAACATCCCTAAACAGTTGAAAGCGTCCTAAATTCAACCAATTTCATGGGAGAATACTGATGGGTTTGATAGAGTATCTCGGAGATCAACAATTGAATAAAAGTAAATTTTGAAATCAATCGTTTTTGCGTGTGTTAATGAATTCTGTATTCTCGAGTTACAATGGCAAGTCCCAATCCATCTCAGTGGCTTGTGAGGATGGCCTTTCAAGTTTAATTTTGCCTGACTCTGGGGAATTGAGCAGTTTCAGAGTTCGTTGTTTCATCTGGTGTTTAGAAACGGTATCCCTCGAACCTTTAACCTTGAATTGTGAATGACTTGTTGTTTTACGGCTTGAAATTGAGTTGTTCATTCATAATAAGCTTGTTGTAAAGAGGGTGTAAAATAAAACCGGCAAGAGTGTTGTTCTTCTCAGCTAATTTACCATCGAGTATGGTGAGATTGGAATTCAATGATGATGACAAGCCAGAGAGATCCATAAATTGTTGAGCGAATGAAGTGGATGGATCACCACCATCCTCATTGTCACTACTACCAGCACCACCCTCACCAAATACAATAATTCTTCCCTTCAATGATTCTTCACATTCTTGGCAGAGTGCTGATAAATTCTTACTACTCGTTTCTTTGCAATAAGAAAATGAGAGCATTAATCGAACTTGCACATGATCTTGAACCACAACCTCTTCCCCATCATGGAGATTGGTTGGTAAAACAACCATAAAGGGAGCGTGTAAATCTTGTTGAATTTGGGAAAAGTAAGATTGGCAATGTTCAAGTCTGTCATTTGCAATCGTCAAATCCATCTCCAAAAACATGTTTGCAACTTGAGCATTGTTGGCAACACTCTCACGATGAAGGAATAATCCAGGTTGAATCATTTTCACTTGTGTTGACTCATCACCCTTGAAACGAATGGCCTTTAATGCACTTTCAAGTGCCTTTTCCCAAATTTCCTCATTTGGATGTCACAAAAAGTCTTTGGCTTGAGTGATCGACAGGGCTTGACAATTTCTGGATAATGGCTCATCCAATCCTGTGATGCTGAATGATCATAAAAACTTCGATTATCCAAATAAACTTCTGTACATTCCAACACAATGGGATGAAAATCTAATTCATCTTCATGTCCACTAATGGGCTCATCAAAATTCCATGTCAATGGCTCGATATTGATTCCTCCTTGTTTCAATTTCATTTCAATATGTTGTTGAGCAATTCCCATCTTGATACTCTTAAAAGCAGGTTGATAATGAGGATGCTGTCCAATGGTTTTCACTTGTTTTTTAAATTCCTCAGCCATTCGTTGATCATGAGAAATTCGAAACAAGTAGCAAATGGTGGTGGGTGTATCTCGAAGGGTGGCTTGACTACATGGTCGGAATCCTTTTCAATCATTTCGGTGGCTGCTCGGAAGGATCGGACCAGCCAAAACACTTGTAAAGCAAATGCTTGATGAGGATTGTATTCCATGCAGCCCTTCGGAGCCTCTAATAATTCTTGCCACTTGGTTTTTGTCTTTTGAGTGGTGTCTTGTTGTTGTTGTTGTGAAAGCATAATGATGAGGGGTGATGGTCACTTTGGGTATTCTTTTTTATCTACGAACGGAGTGTCTGTTAAAACCAATGCAAGAGTTCCAAGTTCTACTTGACCTTCAATCAACCAACCCTTTTCGTCGTATTACGATCACCCTCATCATTAGAAGCTGTTCGTAATGCATTTGTTTTCTCTGAATTATTTCTCATTGCTCCAAGGTCTCGTATTGAAGTTTTTCAATGGTTGTGTTTGAAAGAATTATTGGACAACGTGTCGAACAAGACATGAGTGAAGAGAGTTGGCTTGGTGGTAACCCTTCACAAGAGGTACGCAGGTTTGCAGGGAGGATCATCTTCTCAAGACAAAGTTCTTGCTTGTTTGGCTTGTCAATGTATTTCTTGATGGCATTGACAAGATAGAAATGACTTGAGCCTTTCGTAATTCCTTCGAAAAAGTAGTCACCAATACCTCCATTGCACACCATCTCGATGCATCTTAATTGTGTTCTGTAATGTTCAGAATGGAGAATATTATACTCTTTGCTTATTCCTAAAAAATTGATAAAACAGACATGCTTTAAATTAGGAAATATTTCAGGGTCCAACATTTTGGAAACAATCTCAGATTCTGAGGCGCTCAATCTTAGATATCTGACATTTGGAAACCTCAATCTATTGGACATTACTCCGCCACTAACAAGATCAACAAAAAGGTATTCAATTTTTGAGAATACCACAAGGTCATTGTGATCGTTTGGTAGAGCACCATTGTTCAAGATCACTCTAGGACATTGTTTGGATTGGGAGTGGAGTTTTGTTAACATTTCAACGTTACCAGCAACAACATCTGAGAATGGTGTCGCTAGCTGTTCATGATATCGATCCCTATAAAACGCCAAACCAACACTCAGCTCGTAAATATAGTGAAAGAGCAAATCAAACTTTGATTCCGTAATGGTGACAAAGATATCAGTGTCGCAATTAATGCCAGCCCTTTCTTTTTCGAATATCTTGTCCAACTTGGTCTTTTGCTGCTTGACACTCTTACCAAACCATTCTCCATGAAAGTAGTCTTCTAATTTTATAATCTCTTTTCTATCTATTTCATCTTGAACTTCGTCTGCATATAACTTTATCGAGGTAAATTTGTCGAGCTGTCGTTCGAGTTCACTGATCCTCAACTTGGCATAAATATCGAACCATGTATGCTCCAAGCTCTTCAGACGAGCCTACGGAAAAAACTCGAGCTCTGACTCAAGTGATAAAGGGCCACTAGGTTATTGAAGACTGGTTTGAATGATTTCTCGAATTCGTTCAGGAAATAGTCATTCTCTGCAACTTGTGGCATTTCAAATTCTGTCGGAAGCAAGTGTGAAAAAATGTGAAGGTAAATTTCGATCGGAAGACTCTCCAGCAGCGAAGGTTTCACGCTGCGACATGTAGGAAGTTGTGCCATTGTTAACGATACCACATTTGCTGTGATATTCTCGTCTCCATTACTGTGGGCTGATGTCTTCTTTTGCTTTTTTCTTGGTGGCATTTTTTTGTGGTGAAAATCTTTACAAAATGACACATGTCAAAGACGAAAAACATTTAACCAATCAATAATCAGCAAGGAAGTAAGAAGGTATATGTAGTGGTGATTATTTCAATTCAACCACGTCAGACGTTATGGAAACTTGACATTTTTTTATTTAAAAGATTTTTATTGATTCGCAATTCTCATCCCCCAGTCATCCACTTACAAATTCTTCAACGAAAAATCCAGAATACCAGTCCTACTTGTTAGATCCATGATGAGGCGAATGAAGTAAGTGTTGTAAATGCTTGTCGTGAGGATGTTTGTGTTGAGCTTCTGTCTGTTCAAACAGAGAGGCCAGTGGCTTTTTACTGACCTTTCCCATTGCGTTTTTTGGAATTTCCTATCAAGTAAGCCACACAGAAATTATTATCATCGATTTCAGTGATCAATTGATAACATGCAAATTGAATGACAACAAGAAATAAACTTACTTGTTGAAGTACAATCAAACGAGTGGGTAGTTTGTATCGAGCCAATTCTTTGGAACAGAATTCTTGTAGTTCCTCCAAAGTTAGAGTGTCGTTGCTGTGACGAAGTACAACAATGGCACCGATTCTTTCACCATACTCTTCGTCATGAATACCAACTACTGCACATTCCTTGACCTTACTCATTCCAAGTATGACTCTTTCAATGTCGAGAGAGGATATTTTATATCCACCGCTCTGAAAATCACAATAAGAGTCCAATTCATTCGTTTTTGTATTGCATCGATCTAGTGAGAGTGTCTTCTAAATAACACTTACCTTAATAATGTCAACACTGGTCCTTCCACAAATTTTGTAATATCCGTCTTCATCAAACAACGCTGTATCACCCGTAATAAACCATCCGTCACTTGTAAAGGTTTTCTTGGTTGCCTCAGATCTGTTAAAATATTCCTTAAACACACTTGGGCCTAACACTAAAGCTCTCCTGGTTGGTTTGGAGACGTAATCTCTTCTCTGGTTTCAAAGTCAATAATTTTCACTTGAACGGTTGGAAGTGGGAAACCAACCATGCCCATTTTTCGTTTGCTTTGTGGTGTATAGGGATTCGAGAGCGCCATACCGATTTCACTCATGCCATAGCGTTCGAGAAGTGCATGGGAGGTTATTTCCTGCCACTTTGAAAATACTGGAGTAGGTAATGCACTACTTCCAGATACCATTAATCTCATCCGCTTAATTTCTTTAGAATATTTCTCCTGTAGATCTTTGGGTAGTTCTTCGTACAAGTGAATGAGCTTGACATAAATTGTTGGAACTGCCATAAAAACATTAATTTCCTTTCCAATCTTTTCTACATTTTCTTTTTCGATATTACTAAGTTTTTTCCAAACAATATTGGGATTAAATTTGCAGAATTGAACAGTAGCTCCAGCATACAATGCACAACACAAGGCATTGGTAATTCCATGGACATGATGAAGGGGTAACACATGGAGAATATGATCCTTCTCGCTCCAACCCCATGCATTCACAAGTACATCAAGTTGATTCAATAAATTGGAATATGTGTAAACTACACCCTTAGGATTTCCTGTAGTTCCGGAAGTGTAGATTATGAGACATCCATCATCTTGGTCATTTCTTTTCAAATCAATCACTTGAGGTACCTCGTGTTCGATTTCATTCCTTGACAAGATACTATGATCATATTCAATAAATTTTACATGCTTTAACTCTGCAAATAGTGGCTCTAATAGGTGCTTTTTATCTGGCTGATAAATCACCATATCACATTTGCAATCGTCAATGTAGTACTTGAGTTCTTTAGTTGGGTGTGATGTGCTGAGTGGAACAGCAACGGCGTTTGTTCTCCAAATTGACCACAACGTTACGACATATTCATAACTGGGGTCGAATAAAAAACAAATTCGTGAATGGGGAAGAATTTTGATAGATTTTGTGACATCCCATTCTGATTTTGTTTCACCAACGCTATTATTGTACAATTCTGTAATCATGTTGGCATAAATTCCACTATCTCGAACAAGATCAGAATATGAATGAGTTAACACCGTTGTTGAGTGAATATTTGGATTTGGTCATTCATTTGATGATATTCATTAGTAACTAGTGCAACGTTGTTGTTGCGTGATGCAGTGATAAGTGCCTTTTCAAATATTTTCAATGATGAGACTGCAAAGGGTTATCGGAATTCGATAGCACTCTTGAAAAATCAACATAGTAACATACTATATTTTGTATGATTAAGCCTCCTTTGAAAAGCATTCGTTATCGCTTGATACTGCCATGGAAGTACACCCATGATGAAGGATTCTCTTCGCCATCCTTCTCTAAAGATTGAAGATTTCGGAAGTGAAAAGCCTTTTCGCATTTTTTTCGAATTTTGTATTGTCAAAGAAATGAACTATTGTCTTTTAAGAAACACAATGTGTTTCTGTTTGCTAGTGCTCATATTATTGAATTTTATTTATCTAGTAAGTGTCACCTCAAGTAATTTTCTTGAAAGACCAAGTGAATGCATTTTTGTCTATCGTCTTTTTGTGCTCTTCTCCCAAACGTTACAACAACAAAGAGTAGGCGATAATAAGGACCGTAGCAACAAAAACGACGAGAGCAGTTGGTTGCGTTACATGGTGGAAACTGCTTGTAGGTGTAATATAAAGCTTGTTGCTACAATCGTTGCTTCCTTTACACTTGGGGTACCCACTCGTACCACATGAAACTGTGGACATTATCTTTAAATTCAATGAGCACTTGGTGTTCGTCTTTGCTGTGTTGAGATGGCAGGTTTCATGAGTATATATGTACTACAGGGAGAGTAGGGTAGATCCAAATAGTAATAACCTTTGTTTGGCCCGAAAGTGGACACCAAAGTATTGGCCTCGGGTACGTCAGACAGCCTCACCGAATAATCAAAACAAGGAACGTCGGGAGTATGGGACAGAGTTGTGGTTCCTTCGATGGAAATTATTCTTCCCGAAGGGTTTTGTGGGATAACAATAGAAAAAGTCTTGAGTGTAAAAGAGGTGTTCGGATAGACTGGAAATTCTAAGGAATAATCTTGGTCAATTTCCACCTTCAAAATTGCTCCGTCTTGTATGTCTTTGTAGATCAATTGACCACTGCAACAGACAGACAAGAACCACACTAACACAAATAAAGCTGGCACTGACTTGTGTGAAACCATTTTTTTGACTTTCGACAACCTGACCGAATTTGGTGACGTACTGGCGGATACCTAAAATAACAACAAACTCGAGGAAGATACGATATGAGAAGTTGTCTATTCATCCACGATTGAATAAAAGTAAATTTTCATATCAATCGTTTTTGCTTGAGTTCATGAACGCTGTATTCCAGTTACAATATGACAATCGTGACAACAACAAACACTGTTTAATAAGCACCTAATCTCATATGAAAATTAAACAAATCCAAAACCTTCAGATCCCTCACGAATTGCCAATAACAACCTTTCATGTAAGAGCTCTTCAGAGTCATATTCTGGCAAATCGAGTTGATTGAAGCAAGTGTGTGAGGTTGGTAAACGTTCACTCGTTGCGTTTGCTTTGTGAATGCTGAAAGGTTGAAGTCCACCAGATCCCATCAATTGTGAGAAGCCTCCAAGAGGAACCTTACTTGTACCAGTCACAAATTGAATCAACAAGGCCTTCTCGTTGGAATCAAAGTTGTTTTCGACAATATTCCAGAACCATTTGATTTGAGGAGATTCCTTGGTATATCCAACATACTCGGTGTTATTCTTCAAATCTTGAATGTCAATATCTGGGAGACCAGAAATCAATAGTTCTAGCTCTTGTTCATTGAAAATTTGAATGAGATTACGTGGAATAATCTCGTAGAAAGCTTTAAGGAATGAGTTCAATTGCTGCTCGATAGATTTTGTCATTTTCAATTCGGTGACGAGTCTGACATATTCCAACTTATTTTCGTTTGTAACGGAGATGTTTTTACCGTTTGGTTTGAGCTCAATTTGTTTACGTTGACCAAATTCGTCTACCTCTTGTGTGAAAGTATAATATAAAACATCTTCAATATCATTCTTAAGCATCCAATTCAGATTTTTGTAATAATCTGGGTCAATGCTTTCAATGTCATGATAAGTAATTGGTGCTCCAATAATGTGCTTGTAGAATGATCGGGTAAAGTGGCAATCCAAGTATTGCTCATTCAAAATAGCCATAGCAATTATTCTACCAATGAATTGGAAATAAGACAAGTGTTCGCTGTTAATATAGGAAGAGGGATTTGGCTGATAAGTCGTTTGATCTGCACAAGGAATAAACAAGGCATAATTAGGGTTGAGAATTTCTTTTGAAAGAAGTAAGAACCATTCTCTTGTCAAACCTCCCACGTCAAGACCCTCTTCTCCTTGGAACTTGATTTGAAGCTTTCCTTTGCATTCATCTGGCAATCGTTGTCTTATTTGCACAAATGAATCAAGCATGAGATGAGGTCGTCTGATGGTTAATTTGGCAGTGTAAGCTCCCACCTTCTTTTGCAATTCCTTTAACTTGGATCTAAACCAAAAGGTTTTGTTGTCAAAGTCAACATATTTTGGATATTTCATGAAAGTTGAAAGAGTAGTGTTCAAAAGAGAGGGATTTGATCTTGCCAATGTATTCAAAAAGTCTCTATGTTTCTCTAAAAAGCTTTCAACTTTTGACTTTTCACCAAAACCTTTGGCCGATGTTGGAGTAGATCCTTCGACCATTTCGGACAACAACTTCTCGTTACTCTCTTTTTCTTCAATAAATCCTGCATGGAAAGAGAAAAAGGCCTCAACAAATGGGAATAAAGCAGAATAAATGCAGAGGACTTTTTCTTTTTCCTGGTAGCTGTGTGTGGAGCATTCTTGGTATCAACTGGTTCTTGCTCGGAAGGAATAGAAGCCAAGTACTTGTCGAGAGATTCCCATACAAAATCAAGCGAGTGCTCGCTAAGCAAGTCTGGATCTTCAGAGATGGCTAATTTCTCACTGGAAGTAGATTTCTCTTCATGCTTCTTGTACTTCTTCAACACAATGCTATACGATCTAAGAATTCTACAAAACTTGAGCTTTTCAATAGCGTTGGCATCAAAAGGAGCTTGGAAATGAGATTTCTCCTCTCTAGAAGAGAGTAAATCGCCAAGGGTATCCCTGACAACTTTTGCCTCTTGCTTGGCACTTTGAGCCAATTCCTTTAGAATGATCTTTTTCATGTCAGATGTGAACGACATGTAATTCATGATGGAAGTTGCTGTTTTTACAATCTTTTCAGGGAAGTCTACGTTTGACAATACAGTAATCAAATCTCTTACAACGTTACTATTGTAAATTCTCTTCAAGTATTGAAGAAGGGAATCCATTCTAGAAGAAAGTTTCACGAAGGTCTCTTTAGCCTCTGTTTGGGCAGACTTTTCTTCCTTTTTAGCGGATTCTTGATCTGATTTGGTCTCCATTTGTTCTGAGGAGGATGAGATTGTTTCTGTTGTTGAGCTTTCTGATTTTTCTTCCTTTTTAGAGCTTTCTTCTGCCTTCTTCACTTCATTACTCAATTTTGTCAACTCATCCTTCATGGTTTGTACCATCTTGTAAGTATATTCTGCACAACTCTCAAGTAATTGAATATACAGTTCATAGGTAGAGACAGACTTGGAAATTGTCTTTGATGTCAAGAATGAAAACATCCTTACAAAAGTTTCTCTATCGTTGCTGTATTCATATTCAGCATCTGTTTCTGTGATGCACCCAAGAACCTCACTATTCTTTGTCAAATACAATAACAAGGTTAGCACACTTGAAACAACAGGTAGTGGTACCGTTCCAGTTTCTTCTTTTTGGAAAAATCCATCTTGTTTAGGGTTTGCAAACATTTTTTGCAAGCAGAGTGGCTTAATTTTTTCTGGTACCTGTTCCATAGGGGTGTCATGATAAAGTAACATGGAAAGCAATTGTTTCACAATGATGTTGCTCGATTGTTTCAAGGTGCACAGTTGTTGAATGACGCTGGTAAATATAGTCTTCTTGACGTTTGGAACGTAGAGCAGTCTTAAAAGAAGAGAAATGTCTTCCTCCTTTACGATAGGTTCTAATTCTTCTTCTTCTTTCTTGTCAACTTGAGATATTTGCTTCTTGATTGCTTTTGCTAAGAAATTTGTTCTTGTTGTTTCTTGCTGTTGTTGTCTTCTGATATCTCTTTGACGACTTTGACGCTGATATTGAAGTTGTCTTACGTTATAAGCCTCCTCAGCCATTTCTGGTGGGAGTTGTCTAAGAACTTCTTCATCTGTCGTGAGATAGATTTCGTTACGAAGATCAGGTGGAAGTGTCATCAAGAATTCTGCTGTGCTAAGTTCACGTTCTTGAGTTGGAGGATTGGATGCTGCAGAGGTTGAAGCTGTTGGCGGAGGTGTAGCAGTTGTTCCTGCTGTAGAAGAAGTAGCTTCTGGAACTGTTGGCAAGATGCGAGAAGGAGATCTTGAGGCAGATCTTCTTCGTTGTTGCTCTCTCAACTCTCTTTCCAACTGCAAAACCTCATTTCTAATTTCCAGAGGTAAAGCATTTAAGAAATCTTGACTAATAGTTGTTTCCTCGCTTGTTGAAGAAATGTCTACAAGGGATGCAATGTGAGTAGCAAGAACCTCTTGTCTAATGTCATCTGGAATAGCTGCCAAAAATTGAGGATCAATAGCGAATTCTTGGGTTGTAGTAGCTGTGGTAGAGGCAGGAGGAGCAATGGTACTAGCTGTTCCTTGTTCTTGCTCAACTGTAGTTGCTGTAGGTAGTGTGGTGTCACTTGAAGATGTAGTAATTGCAGTAGTACTACTTGCGTTACTTTCGTTGCTACTACTTGTGGCAGCTGGTTGTTGAGGCAACAATGTCTCTAAACCAGACAAGCTTGAGATCATTTGTTCAAGAGTCACCACCGATGGTTGTTCGACAGTTGTGTTGCTGGTAGGTTGAGATAATGTCATGTCTGAGCTACTGGTGGTCGCTGCAGTACCACTGCTGCTATCTGTGATTCCACTCACAGATAATGGTAGCTCTGGAATTACAGGAATATTCAAAGTGGATTGCTGTGAAACATCAACTTGTGGAATTGGAGATATACCTGAAATATTACTTGGCATCACTGGTGTGGTCACACTCTCTTCAAAATTGACTGCAGTTGGTGTTGATACAGATGCTCCTGGAGTAGTAACTGCGTCACGAACAGGTAGAGAAGGAGTGGTTGGACGAGGAGATGCCTCTGCATCACTCTCGCTCCCATCAGATTCAGTAGGAGAAGTGGATCTTGTTGAACTTGAACTTGTTGGTGCATTTTGTGCCAATAGTCCAAAGGATGATCTTCTTTCTGATACTTTTTTTGGCTTTAAAACATTAGAGCCAGAATCAGAGTCGTCCTTCAACAATTCAGTAAGCATTTGTTCCAACTCTGCAGGTACAGAAGCAACTGAGGGACGAGAAAGTCCAGATGAGCCAACAGTTCCATAATCCAGGTTTCTCGAGCCATTAAAATCAATACCGAACAATCGAGAACTACTGTAACGAGTTTCAGAGCGTGATATTGCGCTGCTTGAGGGTGCTTGTGTGCCAACAGGTTCATACTCTGTTGTAGCACCTGCTGGTCTGTAAGGAGGAGGCACCATTCCCAGCGCACCAAGTGGAAATTGTGCACTCATATGTTGCATATTTTGAAAGATTCCACGGGTTAGTAAATTTTCCAATCGTGCTGGAAAGTTTCTCCCCATTTCAAAAAGAGAGGTTGGATCTAGTAAACCATCAGTATCGTCTTGTTCGACATAATAAAAATCTCCAGCCATATCATCTCCGATGAGGACGTCATCTTCTTCATCTTCAACATTTTCCAGCATTGGAGCATTGTCTGAAAGAGATTATATTGTACAGTGTAAGTTCAATTTCCATCACGATGAAAAACGTGTTTTTTTGCATGATGAATCAATTTTGATCAATTAACAACAAGTATTAATAATGTAGAAAAATCATAGTCGATGATAAAATATGAAATCGAAGGTTGCAATTTAAATCATTCATCAAACAACAAGATTAATATTTCCATCATCATGATCGGAACATGTCAGATAAAAATACCAAAAATAAATAACAATAATTATTTGATGATCAATAGACGGCATCAATGAAAAGATCTTTGCCTCCTACAAGTATTTTAAAAACTTACCAAAATTCAAAACGTTTTCATCATCTTGTTCAATTGTATCCTCCTCTTCCTCCTCTTCCTCTTCTTCTCCTTCATCTTCTTCAACAACACCAGGAGGTTCTTCATCATCCTCTCCTTCCACGCCTTCTTCCATTTCCTCATCCTCCATAGAAGGTTGTTCATCCTCTCCCTCTCTTAACTCATTATCAATCTCAACTCCTGAATTAATAAAATTATGAAGTTGCTCCTCAAATTCGTTTAGATCCATTTTTTTTGTAAAGTTCCTTTTCCGCCAATTCTCTAACCAACAACGACGGAATTTCGAAATCGTCCAGGTTTATAAAGAAAGATACAATTTCACTCTTAACCATCCTCACAACTTCTCACTTAATCTCCAGGCAATCTCTTTACAGAGTTTGGCTAAATTTATTGGTGTGCCCAATTCGTCACCTACTTTCCTTTCTCAAATTGTAAATATTCAATCATTCCACAAAACGACGTTTCTTTCATCACGTTACATAGCAAAACTGCCAGCGAAACAAACTTCCGGGCTTCGAGTATTAAGATTTCATACTCGACAAAAAAATGGGTAATGTTAACTACCTGATCAAACTGTAGTTTATGCTTCAACTAAAACGAAAACACGTCATGTAATTTCCTTTTTGAATCACACTTCGGAATTGTTATATTACAGCCATGTTGTTGACAATATTACAAAAATTGGCTTCCTAGAATTCGTGTAGAGTTCATCATCATTTATATATTAAAAATTATTAAAATTCATCGTGATGGGTAAAACTTTAGAGATTCAAGAACACCTTCCTGCACTTCATTCTTTACATACCTATCAATACGAAGGCGATCAATATTATTCTGCCGATGAAATTGTTGGATCGTTCTTTAAAAAGGAGAAAAATCAAAAAATCTGCAATATTATCGAAAGAAGCTATGGCAAACACATCACGATCAATAATTGCCAACAGCAAGAGATTGGGTTTCCAAAGGTAAAAAAGTCCGCAATTTTGTTAAGCTTGGCAGCCGTTATTGGAACTCTGTTAAAGTTGTCGAAGAAAGATCATCATGATTTATTAATTCAACACCTGTTCCAAACGCATCCCAATCACAACAGTGATCACTATGATACACGTATGGATGACGATGAATTATTTGATAATTCAATGGAAGAAATTTTCAATCAGCCTCAAGTCGAGGACCAAGATGAAGCTTTCAATCAATTGGTTGCTGATGCTGCATCCTATTTTGTTGACGAGAACTCTAATGAAAATGATGATGATATTTATGAAAATAATATTATAGTAGAAGCTTCTGATATAATTAATGATGCAAGTCAGCAACATGAACTTAATACAACCTCACAAGATTACTCTCAAACAGTAGATAGCATGGAAAAAGCAAACACTAATCCTAACCTTTCTCAACAGTGGAACGATCAATGGAACGCTTCTCAATTGTATACAATATTCTGGGCTTAAGTATGTCGAACCATTCATTTTGGCAGACCAGACTTGTGAGACATATTTGTCCCAATTTGCACTTTGGAACTATTTCAAGCCTCAACAGCAATCACAGCCTCAACAATTCCCAACACAACCAATTTGCTCTCAACAATATAATATTGAACAATGGAAAAATTGTTATACAACTGATACCGCTTTACAATCCAATACATGTGACTCATTCAACCATTCTCAAGCACAATCTGATAATGATCAACAAGTAGAATTGAAATATTGGGAATGTGCTTGTTGTAAACACCAAAAAGTCCAAGCATGTCCTCACAAATACCCTGGTATTCAATCAAATCAAGACAATTACAACCGTGGAGCGAAAGATCGAGCAAAAGAAATAGTGTCTATATTTGAGAAAATGTTAGGTAATTTAGGACATGATGTACATGCATGGCTGGAATGTTATCTTCAAACTGATGAAGGTATTAAAACAGTAATCCAAGAATTAGAGCAAAATATTAGATACAGCCATCGTTATCAAAAACTGAAAGAATATCTAATTGAAAAGAAAGATGTAACTATTGTGCAATATTGGCGAGATAATAACTTGATTTCTGATGTTACATATCATAACTTCGAAAAGAAGTCAATTTAATGACATTACTCCCGACAAGGAAAGAGATGACAACATCGAAACAATCACTAAATGAACAAGTTGAGAAAACTTTCAAATTACGATGTCCAAGTTCAAACTACATTGGATATATTATAGACTTAGATCAAGCCATATTTTATATTCTGAAGCTATGTATGTCATTAGGGAAAAAATTACCCAAGAAAATATTTTTTAAAATTGGGGTAGATGGTAGAGAAATTAATGGAGTTAAACAAGTTGCAGTTGCATTGGTTCCACTCAATTTAAGAGATGTATTTCCATCGCAGGCTGTTTATTCTGTGTTTTATATTGGGTTATTTCAGATGAAGGAAACAAAAGAAAGTATCAAAGAAACAATTGGAACGCTTCACGATGAGATTGAGCGTGTTTTGCAAAAACAATATTTTGGGAAGCATCAAGTTTGTCTTTTTTATGTTTCAGACATGCATAATGTAGGCATGACGTTCTCATTTGATTTATGTCCCTATTGTATGGCTCAAACTATTGTAGATTTTGCATCAACTCCACGCGACTCTCTTGACGGCCAGTTACCTTTTTCTCCACCACAAACAATACTATGTGCTCTTCATATCAAACAGAGGCTAGTAGAAAATGTTATTGGTTATATGGCATCAACAACTTACAAATATGAGATTCAGAAAAATATACAAACATTACATGGATTGGAAACATTTAATTGGAAAGAGTTCCACGAACGAGTATCGAATTATGGAATTTCTCAAACCTCAGCACGATCATCAATCAAGTCATGTATGCTGTCGGGAGATCATTGTAACACTATTTTACAAAATATTGAGAAAGTTGTTGATAATATTGAACCAAGCACCAAACAAAAATATTTACAAATTCTGAAATTGTTGCGAAATATTATCATTATTATTGAAATGCATCAAGATAACGAAAATAATGACAATGTATTGACAGCAAATAAGATTGTGGAATTGGACAAACTGATAATGCAATTCTTAGTTGCGTGTTTTTCAATATGGACTCAAGGAATTAAAGCTCATTATTTCCATTTTATAATTCATGTACCCTCAATAATGAGCTCTCTTTTCAAAGAAAAATTATCACTCTCGATTTTGAGTAATCAGGGATTCGAACGGTCTCATTTATTTCACCATGCAGTGTTTAATCGAATTATTAACAATGGAGGAGGTCGTACTCAAATACACCCAACCAAACAATTGCTATTGTGGCAATGGCGAAAGGTATTAGTCGCAATTGACTTGAAGGAAAAAACAGGAGAAACATATTGGCATGAAAAACGTTTAAAAAAGCTTTATTCTTGGGATGCAAGTCATGTCAAACCACAAAAGGAATTGTATCAATGGTATGATGCTTCTTTAGTGGACCCAACCATAATTACGGATCGTGATAATTTGAACATGATGATTCAAAAGATCCAAGAAAATGACAAGGAGAACAGGAAGAAGCAAACTTCCAAAGATACAGACACCAATGCCTTCGCTGGGAGAGTAACTGCAACAATGTCACACAAGAAACGGAAAGGATGTCCTAGCAATGATGAATGAAATCAAAAACTTTCAATCCAACAATCTCCATTCTTTGACTGTACCCAATGACTGAGGTGTGCATAATATAATTCGAATGAGGTGTCGTAGGAAATGATCAACTTGGATGCAATGCAACGATATTGAACAGTTTCAAGTTCTGAGCGAATGGGCCTGTTGAATCTCTTTCTAAGGCTGTCAATTACATGCTTTTGGTCGACACTCATATAATTCTTTGCCCAAGTCCCATCCCCGAAAGAAGGAAAGTTTGGATAATTGAATTCGTAAATGATGTGACGAGTCCGTTCAATGTCACCTTCTCGGTTGATCCAAGGAGAATATTGCTCCACACGAACATACTTCTCGGGCCCCATAGTCTTACACATATACATATCAAAAACGGATTCTTTACACTCACCTATTGGCAATCGAGTCCGTGCTGGGCCGTTGCAAGGAGAATTCATGTCCCACAAAAAGTTGAAAAGCTTGAGTTCCATACGAGCAGCTTGTTTCCGATGGGAGTTGTGAGTAAAATGGATTAAATTGAGGGGGCTTGGATGCATGGTGATTGGTATCTTATCCACTTTAACAAAGGCCTCCAATGGATGATATTTGTAACGACGACGCTGCCTTTTTGGTGTACTTGATATCTTTGAAGGTTGGGAAGGTGTGATCTTCTTTGATTGCTCTTTTGGCATTGTGCTGGAGAGTGTTGTTGCTGTTAATGATGATGCGATCAGTGATCGGTGTTGAAGCAATGAAGTTGATGGTAAGTAGATGAGGTTGTGAATGATGCTGATCAAGAAGTGCTGATGATGGTTGATCGGGGTGACCGTTTATATTTGTTTTGTTTCGATTGTTCTTGCAAGCGACATGGTAGCGTCCCAAACATTTTATTTTTTTTCAATTCCGGATTGCCAAATCCATCCTGCAACTGGGTCTATTGGCTTGTCTTGCTATGAAAAAAGCACAAACTGAATCTTGCAAGTTCAGCACCTATCGAGTAACTCGTCATATTTATAAACTGAGAGAGTTGTATCCAGAGTTGTATACAACAACAACAACAGCACTTGTCACAACAATAACTAGACTTCAAAACATCCAAATTTTGAATTCATCTCTACTACAATGCCTCTCCTAGTATTCAATAAAAAGACTCGTGTGCCATCCATGGATATGGACGAACAACACGAACGAGAACGACAATTTCAGAAACAACTTCAACAAAAAGTACACGACGAAGAAGACTTTGATTCCTGGAAGAATGCTGATAAACAGAAAATCAACAACTCGTCACTCTCTGTACAAGCTTCTTCACGAGGAAGATCCAAATCCGAACATCAACAAAATACAACAACCTCCTCTCCATCATCACAAAATGGAGAAAAAAGCTCATGGTTCGGACGCGGAAGATCTCAATCAAACAAACAACAACCTTCCTTGACAGTAACATCTCCATCAGATGTTGTGGAAGAGACTCAAGAAGGAGTTTCTAAAGAAGAGATGAGAACAGGCAAGTTGCAACACCAACACACCAAGAAGAAGGGACAAGTTGGCGATTATGAAGAGGATCATGAAGAGGAAAGACAAGAAATTCCAAAGGACGAACAAAAGGTGAAGAGGAAATACAGTTTAAAGAAAAAGAGTGCTGAATTGTTATCTTCTGATGAGTGAGGGACGTGTGACCTGTAATTTTATACATTTCATGAAAACATGTAAACTGTCAACAGAATGACTAAAAATGTCCATACGATCACAATGTACAAAAGATTTCATAAAAAATTGAAAGAGAGAATTAATGTATTGATTGACTTGATGATTATTGTGAAAAGAACCCATCCATGAAGTTAAATAAGGTATTGATCGTGAATGAGCATGTCACAAGTGTCAACTCACTAAAATTCATCCCTACGTTTGAATTCAAAATTTCAACTCGAAAGTGACTTCCTGAGAAATTGCTCTTGTGTTGCAATGTCAAGATTTCTATTTAATAAGTCGATCATTTCGAACTGCTCCAGCCTCCTTATAATATCTCAACAACATTCTCTTTTCCAAATCACTTGCATACTCCTTCTTACTGAACTTGTCCAATTCATATCCAATCACTAAAGAAACACCCAATGACAAGGCAGCATAAAAAGGAATTCTTCTTTTCGTTCGCTTCACCATTTCCTCTCTCTCCATTTCCACTTGAAAAGGACTAAATTTTGGTTTGTTGTGCATGAATTGATTCCACTCTGTTTTCGATTCGTCAAAAAAGTGAGACGAAATCTTTTCATCCTCTTCTCGAGTTTTCTTTTGATTCAATCGATGCATTTGTTCTCTAAATACCTTTTCTTCTTCACTCAAATTTTCAACATCTTCCTTTCGTGATTGATATCGATCCGATTGATGAATGTAATGATACATTTTCCTCCTCATGGCTGAATCATAGGCAACCGTATTGAGATTGGTTCCGAAAATACTACTCGAACTATTCATAATTCTTCCAAAATGTGTTCCAATATCCAATTCCCGATCGTATTCTGCTCTCTTTTCTTCATCACTCAATAATTCATAACTATCCTGAATATCGAGCCATGCCTGCTCATCTTCCAATGAAAGTACTGCCGAATTGGATGGTTTTCCAGAATCGGAAATGAGTTCGGAAGCATTATTGTTGGTCACCACTCCATTCATGATGGAATTATTATTCGTTGAAGAAGGTTTTTTGGCATCGGGATGGTACTTTTTTGCTAATGCATAATAGGCTTTTTTAATTTGTTGTTTGGAGGCTGAACGAGGAACTCCCAATACTGCATAGTGATCCATGATTTGAGTGGGTAATTTCATGTTGTGTGATTTGTGTTTGTTTGTGTGGTGTTTGATGGTTTTTTTGATGATAATGTGAAATTATTGTAATTATAATAATTATTTGAAACTAAATAATGAATTCTATTTCTAGTAATAAATATGAAATAATTAGAGGGATGATGAATATGATTTTTGAAATAATAATAATTATTTTTCAATTGAATGGATTTGCACCAAAATGTTGTCGTCGACGGTTATTCGATTCTTTCTTTCCGATGAAAAGATGACACTGGTGATAATTAACGACAAGAGGTTGACGCGAAAGTGGGTGATGATGATGCAGCTGTTAATTGACTTGTTTTTGTTTGAAAAAATGCTTTAAAAGGTGTTTTAATTTGAAAAATGGCTAAATTCGGCCCGAAGTACAGCTATTGCTCCGACATTTGACTTTGGGTGTTGTATAACTGTAACATGCTGTTGTTCTTACAAACAGAGTCATTCACTCCTGCATTCTCTAATGGTGTTCTGGTTTGGAAAAGAATCGTTCGTGGTGGCGTTGTAAAAAGTACCGCCGAGGAAATTTTTGAGCATCCAATGAAAATCCAACAACAATGCCGCCACCGCCAAAATTCTTTCCGTTAAACTTTAAAATGAAAAACATGCATCTGCCAGCTGTCAACAACGGCTTAAAATTTTCACAGAGCGCCTATCGTCACTTGCTTCAACAACAAAAAAAACAAGTCAATCATCTCATTACCAGATAATTGATACCACAACAACACACTCCTCTAGAAAGAAGAACACTAATCACACACACTCTAACACAAAATGAGAGAAGTCGTTTCATTGCACATTGGTCAAGCCGGTATTCAAGGTAAGTCATGAATCATCCACACCTTTTTCATCATCCATTTGATATTCTTTTCATATGAATTTTACTCCTCCATGTCCACAACAATGATAAAATCATTATCCATGTCCACAACAATGATCGTATGATCCACAACAAATATTGAAACAACAACATTGTCATCAACAATGAATTATATTATTTTCACACAGTCGGTAACGCTTGTTGGGAACTCTTCTGTGCCGAACATGGAATCAACCCAGACGGTACCTCTTCCTCCATCAACGATGCCTCTTCCTCTGTTTACTTTTCTGAAAATTCACGTGGTAAATACGTTCCACGTGCATTGATGGTCGATTTAGAACCTTCTGTCATTGATGCCATCAAAAACACTGAATACAAGCAATTGTATCATCCTTCTTACTTGTTACGTGGAAATGAAGATGCTTCCAATAACTTTGCTCGTGGTCATTACACCATTGGAAAGGACATGCTCGATTCTGCCATGAATTCCATTCGTAAGATTACTGACAATTGTCAAAGTTTGCAAGGTTTTCAAATTTTCAACTCTGTTGGAGGTGGTACTGGTTCTGGATTTGCTTCCTTGCTATTGGAAAGACTTGCTGTTGAATTTCCAAAAAAGACTAAATTGGGTTTCAATATTTATCCAAGTCCTCAATTGACAACTTCCGTAGTTGAACCTTACAACTCTGTGTTGAGTACTCATGCCTTATTGGAACACAATGATGTGTCTGTAGTATTGGACAATCAAGCCATTTACGATGTCTGTAAGAATAATTTGAAAATTGACAGACCCAACTATAAGAATTTGAATCGTGTCATTGCTCAAACTGTTTCCAGCTTGACTTGCTCATTGAGATTCCCTGGATCTTTGAATGTTGATTTGAATGAGTTCCAAACCAATTTGGTTCCATATCCAAGAATTCACTTCATGTTGTCCTCTTTGGCTCCAATGGTTTCTGTCTCAGAACAATACTATGCCAATAATAATGCTGCTGAATTGACAAGTCATGTCTTTGAACCTAATAACATGATGGCCAAGTGTGATCCAAGAAGTGGCAAGTACATTTCATGTTGTTTAATGTACCGTGGTAAAGATATTGTCAATAAGGATGTGAGTGATGCTGTCAAGGTCATGAAGAGCAAATCGAGTATTCAATTTGTGGATTGGTCTCCATGTGCTTTCAAGATTGGTATTAATCAACAATCTCCAACCATGTTGCCAGGAAGTGAAATGGCTCAAGTCGATAACTCTTGTTCCATGATTTCCAATAACACTGCCATTGCTTCTGTCTTTGCTAGAATGAATGACAAGTTTGACTTGTTGTTTGCAAAGAGAGCATATGTACATCACTTTGTTGGAGAAGGAATGGAGGAAGGTGAATTCAATGAAGCTCGTGAAGATTTGGCTGCTTTGGAAAAGGACTACAGTGAAATTAGTAAGGATACTATTAGTGAAGAGGATTCCATGTTGGATGAAGGTGAAGAAATGCATTAAGTTCATTCATAATGATCAATGATGCCACAAGTCAAATTCTCTGTGCGCCTCCTCATAATTAGTAGTAATCAGCACCCATGTAAACGATGATCATGTTTGACGAAGGTTCATACATGCATCTCAAATAAAACTATTGATATTTTAACAATTCAAACTCTAGAAATGATTTGAGCATTCAAGAAAATTATTAAGCACTGGTTCTTAGTGAAGAAATTTACTGATTGAATTGCGTAAACAAGGTTTGCAACGATTCCAAATCCAATTTCAAATTCAAAGACGATACTGTCGTTTCTGTTATGGTATTAAGAGGTTGAATTATGAATGATGACTCTTCACGAATTATTAAAGTCTTTCTTCGAGCACAATCAATCATTCGTTGCACCACATGTCCAAATCCTCGAAAAACTTTCACAAATCGTTTTCCCAGCAAACTAGCAGCCAATAAATCTCTTTCCAACATGTCATGGTAATATAAAAATTGTTGCCTCAAATCGTTATTCATCAATTTTGAATCTTCTTGATTAACTTCATGTTCAATTTCCTCAATGGCTTCTGCATGTGCTTTCCATCCAAGTGCAATTCCACTCAATAGAAAAGGAGGAATATGTCCAAATAATGGATGTGACGAGAGGCGTGTCAATTCTTCAGTTATAGATCGAAGTTCTCTTCCTCGTAGCCCTAGTTCTCTATAAATTCCTAGTCGATAAGAAACCATCGTAATTGAAATAATTAAATGAGCTAAAATTTTCCCCTTTTCTTGTACATTCTTTTTTGCATTGTCGTATTTAGTGTAGCATTCATAAATTTTGTCCACAAAGTACAAATATTTTGGGAGAGTATCTTTTGTAAGTGGTTGACTGAGAATGGACATTAATTCTTCAGGGACCGTATTGGAGCTTGTACTGTATTTGTATCCTTCCAGTAATTTTCGTTGAATATAATTTGAAACTCCTTCAACTTGTTCATAATCGAAATCTTGTGTTATAAAAGTTGCAAGTACACATCCTCGTTTGAGACATGACAGGGAGTCGTCCATTTCTTTGATTTGTGACAGATAGGATCTTGTAATAGCGACTAATTCAGTAGCATCTTGATCCATAGAGGATGCAGCTGCATAGGATGCTAAATAACAACAAATCGCAGCTACTAAATAACTAGGTCGATCCAAATCAAGATATTCCGAAAATAGTAATTCCTTACTTCTGTAAAAAGATCGAATTGCATTTTCATTATTTCCAAATCTCTGATAACAAAAACTTTGAATGGCATACAGCAATGAAAAATATTGGGTACTGCTTCCATACTTTTCTCTCTCAGCGAGTATTGTTTGAAAAGTATTTCTTGGAATTATTGACACACCAGCACTCACCACTCCAAAGAAAAGATCCACCGTTTGTTGTTGCAAGACCACTTGAGAAAGAACAGCGTTTCGTTCAAAGGTACAATACACAGCATCGTCAATGACTTGGGGAAGAGTATGGTTGAGAGATTGTTGTACATTGATGGTTGTTGGAAGGAGGTGTTGAAATGTTGGATCAAAATTTTGGTTTGTGTTCGAGTGTACAGTGGAGGTGGCGGTCGCCATGGATAATTGTTGTTGAAGGAGTGGCATGATTTGTGAAGCATTGGTTAGTTTCACAAGGAGTGATAATAAACGATTAATGACGGATGGATCTGCATTGTTTTGAATGGTATATCGAAACAATTGTAAAATTCGTTCAATAGTTGCTGAATGGGAGTTCATCGATGCAGAAGTGTTTCCTTGAGAATGGGGTTGATTTTCAGAATTCACTGGTGCTTGATTTGAATGATCCGAATGATCTTCTTGAGTTGAGTGACTGCTTGGATCAAATTGTAAATTGTGAAAATTAACGGAATGCAGAGCAGCTCTCTGATTCATTTCATCTCGAACATTCACTTGTGGTTGTTGTTGTTGTTGAGAAAGTGTCATTGATGATGGGAAAGACAAGTTTAGAAATGGTGAGTGTTGTGAAGGATTGGGTTGAACTTGTTTTTGAATTCCACGAGAATGATAATCAGAATCTTCAGCTGATTCCGAACTCGTGATGGATGTTGGTCGCCCATGAGAAGTGGAAACAGAATGAGAAAGGGTTGTTGATGACGATTTGTCGATGTGGTCAAAGTTCGTACCAATCCGGGTTGAGGATGAATGGATCACCTGTGAAGGAATAAGGGAAAAGTTCAGAGTTGGTTTTTCTTGACTGGTCAAGAGAGGAGTGTTGCTACTATTCGAAGTCGTAGGTGTGGTCGTGCTATTCGCTTTCCTTTTTCGAATTGGATTGGTTTTCACATGACCAGTGAATAAATTTAGAGTTGAATGAACCGTCCCAGTGGTTGTTGTTGATGAGGATGCTTGTTGAGAAGAGGTGCATGCAAGAGTCTCTGAGCTGTTTTGAGAAATCGTGGTTGTTGTCTGACCTTTCATTGGTTTTGAAGTTTGTTGCTGCTGAGGCGTTAAGAATGAAACACTCACACACTTGTGATTCTGTTTTCCCTTTTCAAAACTTTCCAAACCAAGAACACTTATGGTGACTGGTTTCTTTTTTTGAATCTTGTTTTTGCTACCCACGGTTCGACCTCTTTTCTTGGCTTCAGGATAGACACAGATTTTACCTTTCGAAGTGCATTCATGACATGCTGGCAACTGACGTCCACAGCGTTTGTGTCCTCTTCGACACGTGATGCAAGAAATGGCATTAAAATTAGCAGACATTGTTTCTAGATCAGAATTTTCAAGAAGAATTGCATTCAATGATTCCCGTTGTTGCTCTTCTTCCTGAAAAGTATCAATGATTGATGCATGTATTTCTTCGGACCATGATGAAAGTGGAATCTCATGCAGGGTCGAGAACTCGCTTTCATGAATCGCCATGAGTTTCCGATGTGAAGACATTGATTCATCCTCCTCTCGCTCCTGAAATAGTGGTTGTGCGTGACTCTTCGTTAATTCCTGTTGTGATGGTTGAGTGGATGGACACGATGGATACACGATTGAAGACAACACGCCTTGATGATGAGCTAGTTGTTGTACATCCTCCTGATGCTTCTCCTCGTTATCCTTCGAAGGTGGTTCTTGAGAGTTGTTGTTATTATTATTATCGTCATGATTAAAACTACGATCGGTCATCATAATTCTGCGTCCACCACAAGCATTATCATGACCTTGCATGACTTGTGAATTTTTTTTATGCCGCTTACACTCATGGCTCTGTTTGTCGGAATAAGGAATGTGCACAACCAGAGAGGAGCTGAAGAGTTTGGGTTCACGAAACGGAATTGGTAAGCGATGCAGTGAAGAGTGAATCCAGTCATCCGTTTAAAGTGGTGTGCTGTTGCTTGAATGAACATCCGAGAGCATGAAAATGGTGCACATGGAAAATACTTGATTTTTCCGAAAGGCTTTGATTTTAAAAAGAAAGAGCTCGGGAACGAAACACTGAGTGTTGTAATTCGAATGGAGTTTGCTCTTTCAGAAAATCAAGTGAAAAAAGTGAGCCAATCATTATACTATTAAAATTTTGGATATAAGGCGTGTGTTGTTTTGTACAGCTACTACTACACTTGTTCTTACTGTAAATGAGGTTTGAAAGCCCTCGTTGTATTTTTAAACGATTTACAACTGAAAAAAAATGCTCAGCGCCGAACAATACGAAAGAATTTTGAGGGAGTGGGAAACAACGCCATCCTCATCATGGTCCGCCCTTAATTCAGTGACACAGAAACGTGCTATTCAAGTCGATGAAGATTATGATGAAGAGTTAATTTGTAGTGGAGCCAACGATTGCATGAGAAGATCAAATCAAACTCCAACGAAAAGAACGTCCGAATACAACGATCATGGTCATCATGATGACTATGGAAACACAAATGATTCTCCATCAGCACTTTATACATCGCCTTCTTCCTCTATGCAATCAAAACAACATGTATCAACACCTGTCAATAATTTCAACGATCCAGAGCACAGTCCTCGAATTACTGTTGACTTGATCAGGGATCTGTGCTCTCGTCAGCATTTGTATCAAACTCCGTATCTCAATGATAAATTGTTCCTTCATTTCAAAGGGTTTAGAAAAATTGAAAATCTAGAGTTGTACACAGAGCTAAAGGCTTTGTGGTTGGAGGGTAACGCAATTTCTGTAATTGAGAATTTGGGACATCTCACCAAACTAAGATGTCTCTACCTCAACCAAAATCTAATCACGAAAATTGAAAATTTGGAAGCGTTGAACAATTTACAAACCCTTAACTTGGCAAACAATCACATTAGTGTTATTGAAAACTTGGAAGGTTGTAATCAGCTGGAAACTCTCAATCTTGGAAATAACAAAATCTCGAGCATTGAGAGTTTGAACCGACTTTGTAAACTACCTAGGCTCTCTGTCTTGGATCTTTCTAATAATCAAATTACTGATCCTGAAATTGTTAATATTCTAGCTAAAATTCCGTCCTTAAGTGTACTATATTTGAAAGGAAATCCTGTGGTGGGCTCTTTGAGAAATTATAGAAAAGTGTTAATATCTTCAATTCCAAAACTCAACTATCTTGACGAAAGGCCGGTGTCACCTGATGAGAGACGGTGTGTGCAAGCATGGGCCCGTGGAGGTCCATTGGCTGAAGCAGAAGAGAGAAAGAAGATTATTGAGGAAAAAGAAAACAAACATGAAAGAGAGATGAACGCTTGGTTAGACATGCAGCAAAAAGCAGCTGAGAGAAGAAGTCAAGAGGAAAAAGAGGGAGTGTTGAAACGGATGTACTATATTGAAAAGTTGAGGGAAGCAAATCTTCCAAAAGAGAGCGCTTGCCAACCATCCGTTGAACTTCCTGCTTCATCCTTGGTGACATTAGAAAAAGCATCAGTTCTTGTCAAAAACGAGGAGCCAGTACCAGTGGTGGTAGAGCCTTCAAGACAAGAAAATCAACCAACAGAGAAAAAGGTTCAAGTTTTAGAGGGAGAAGGCATCGTTTGGAACGCAGAAATTAGGCAAGTGTTGCTGCAGTCGGTACGGAAAGAACTCTTCAACTTTGAAAAGGTCTCAAAAGCAGTTCAATCATTTGTGTTGAAGAATTACAAAGTGTATGACTCGTCAAAAAAGCTCGTTGAGATGAAGGAAGCCACATCAAACAACAACAATACAATGTTGGTCTCAGTAATGGCGTACACTTCAGACCGATGCAGAATGGAGTATTCACGCTTACATCAGGATCACCAAGACAAGCCCACGCAAGTTCAATTGGAGTCTCCCCTTGTAGAAATTTGGCAGTCCAAGAAATTATTTTAACACTGTGCGCCTAGGCGGTGTCATAAAATTTTGTTTCAATTTTTTGAATTTAACGGTTTTCAAAAAACTAACCGTTACACCTAAAATTTAAAAAAATGCAACAACAAGCCTTTTACCCCATGCCATCACAATCGCAATTCGTGGAAGCATCTTTCAATTATCAACACCATCCATCCTATGCTCATATGCAACAACCTCCACAACAACCTCGAAAGTACATTGTTCCAGAACAACAAACTCCTTTCCAAGCAGACCCCACAGCTCTCTATGCCATCATGAATAATCAGCAACCACTCGATCCCTACAGTAACCAAAGTGCCAGGTATTCTTATGTTCCAGGAGGCTCCTCTAATCCAAAAACACCAGGAAAATCTCCGTACTCTACTCACCATAATCATCAGTTCATGATGAACTCTAATTTGAACAAGGAGAATGATCATTACAACAATATGAACTATAATTATTCCTTAAATTCTTCAACCTATGCATATCAACAATCCATGATGCAACCTAAAACACCAGGCAAATCCACAATGAATGCTTCTTTTGTTTCCAGCACTGCCATTACTCCTGGACGGACCTCACTTCGGAAGGAATCGTTATGTAAAACTGGAGAAAAAAAGTTTTTACACACACCAAAGAGAGCCACAGCATCTGTTTCCAATAACACCTCGAAACCTAAAACACCACATCAAAACACCTCCCTTCTCAATACAAGCAGCATGTCCTTTAACAATAATAATACCATCTCTACGAATAGCTCACTAAATAATAGTTCCATGATGACGAGTAATAACACTTCGAACAGGTCAAGCAAGGTGAGCAGTAACCAAAGGGCCTCTACAAATTCTAGTCAACAAAGTAAGAGAACCTTAGCCTCTGTGAAAGAGAATGACCGAAAATCTCAAAGGTCTCTTAATTCGCAAACGAGCCGTCAATCTCGAGTTCATAACCAACCACCACGACAATCTCTCATGTCTGCTCCTTACTCGAAACGAGTGAACACTAGTAGCAACGATGGAGTTCATGGTTTCCTAACCAGCACTGCTTCTTCGTCTACATTGGTCTTTGATAATTGTGACACTTCCAATGATGATGCCTTCATGATGAACACTACCTTAAATTCTTCTCAAGAGTGTTCTGAACAAGATATTTGTAGATTCCTTAATGCTCAATTGCAAAGAAGATCCAAGAATGATTTGAAGGAAATTCTGGAACGATACATTGAACACCATTTAGTGAGTCATAATAACTCGATCATGGAACCTCAAGGTACGAATGATTCTCTCTTCTCCAGTTCGGTGTCATCTAATGCCTCCGTTTACGAAATGGAGAGTGAAGAAACGACTGGCCAAGAAGTCGATTCTGCTTCCACACTCACACAAGCTTCTACTTTCACTGCTCCAAGCTTTAATGCATACCATTCTGTTGCTTCTAATGGTTCGTGTAACACCTCCTCAGGATCTAACTCTCAGCAAATTTCAAACCTTACTCATTCATCCTCTCGAACTTCAGTGTACTCTCATTCTGGTCTCAACTCATCCTTTGTAAGGTATGAGCCAAGCGATCTCATCAAACGTTTATTGAAAGAGGAGGAACAACGATGTCAAGTGATTTCCCATGTTGCTGCCAACGCAGCTTGCCCTTCGTCAACTGTGTATCCAATGTCCAATCTTCCACAACATTATAGAAGATGAGTAGATTTGACCTTTTCCCTTATGTGCTCTCCGTAAATGGAATTAGAAGATTTGAAAAGCGCTGAAAGGAATCAATGGTCTTGAATGCAAGAGCTCTTCAACAAGTGTGCTTTTGGTTCTTGAGATAAAAAGCATTTCGCCAACCTAATAGAATTTCTCATGGATGCTCAGTTTGTGTAAATATTTTTCAAAATCATTGAACTAACGAACATATGTAACAACACGATTGTGAGAAGTAAAGAAATTTCTTGATGCCAAGATCTATCTTGTGTTTTTAATATGGGTCCACTACATTTACAAGGGCTGTTCTTCCATTCAAAGGTTCAACATGTTAGCCAGAAACCGATGGTAATGACATCGTTATTTAAGTGGAGTTTGTGAAAAAAGCTCAAGCTGGTTGATCCTCATCAATGCGGAGGGCTGAGGTCACAACTTCTGCAACGCTGTAAAAGTGAGTTACTCTTGAACCACCTTACTTGCAGAAAGAAAATAGAATGTCTAGCATTAAACAAGCAAATACCCTGAAGCGGGAATAAAATCCATTAGAAATTCTCTCGTTATGGCAATCCCTGTGCATGATCTAACAACGGTAACCTTCATGAAGTAGGAGCCTTAGTACTTTCTCTCTCCAAGGATCCTATAAACGTACTAAGCGACAACGTTTCTCAAAAGAAGTGCCTGCCTTAATTAAGATATGATCCTTTGCCTTTAACACCGCTCCTTCATTTCTGTTGTTAAGGTCCCACTCCCGAAAACATTGAACATCTCTTCGATTTGAAAAAAAAAACAAACATCAACATTTGAACTGTGCGCTAGTATAGTACTTGGTATATACCACACCGCTATTTATCCATTCATGAAGAATAAAGGTTTCTCTCAGATACAAATCACAGAAGAAGACCATCTTGCCGTTTGGAATCATCTCAGAGGCAAGCATTTGGACCGCTACAATTTATACCGAGCAAACAGCCTAGAAGACTCTGATAATGATTTAATTCATTCAGGAATGATGATGATGAATAAGGTTAAGGATTTGTCGGATTTAAGAAGAGGATCCCTGCCTTCCACTTTGCCTTCTCATTACCCACAATGCGAAGACGATGATTTAGTGAACATTTCGATAGATTTGAACAACTCGATGGAATTCTCAAAATTTGCTCAACCGCATCCTCATGCTTTAATGAATAGAAAACTTGGAAATGATACTTTGGAAAGCAGTATAGATTGCTTTTGTTCAATGGATATACAGTCATCCTCGTCGGGTCTACATCAGAGCGAAATTGTGCATGATGTGGGCTTCAAAGACAACGAAGCCGCAGTAATTTCGCCCATACCCAAAAGCGGTTTAAATAAGGATATTGAAATTCGAGATGATTCCATAATTCTGTACGGAAATTTGAAAGAGAAGAAGGTTGAAGATTCCTTCACAATTGTTGTATCTCCGTATGAAGAGATTGTAATTGAGAAAGTCACCGGCAAAGGAAAGTTATATTGTTTTGATTACTCTAGCAAGGTTGAGAAGAAGAAAAAGTTATTGGACAGTGATGACGAGAACTTTGTGGTCCCTGTTGCTACGTCTGTGGAAGGAATGTTCGAGAAGGATCGCAAGTCTTTTCTTGCTAATTCATCCTCGGAATCGAAAGGAATATGCGTGTTGCAATCTGGACGAACCTACTTCTTCAAATATGTTAAAACTCGTACGAGATTTGATTCTGCCATCTTGTATTACAGGAACAGCTATGCCTTGTAGTTGTAAACACTCGTGTCCGTTCCTGAATGCCATTGCACATGCAAGAAATTTTTGCTTGACAAAATGTTGTTGAACAAGTCACAAAATAAATTGTGACGTTCACGAGTAATTCGAACAACTTGCAAAAAAAAAACAAATCAACATCTTGAAGGGTTACTTCGTCAGAGCAATCCTTTCATCTTGAAACACATCTTGAATCAAGAGACAATTACGATTGATCCTCCTCTTGTGTCTCACACCTTCATTGCCACTCGTCTTTCCACAATAAGCCAATCCTCACATTTGTGCAAATCTTTAACGAGAACACTTTCTTCCTCTTTCATCCACACCAAAAATAATCACAGAAGAAGGATCTGATTCTCTCTCTTGACACGCAAACAATATCAACCACTAACATCCGTAGGATTTTGGAAGGAGTAGAAATATCTATTGTTTAACGACTGAGAGGATCAATAATTGTAAATACTTTGCATCATCGGATTGATCGCCCAATAAGAAATCAATCCAAAAGGACTGTAAATATATCGAAAAGATCGTTTGATTGTACATAAAACAACAAGAACTCTTTACCATGAATCAAAACAACAACAATCGCCAAGTCATAGGCCGTCGGACCATTGCTGCAACACGAGGAGGAAATAACAGTACTGGCCACCACCGAGGACGATTCATACGACGTCCTCCTTCTTCAGCATCTACAAGTCAGCAACAACAACAATCTCATCATCGACATTCTTCTCATCAATACTCCCGTGGAGGACGAAACCGAACATTTATTTCAAGAACCACTCCTTATCATCATCAACAACTTGCTTCTATTGCTACTACCTCGACAACGCCTCATCAACAACAACAACAGCAAGACCGCAATACAACATCCACTTCCCATCACCAACACGATAGTTCAATTATTGTGCTCGATGATGATGATGAACACGAAGAAGAATTGGATGATGCAGCATCATCAAGCAGTGAGAGTTATAGCAGCAGTAGTAGCAGTAGCTCATCATCCTCATCATGGATGTTTGCTGACTTGAATAATCATCATCATCAACAGACGAACAATAATCATCATGATGATGCCGAAGAAGACCATGAGGAGGATGCACTCACGTTACCCTTATTCGACCAAGATGAAGAGGTTGAACTGTTTCTTGGTACGAGAGAACCTATTGTTGATTTTACTCAGGATGTGGTCTATCCTCAAGAGGTTTTAAACATTTCATCAGGATCTGAAGGAGTTGAAGCTTCGGAGAGCATGGCCAACAGAGGCACCCATAGCACCACCAGCGTATTAACGAATACTACTCGTGGAAATCACTCATCAACATCATCCAATTCAGTAACACGAACGAGGCCTTCAGCTAATTCAACACCAGTGTTGAACTTGAATCATTCTGGAAGAAGAAATGTTGCATCTTCAGCTAGTTCACTACCTTCCACTCGATCCTTAATACCTTCTACAACAACTTGCATCATCCAAGATCGAGACACCACACGGATCATCACGAAGTGACACATGAAAATATTGATGATTTTCTTGAACAATTGGAAGATGAGGAAAGAATGGAACAAGGACGCAACAATCGAAATAATAGCAACAACACTAACAACAGCCATACACATGACATGAGACGACCCTTAGCATCCAGAACAGAGCGAATGCAAAGATATAGATTTAATACACCTTCATTGAGTGGTGGTCATAATAATAGTAGTAGCACTCAAGCATGACTAGTGGTTTATTTGCGCGATATAATCATGACGACGACTATGACACGCATAACCATGGATTGGATATGACACATCCTCTCTTTTTAGAGCTACAACGAAGAGAGCTAGAGCGATACAGTCGAATGAGACAACCTACCTCAAATTCCAATAGTAGTAGTAGTCATAGGGAGGATACCACAGACACCACTCGTCCAACCAACATGCTCAGAGCATCTAGTTCTAGTAGCAGCAGTACCAGCACCTCATCTCCCACTTCTAGCGAGTCTTCCTCATCTTCCTCAGCCTTACGTATCCCTCAACATTTATTCAGATTTTTACACAACGCCACCTCACATAACCATCACCATCCACAACAACCCCAACAACAGCATACGTCCCACACTTCACCATTCATTCATGCTCCCACTCTTTTATTTACACCTCCTGCCATATTCACACAACCCACTTCATCATCATATCAAGGAAGAGGTCCATTCAGATACCATCATCATACGTCACACAGCAGTAATCATCGACATGGAATTATTGGAGGATCAGTTCATCCATTATATTTTGTTGATCGAGATTTTGATGAGAGAGACTATGAGTTGTTATTACAACTTGATGCTCAACAACCAACTAAAACGGTAGAGACATCAATCATTGACAAAATTCCTCTCGTGACAGTAGAAGAAAGTAATTGTACCTGCAGTATTTGTTTGGATGACCTTGAAGTTGGATCTAAGGCTAGTGAAATTCCAATTTGTAATCACAAATTCCATCCAAAGTGTATTGAGACTTGGCTTAAAGATTACGGGCACACATGTCCTATTTGTAAGCAACCAGTGTCAGAAATTGACTTTAATGCCCTCAAAGAAAATGAGAACCCAAAGAAGAGAAAGGACATTGAGAATATTCAAGAAACAACCACTACTGCAACTTCTCAGACAAGAAAGAAAGCCAAGCACAGAAGAAGGTAAACACTGAGCCAGTGTAAAAAAAATGATTGTAAATATTGTAATTGTAAATAATATTGATTTAATTCTGGGTGTGAACAATTAGAGTTTAGTTGGAATAATAAATAGGAAATGTTGATTTACATCAAATTCACATAAATTATTGTTTTTTTGCCATTTCAAGAACCGAGTCAAAACTTTTCCTCTCAGGAATGATGTCTTCAAGAAAATCAAATACATCACATGTTTTCACAGCATCCGACATGTCACTGTACTGAATTGTTTTTCTATTTTCTTTTGTTGCATTCTTCATAGATTCCCTAGCTAAATGTTCAATTATTTTTTCAGCTGCTTTCGATACTAAAATTACAGCTTCTTGCGAAATGGTCCGAACATCGGCATCACTTTTCATAATTCTTCTCACTCTTGCCACTGGCATGTCCACTAATTGTCGGATCGGTTGCTGTTGTTCCGATAGTTGTAACGATTGAACAGAAGAGGAAGACGATGCTCCGATCGTGGCTTCTGTGTTCGGATGCTGTGGTTCATTTTTTTAAAATAATTAAATTCTTTTGAATTCAAAAGTACAAATGTATTAAAGACTGTTCAGATGGAATACCAAGTCGCAATGGATATCCATAATGGCCTGTTCCTCTGTGTGAATACACTCTTAACTTGCCACGGCCGTACAGACCTTGATCTGGAGGATAAACACTAAAAAACCGTTGTTCACGTTTCAACTTTTTCAGAATTTTGTAAAATACTTTCACAAAGGTCCAACGTCCCAATCCAATTTGTCCACCATCTGAGTTTTTAATCCAATATGAAAAATAAGTAGTACAGTGCGTATAGGATTGGAATTTGCAGAATGGATAATTCTCATTTGAAAAACTTTTTAAGGATTGTTAACAACACACTTACGTAAATGTCCACTGAAAATAATATCACAACTATCGTTGAGAGGCATGCATGAGAGCATGGATGGATTGTGAATGAGAAATATTCGAGGTGTAGTTGGTGATTTTCTTGGATATTTCGAACTTAATTTGGTAATAATTTGTTCATGTTTCTCATGGGTGTAGGAAAACGTCGACCCAATGACTTGAATTTCTTCCTTCTTACCGCTGAGTTCAGACCATCGAGAAATGGGAATTGTAATTTCTTGATCTTCCAATAGAGGAATGTTATTTTCAGAGTAAGCTTCTAAAACCTTATCATACACTTCATAGTCATGACTGAGTTGATAAATGACCATTTTTCCGTCAAAAAACAGTAGTAGTTGAATATAATGACAATTTTTGATCTTACTTACTTTCCAAGACATGCCACAACTTTGTGTGAAATTTCTTTTAAGGGAGAAAGAGCTTCTTTCAATCCAGTCATTTCCAATTCTGTGTCATACGTTTCCATATCTCCTGTAATAATGACCAGATCAATTCGATGATCTTTGGCCACTTTTTCACACAATGAATGTAATCTCTGTTTCGACATGAATGGTCCCAAGTGAACATCTGTAAATTGAAATACTCGTAAAATCTTGGACTCGTCTTGATGCACGATGTTGTTCGAAGGTAACTCTTTCACTTGGTCATTACCACAATCCTCTCTCTGAGAAGTGAGATCTAAATGGACGTGTTCTTTACAGAAGGCTGGATTGAAAAAAGACAAGTAGAAGGCATAGAGACCTAATGCAAAGACGAGTAAATTCAAAATGAAATAATCCACTCGGAACATGTAGAGAATGTATTCTGGAACTCCACCGAGAAAGAGGGAGCCTGTGAAAAGCATGTAGGGACCAGCGATGAAGCAGCCAAGTGTGGCCCAACCCATGTACCTTTGCCAATTATTTGAATTTCCATTTTGAGCAAAGCCAAATTCAAAGAAATTGTCAGAAAAAGTTCATTGAAATAAGAAAATCCAAAGAATCTTATTCATGAACACCTACCAAAAACCAGGTAAACAAATACAATATAAATACCATTTGGGTTTCAACTCTCTCCAAAATGTTTGAACATAAATATGAATATATAAACAAGCGTTAAAATACAAATGCACAACAAAAGGTAATAATGGAAATGCTGCAATTAAATTAAAGTACACATTTACAAATATCGAATGTAGACCAACAAAAATGTAGAAAAATCGGGAAAGCTTTTCTTTCTTTACAAATCTGAAATATAAATATGGGACAACAATTCCGAGAGATGATTCCAGTAAATAGAGAAGTGATGGTATTATTCGGGAGTAGAGAATGAATTGTGGAATGATTTGGATCATTTTTTTTGTAATCTTTTAAATGAACTGGTAAATGTTCCATGTTACCGTCGTTCAAGAAAACGTTTCGAATTTGAGGAGTATAATGTGATTGTTAAACTCTATAATATTTTTAAATTATTAAATAATTTTCAGTAATTAAATATTTTAATTAATAAATTTCTTGCCAATTTAATATTTTAATTAATAAAAATAATAGGCTTGTCCTGTAAACGTTCAAACTTGGTTAAACTTTAAACAATAAACATGTTTAAACAAAAATAAACAACATAAACATGTTCAAACTAGTTCAAACGTTTAATCTCGTTCAAACGTTTAAACGTTCAAACGAAAATTAATTTCTAAAGAATTGAAATTTCTTCCTATTTGTCACCTTTTTCATTTTGCGTTTTGTAGGGAAAGAAAATTAGTTAACTTTCATTCGGGATATCGAAGATTTTTGGGTCCAAATCATCGAAATTATAAACCATCCTGTTTGGTATCCATTTCATAATCGTGTAACAAGGTCTCTGGTATAATGAGGGGCAGAAAAAACTTCCCATCCAAACACACAACTAATTTCTCGGACCAAGGTAAATAGTAACCAAATTCGTATTTCAACATTCCTAACAGCAGTCAAATAATCTTTGACATCACTGACCTGAGTTTCAATGTCAACAATTAATCGCATTCTTGAAAATTATTGATATGAATAGTTCTTAGACTTTAGGGGTTTAGTGAGGTAATGAAAGGCTGTGAATGAAACAATTGAGAGTGGTATTGAACAAAAACTCAGAGCAAATGATGTTATATGAATACAGAATAACGTTCTTTATTGTTGATTATCAGATGCATTATCACGAATCGAAAATATCAATCATTGAGCACGTCATAATACTACACCAAGTTAGTGCAATGTTGTGTTTTCATTTTAAATAATTATTTGATTCTGTTTTCTGTTCACAATGTTAACAGTTCAACATGAAAACATATAAACTTAAACAATTAAACTTAACTTGTTCAAACTGTTAAACAGACAAAATAACAATGCTTCCACAAAACGACCACACATTCTCTCTTCAAGAAAAAGAACAAATTCTTTTAAATTTCTTACGAAATGAGCTACAAATGAAAGCTGAAACAGAATATCATGATCCTTCCGATACCGTCGATGATTGGAAGAGAGCTCTCAATGGAAGGTATTCCGATACTGAACAAGTACACTATAAATTATGCAAGAATTTCTTTCTTCACCACAAAAAAAAGAAACAGCAAAAGTTTTACGGAGTTGCTTTGGCTGATACCATGGTAGATATGAACAGCATGTCCAAACAGCTTGGTTTGGGGTCTGGAAATTTGAGGTTTGCTGACCCTGAGGATTTGGCAACATTTTTAGATATTCAGCCAGGTCATGTCACTCCGCTATGTTTTCATGTGTTACACCCTAGTGTACAGAAACAAAGACCTGATGTATTGAAGAAGGGAAATGATGAATCACCATCTGTTGTGGAAAATATGAAAACACTTACAATTATTGTGGATGCTGCTTTGTTAAGGAAAAATTCAAATACGTCTGCCACTACCATGCTGCTTTTCCATCCATTGCACAATTCAGCAAGCACGTCAATGAGTCAGGAGGAATTTGTTAAATTTATGAAATCATGTTTTGGTGAAGAAGCATGGCAACAAGTCATTGTGTATGATTTTGAAACAAAAACGAAATTGACAATACACGATGTTGATTTTAACTAGTATTCGAGAAAGGCCAATCGCTCGTGTGTTTAATTGTGATGCTTAATTTTTATTTTACCTAGCTTTTATTTATTAGTAATCGTTTTCACTAGTTTTGTGACCATCACGATGTCACAAAATCGAGGTAAGCTGCCATTACAATGCTTTGTTAAATGTAAATGAATAAAGTTGGGTGACAGAGAGTCAGAAATATAAGGAGTCTCAGGTTGTACATCGTTAAAAATTCGTCTCTTCAACTGTTTTGAATCCACAGGAGAAACTAAATTCGCAATGTGATACTCAAATGCCCATTTTCTACTCGTCTTGCTATTATAGATTTGGAAATATTCAGAAATGATTGAATTAATGATAATTCGTTGTTGACAGTCATTTTCGACGTGTGCCAGTTCTTTTCGAACGACGGTATTAAGCTGTCTATTATAAGCAATGCTCCCGTTCCGCAATTTGTTGACCAAAATATCCACCTTTGACAATACTAAAACAATTCTTTTGCCACATGTCCACTTGTTGTCACAAAGCATAGCATAATATGCAAGACTCTCGTCGAACCAATAGGGGTCAGTGAAATCCGTTAACGATGCAACCACAACAAAACAATGAACTTTTTCAAAGCAATGTATCCACCTTCTCCTTTGATATCTGTCACCTCCCAATTCCAACGTGATATATTGCAAATTGTTATGTATGATCTTGATTTCACTAACGCCACATGTGGGCCTACCAATATATAGATAAGGATTACATGGCATTTCACGTTGTGTAATCTTTTGAGCAAAAAGTTCGATATTTGTATGTGGAATCCAACGGTCACTAATGTTAGTAAAAATCAATTCTCTCATGTTTGGATTTTTCCATAGCCAAATAAATAAAGTTCGAAGATCAATGTTGCCATCTGTGATGTCACTTGATCTGTTCATTAATAAATGTTTCATGTTTGAATGGATGACATCTTCAGGTACATTGATCAGCATGCTTGACAAGTCATCGAAGGAGAGCTTCAAAAAGTGATGTCAAAGGTGTTGCAAACTCTCTTCCACAGCTTTTGAAAAATCTTGATCCGAAAATTGATCTTGAAACGACTTCACAAGTGTTGATTTTCCGTCGCGCCTTGATCCCAATAACACAATTTTTCGGAAGGGTTCTTCGATTTCATCTTCAGCAGGTGGAGGTGCTTTACTTTTTCGTTGGCCCATTTTTTCTTCTTAGTTCAAGTTATCTCTTTCATGACATACAATATGATCATCTCGAAACTAACAAATGTATTTACTACTACTTTGCGACATGTCAGAATATCTATTCTGAAGGCATGCCTTTCTCGAGTAAGAACTGAACGGCAATCAGCACAGCAGGCGGTAAATAAACATGTGCAATACTTCTCTTTTCTGGGTGTTTGGTATGAGGATGAGTTGTGGAGGTGTTGAAAAATATATTTTGCCACGCCAAACGTGCAAATAAGCTCAAGCATAGATATGCCATAGCAATGAGAAAGGTATGCTTCTTTGAGATGATGAGTTTACAAATAACATATGACGAGAGGAGGGCAATGGTAGAACCATAAATACATTGTCTTGAATTGTAAATTCATCGTTGACTGATCGTTAGCAGCTGATGACAGTAAGTTACTTGTACCTACCTTAATGAATGATATCCAAAAATTAGCGTGTCCAACATTACTGAAACTCCAAAAACTAAAGAGACTGAATAGAAAATCCAAAACTTTTTGTCTCTCCACCCAACCATTGCACAACCATAATATGTCGTTATTAATGAATAAAGTACAAAATTGTAATGTCCAGAAACAGAATTTGGATGAATATTGCAACTGTGATCAGAAATCCAAATTTTCAAAAACACCACTAGGGCATGAGAGCAAAAATACCATGAGCTTAATTGAATGATCATTCTTAAAGCTTGTTTCCAATTTTTACAAATAAATATTGGCGAGTATTGTCTAGCAAATGAAAAGAGAAGCATTGCTATAATTCCTAGCAGTGTTAACGTGGTGTATGTGGGAAAAAGAAAATACTTTTTGAGAGTAATAGCTATGTGAACTTGTGATTTGTCAAATCTGTCCATAAAACATTATCAAGTAGATCATCTCCGTAGTTTGTGAATAATAATAATCTTTTAAAAAAGAATTAGAGAGAATGATGGCTTCAAATAGTTGGTAACCTACATGGTTAATACACCAAAGACACCAGTGATTGGAAGTAAAATATTATTTAGAAAATTGAAAATGTATGAATTTGCAGAATTTGATGATGATCGTTCCGATACATCAATATCAATGGTATTACTTGACTCTGTCATCCACGATGGTGTTGATGCTAACATGATGTCATTAAAATAAATTAAATTTTATCAATAATTCGACGTTTAACATCATTTCAATCAGTACATCATTCAACTATTTTCCATTTTAAAAACCTACAAGATAATTGTCTTAAAATTTTACTATGTCGGAAGTTATGGGAAGAAATCATAGGATCAAACTATTGTGATTCCAATTCCAAATCAAACGGTGTGTAAATTAACTGAGCCTACAATCAATCCGAAAATTAGAAATATAAAAATTCACTGTGATTGCTGCTCGATAAAAAGGCTTTGCTTTTGGCTTATTTTTTTCAAATTAAACCTAATGACGACGATCCGTTCTTTAGTATTTCCATGACAATCCCAAGAGATCCCAAAGCAACTCACAGATCTTTCCACAAGAGCTTTAAAAAGGATGTGTCTGTTTGATGAAGGACAAGAGAGAAATTATCTCCTGCTTTTTTTTGGCCGTAGATGGTTTATGACCACTCTCTTAAAAAATTGAAACAACAGCGAATCCTTTTTGACCGCAAACGAGGTGATTAAAACTACGGTTACGTTCCCTCCGAATTAAAACTTTGGTCAAGAAGAAATTCACCGTATCATTTCTTTCTAATCTGTTGTTCAACAGATACTCTGCAGTCCGAGAGGTCTGAAAGACAAGTTTTTGCTGACTACTCTCACCAACGCACAACAATAATTTTACCCATTCAATTCCTTCCTCATCCTTCTTCCTTAAATTTATTTATTTTTCCATTATTTAGATATGGGTATCTGTGCATCAAACATTCGGACAACAACGCTGGAACCAGCCTCAGCAGACGATGGAAAAACTAAAAAGCTCTATGTTTCGTCGCCAAAAACGATACAACATCCTATCGAAAAACAACCATAGAAAAATCTAGGACGGATACAACAAAATATGATGACACTAAGGCCCAAGGCGACACAAAAGTTAATAGAACAACGACAAAAGACAACCTAACGGATCCTAGCAATCCAAATTTTAATAGTACTTCCAAAACAGCGGACGATAGCAAAGCTCAAAAGAAAACAGCAATCCCAACAACAAATACGAATAATCAAGCCTCACCATCGCCAAATGGCGATTTCAAAATATCATTTTCGGAACAAGGAGACAAATATCTAAGTGTTCAAAAGTGGTTGAATGATGTTGTCTTAAACGAACAATCGCCCAATCCCATTCTGCCGATTGGTGGAGTCTTTGTACATAATATGCCGCCAGAGGAAAAGCATTCTCTGACATCCCAAGCCAACCACAAAGGTGAAGACGACGAAACTAGTTCAATTTCTACCCTTAAACGGCACAGCAGCATGTTACCGTCGACAAAACACTATGAAATTTCATAGTAATAAAATTGTGGTAGATACAGAAATTTATTCAAGGTCCTGTTTTAGTGATGGTTTTTGAAAGAATTTGCTGTAATTGTTCTTTAGTCATCATCGCGGTCATCATCGTCATATCGTCTCAATCTTGATGTGAAGGCTTCCCCTGGAACCATATACCTACTTGCTCTTTCTTCATTCAAAGTTCGAACTTGTGTCAATTCAAGGGAGTTGATTTGAGTTGTCTCCACATCTTTTCTCTTTGAAGATCCAGTTGCCTTAAGACAAATATCGATTGTGGTTAAC
The DNA here is from genome assembly GCF_003324165.1 of Naegleria lovaniensis. Taxonomy (NCBI): domain Eukaryota; phylum Heterolobosea; class Eutetramitea; order Acrasida; family Naegleriidae; genus Naegleria; species Naegleria lovaniensis. The sequence continues at coordinate 244,952 of NW_025407839.1, forward strand.
AAATAATTTACAGTAGAAGATGCTGATGGATGGTCCAAGGATAATTTGTTGGAGCAATGAGACAATATGCTGAGAACGTCATACTTCTCGAGAAGCAAAGCAATGTTGGCCAGTTGTGATGTTTGAGTCTTGACAAGTCGGCTTAAAAAATCACAAACCCCTTTCAATACAGGGAAATCCATTTCCGAGATTGAATTCAGCACATTGACCATTTCGAGGAACACAACGTGTGGTTTCTTGGCACAAATTTCAGTTATTAAATTATTGGCTTGTACTGTAGATGGAAGTAAATTGGTGAAAGCAAAATACAGGAACTTGTTCTCTCCGTTCATGGACGAGTAAAGTTTTTCATGCTCAAATTGTAGAACTGTGTCAAAGCAATCATAGGTGGCCATTATTTGAGTAAAGATTGAAACCAATTCACCTCTAGTTAAAGCAGGCACAGGGATGGGGGTAGTGGATGCAGAATATTTGCGATCGTCTTCTGAATTTATCAATTGGTTCAGTAGCAGTGCCATAATAGCATTGGGAGTGCTCTCATCTCTGATTAGTGTGCTAGATGACGACGAGGCTACAGGCGTAGTTTGTTGTTCTTCCTTCTTCTTTTCTTCATTCACACTTGATTCATCTTGCGCTTCTTTTTCCTTTGGTGGCTCTTTGAGCTCAATATTTCTAGATCCTGAACGAATTTTGAAATTTTCTTTTACAACCTCGAAAAATATGGCAGGATTTTTCTCAATTAATGAAGATACCTCTGTCAAAAATGATTGGACTGTTACTGTTCTCAACGATGAAAGCATGTTAAACTTGGATTTGAGCTTATATTTGAATGCCATTCTGAGATTTCCTTCATCGTTGCAAATAATGTTTTCGAGTATGTCGACAGTATAATCAGCAATTTTGAAACCTTTGGAAGCACCTGCATCATTCGAAACTTTGAGCGAGCAAATTTTCTCAACAATATTCAGCTTCAGTAATCTTGTTGCAACGTCTCTACTCTTGCTTGATAAGTTTGAAAGCACGTTCATAACAGGTCCTAATATTGCTACAGAATGATATTCTTCTTTCTCAAAGACAGCTAAACAAATATCCAACAACTTGTTGTACTCTTCTTCAACAAGGCTAAAAACTTGTAATTGTTGAACAAGACTCTCTGTTGTGATCTTCTCTTTTTTGGTCGAGAAAATATCATTTAGCTTTTTCTGTTGCGTTATTGCAATAAAAAGAGTAAATAAGGATATCAGAGTTTCCTTAACTTGAGGCTCTTTTGGATCAAGCTTGAGCTGTACTTCTCCAATTTTAAGCAGAAGTCCCATGAACTCATTCTTTTTCGACAATATCAAGTTTTTAAAATCTTCACTGTACTCCAAAGATGATCTCATGACGCCAAGAGTACTGGGCTTTGATTTTTCTTCTGTAATGTCTGAATTTAGTTTCTCCATTAAAAGATTGACAAAAGTGTCTTTGAGCGCTTCATTCTTTTGAATGCAAAGGCTCAGAACATCAACACATGCAAAACCAATGTCTGGAATAAATAGCTTTGAAAGCAGCCAGTTACTTGACTCCTCCTCCAAGGTGACAACTGAATCCTTCGCTGGCTCTTCATCTTCCATTCCAGATTCGAGCATTGACAATTTGATGGCCTTACTAATTTCATCTTCTTCTTCCAATTCTTCTTCTTGCTCAGATACTTCTTGAGGATTATTGAATATCCATTCCATGGCTACCATGAGCTCATTGTTGGCTTTTCTAAGGGCTACACGGCATTGTTTTTCTGGAAAGCCCATTTCCACGAGTTGTTGTACCAAAGACTCATTTTCTGTCACACTCTCAGCTTTTTCTTTGGCAGTGGTAGTAGGGGTTTTAGAAGATTCAACTCCTTTGATGATTTGACCAATGACATTAATCATACCTTTGAGGAATGTGCTGGGAGATTTGTCAATGTTAGAGTGTTTCCAAAACTTTAGAATACAAGTCGCTACATTCTGTTGAGTCTTTTTGAGTAGGTCGGATATGTCAAATGAGGTGGCTGCACATACACCTCGAGTGATAGGGGATGTGGAAATGTATGAATGTGAGGTTATTCTCAACAAGAACTTTGTTGTGTTAGTCAAAAAACTTTGAGAAATAAATTCATCACTTAGTGTATACTCAATAGTTTTGATTAAATCGTTCACAGATGGAGCTTGGTCATATGAAATATTTTGATCAAGAGCAAGCTGTACCATGTTGGAGTAATGGTCTAGCATGATACCCAATGTTTTGGTTTCAACTAATGAGCTAAGAATGAGACTGTTCAAGTTTCTATATCTCTCTTTGATCATGATAGCTGAGATATTTTCAAAAATACTTTGCAATAACGTAGTCCTGTCTTGCCATGTTCCATTAAATGTTCCAAATTCTTCAAGTGCTACTCCAAAATTGGTGGTTAATATCGAAGCAAGCTTTTTTGCTTCAGTTACAGCAATGACAGAGGGACTTTTCACAATGTCGAAAATGGCTGTTTGCATTGTTTCGTGCAAGGTAGTAACGAGCTTTAAATAATTGGATATAGTTGAGGTAATAAAGGTTCTATGGGCACGAGCTTTAGCATCTTCGGAACTTTCCTCAATCATAGGAGTTTTTGCTTCACTGCTAACAGATTCTGCTGACTTATCATCACTCTTGGCTGATAATTTCTTTTGAACAACAAGTCGATCTGAAATTCTTTGAGTTCGTTGTGAAGTAAAGTAATTTCTAAGCTTTGCTTCTATCTTTGCCAATGGAACAAGAATTTCTTTACCTTTAGTGTTCCAAGTGTTAAGGAACAGCTCATCTGGATCTTTAAATACGTTGATCATAATAGGTAAAATCTTGGAAATACAAAACACTGCTCTCAAATGAGAAAATTCTTCGATTTTCACGTCATCTTTGAGTATTTGCAATTTCTGAATAAGAAGATCTGTAAATGTATCGAGAACTTGAGAATTTTTGGATTTTGCTATCACTTGGAAGGGAGTGGATATTCTTGAGAAATCAATAGCTTTTTCTGGGTGTGGGATTAGAGTTCGGTCTAAAATGTTTGTAAGAACTGGTAGGCCTCCTTTTTCTAAGAATAGAGTTGTGTTTTCTTTGTCTGTCAGGACCTGGGCTACAAATGCCAAAAAGTTGATTCCTAGACTAATCAAGTTCGTTCCTGCATCTGTCAATTGTTCAATCTCACCGACTTTCTCGTCTTCAATGTTGGAAAGCAAAGATTTTCCGACAGAGACAATGGCGTTAATGTTACATTCGCGAGTAGATGTATACGACTTGATAAAATCAAGAAGACCTTTTCCAATAGTAGCTGAATATTCCTTAGAAAGAATGCTTCCATACTTTTCTTTCGAGAATAGCTGAAGGAATTGAGGAATAATATTCTCTTTCTCAATTATTTCTAAGCATTCAGTATTTAAACAAATCTCTGAAAGGAACGGAACAACAGCAATGAGAAGCTTCGAGTAGGGAGCAACTTCATTCTTTATCAAGAGTAAAGCCTTTTCAACTGCTCCGCTGTTTCTAATAGCTGGAATTTGAGTTGGTTCTCTACTAGCGAGTCTAGTAAGTAAAGAAATTACGTTATACAGCACAGAAGGACCAAACCATAGATGATTCTCCAAAATTTGATTCAGCTCAGTAATGTGTTGTGCCTCAAATAGTTCAGAAATGTTCAAGTCATTGTGATGAGAGCAAAGGATGTCGAAAATTCGTAAACATGCAGAAAGTGTTGGAACTTGGAAAACGTTTAGGAGTTCATAAATTGCAAAATTAGAAACATCAATTGGCTTTCGTTCAGGATGCTTCTCTTCTACTTCTCTTATTTTTGGTACAGCAATCGCAATTAGATCGGAGAATACCTTGAGTGTATCGGTCAGAATAATTGGTAATGATGAGAACCTTTGCTTTGGATCAGTAAACAGTTCTACCATACATATTGCTTTCATGACTACAAAGTCAGACTTGGCTTGAAGCAAGTTAATGATATCAGAAGTCAAACCAGTTTCGTGAAGGGCTTGGGTTCCAACAGGCAATCTTGCTAATGTTACTAGCAAATCAAGAGCAGCGGTTAAATAGGTTCTGTCATCAAGAATGTCTTCTTGGTGTTGCTCAGAGTCATGAAGAAACTTCTTTGTAATTTTACCCAACAATCTTTGAACAAGGCCATTGTATGTAGATGATCCATGGGTGATTAATGATTGAATGGTCAATGCTTGATATTTAGACTTGTGTAGAATCAAAAACGCAGAAAAAAGATCATACGAGGCAATGGCAATTTCTTTTGGTAGCTTCAAAACGCCAGATTCATCCTTTTCAAAGCATGTTGTCAGTTCTTTAACGATATCCATGTTCTTCTCAGAAATGTCTACTGTGACCGCAAGAGCCATCAAACGGCATACTAGAGCCTTTTTTCTTGTTTCCGAATTGTAGAATGCATACGCCAAACGAATATTTGTCCACAATTCGAACTTTCTTGGTGGTAATAATTTACCTGCACTGGAACCCTCTTTCTTCATGAGATCATTGAACAGACTCAATGCATCTGGAGCGGTTTTTTTCACATCCATTATTGTTATCTGTTCAACAAAATCTGCCGATTGATGTTGTTTACCTTGTTCTAAATATTCTTGAAAAATACTAAAGTTAAGGGTTGTTCCTGCCTGCATCACATCACTTGGTAGATTTTCCTCATAACAATATTGAACAGTGTTTTCTCCATAGCCTTTGGTGAAAATTGTGAGCTTCCTTGCCAGTTCCATAGAAAGAAATTCTCTATCACTAAGGGCACTTCGCTTCTTGAAGTGTGTATGGACAATTTTAAGAGACAAGTAAATAATATCTAAATTCTCAGAGTTGAGCAGAGAAGCTATCCGCTATTGGAAATTTGATGTAAAACCATTTTTAGGATAGCGTTGAAAATGTACTTACATCTAACGAATGATAGGAAATAATACCAACTTTACACTGAGAGAGAATGATGTTGGTGAATTCCAAAATAGAAATAATCAAATCCACGTTCGGAGTCTTTTGAGAGGTTTTTATGTCCTTTGTTGGTGTTTGCTTGGGATGCTTTTTACTCTTGTCTCCGAACAATAATATGGCACTTTTTGCAATTATTTTCTCGAGAATTTCATCAAACTTGTTCAACACGTCAATCCATTGAGTTAGATCAACCTAATCATTTGATGATCAGTCTCGGTTTACCAAAAACAACAAATCCCGAAAGTGTTGTACATACCTTGTTACATGCAACTGACAATGCTTCCCGAGATTCTTGCTCACCAATTATTTGCTTGATTACTTTTGCAACATCTTCAGATTTGGCATCAAGAATTTTCTGGCTTATGGCTTTGATGTTTCCATCCTAATATATAGTAGGGTGTTGCAGAAAAAGATTTCATCGGATTGAAAGATGATCATGATGATGATCCAAATACGTAACGATTTTAAACCAATGATTGTATTCACCAAAAATTTAGGATCAAAAGATATGATTATATACACATTGATAAGAGTAGTTCGTAAAGAGAGTCGTACCTTTTGTTCATTCTGTTGTGAATGACGATTGAGAAGCGCCTTGTTGAGCCTGATGATCATTTTTTGCCTGTGTATTTTTAATTTGGTTCCTCATCACGCTGCTCTTCCTCAAATCAAACTTTTGCTCGTGTTTAATGTCTTTGGAAGAATTGATCGTGCAAACATTGATGTAGGGTTATCAAGTTTGATAAAACTGGAAAGCAAGTTTTCAACTCATTTGGAAAACCAAGAGGATAGATGCTTGTATAAGGAAAGTGCTCCCACTGCAGTCATAGCCAACGCTCCAGTTGCCAACAAACCCATCCTTCCATAATATCGATAGGGATGATTATGTTTGAAATCCATATCATTAAATCCCAAAACACCCAAAGTTTTGTCTACAAGATTGTTGGACGCTTCGGTTACCTCGAGAATTTGCATGTCAAATAAATACTCAAACCCTAATTTCTCATAAATTGGTTTGCCTAGACGAGTGGCATGCAATACACAGTATTTGTAGCCATTCATTCTTGCAATTTTCATTAATAGTGAAACTATTAGTGTTGCAAACCCTCTTTTTTGAGCACCAGGTCGTGTCACAATGGTGAACAACGAGGCACAATGTTGACCTTTGATTAATTGCCCACAAGAAACAACTCGTCCATTTTGTTTCACTACTAGCCAATGATAGAATTCAGATTTTGTAGGATAGTCTAAATAGTACTCTGATTCCTCCTCTTCTAACTGGATAGAATCAAACGCTTCAATATATGTCTCTGCAATTTCTACAGCTTCTTGAGGAGTGTCGAGAGTTTTTAGGATAAAGTCAGACCCTTCTGCCAGCACAACAGACTCTCCATTGACAACTTGTTCCAATAACTCTTCCTTAAAGTTAAATTCCTTTTCTAATTTTCTAATATATTTCAAATAATTTTCATTGTTATCCATGCAATTGTCTAAATCGGCAGACATGCCATAACAAGTTCATACCAACTTGCTGGCAACAGGTCATAATAGGGTTTAAATATTTCCAACCGTTTGGTGCTGTTCTTACTTTCATAATCAGGCAAAAACACATATACTGGAGCTTTATGTGCTTGCTTCCGAATGTCATTGATCAAGACCATGGGTACCAGCGGTTCGTCATGACGATTATTATCGTGTGGTTTTGTTTTGGGTCGGAAGGTATCTTTAATGACGTAATAGATGTCTGGCATGGTCAATACTTCAACTCCTTTGCGGAAAGAGTACAAGCTCTCATTCTGGGTTTCATGTAATTTCAACAGTTTGGGGAAACAAGTATTGGCAGTGATTCGATTCAAATCAAAGATGGAATCCATAACCAGATGCTTTTCATCCATTTTTTGAGTCTTTTGGATAAACTGATTGACTTGAAGTTTGTTAAAAAATTCGAATGAGGATGGTATGAGACTCCGAAAGATACACCCGATTCAATTTGAAGAATGATTTGAATACTTCAATTTCAGAGTGTGACATTGTTCCTTAAAGTCTTATCTTAGTAAAGTTAATTTAATGTTTTCTGGTCCAGAATTTACAACCATGGTTTGAGAATTTCTAAAGTCATTTCATAGAGCTTGCTAATTTTCTCTGGATCATAACTCTCAGTGTTGCTCCTAGATGGTGCGCAATGAACAAAATATTTTCCAGAAACTTTTTCCAACTCCTTTGCACACGCAACATAAATTTGATTAATGGCTCCTTCGATGGGTGTCAGAGCGACGAGCTTAACTCCAAAATTGAAGACATGATTGAAAGGGAACCACAAATGAGTACCAATATTTGTTGCTACAATTCCAGGATGAATGGAATTCACGCTGACACGATCAGCCAATCCTTCCTTTTTAAGCAACTTGTCGAAATGATAAGTGAACATTATTTGAGCCATCTTGGATTGAGTATATCCATCGAAGGGATTGTATCTTCTCTTCTTAAAATCAGGGTCCTCAAAATGGATTGTTCCTGGATGATGTGCCTCTGATGATACAAAAACAACTCTACTGTCAGGTCCATTCTCAACTAAATTATTTTTCAACAACAAGGTCAACAAAACATGTGCCAAATAATTACATCCGAATTGAAGTTCATGACCTTCTTTTGTGTGCTCATAGGGTGGAATCATCACTCCAGCATTGTTGACAAGACATTTGACCTTGATTTGCTGGTTTAATTTTTCAGCAAAAGATTTCACACTATCCAAGGAGCATAAATCCAATTTCATAAATTTGAGAGATACCTTTGAATTTTTCTTGTCAAGTTCTCGTTGAATTTTTTCTCTTGCTTCATTACCTCTCGCTTCGGAACGACATGCTAAAATGACATTAAAACCAAATTCACAGGCCAAAGTTTTGGCAGTTTCAAAACCAATTCCCGAGTTGGCTCCAGTAATGACATAATATTGATCGGGATTGGGCTTCACTAGCTCAACCTTTCCGCTAATCATCTCATCGAGCGTGGCAAGAAGAGGTTTAGTCTTCTCTCCCACAAATGGAATCATGGATTTGAATTTGGTGTAGAGCTCCAGCTCACACACAAGTAAATACAAGCCATAGAAGCAGAACGAGAAGAATTCATAAACTTGAGAGAGGGCGTGTTGAAACGATGATGTTGTCATTTTTTTTAAAAAACGAAATCCTCTAGAAATCTTTGGGTTCGGTGTCCTTTCAATTCGGAAAATTTGACTTGAGTTTTTAACACAACAATACAAGAACAATCTCTAACGAAATACTGACAACAAGTAATTCAAACTCGTTGGTAAATTTTGGCTCTTTTGTTGAACCACTGTGTGCGTTGCAGTGCTTTTTTAATAAAATTCTACAATAAAAAATGCCACCACGACGAAGAAAGAACGTGCCAGCTTCCAATTTGAGCGTAAATGCAAGTGGCTCGAGCAGAGTAGCTACAGCAGCAACACCCATAATGAGTACCACTACTCCTGGCGTAACAGCAACAGGTTTGTGTTTATAAATTATTAATCGGAAAACTATAAATTCATTTTACCGATAAACACCTGGGGTTTCAATTTATGATGAAAATGACTCTTGGATGTCTCGTTTAAATGATTTTAATATTTTATAAATCTGCATGATGGACTATTTGATCATTGATGAAAAATAATTTGAATGATTTTGGAATAATTAGGAGATAAAACTTCAGCAGCAACCCCTTTAGCTAAAAAACCACCAGTTCTCTCACAATATCAATTATTAGCACAAAAAAAGTCAATAGCTCCTCCCCTATATCCAACAGACGTTACTATTCAAAAATGCAAACCAATAAGTGGCTCTATGCATCACATGATCGAGCAATTAAGAGCATCAAGATTGAGAATTAGAAACTCTCCATATTATATTGATTCACAAACACCTTCAGCAATGGATGAAAAGAAAGATCCGTTATTGAGTGCACTAGGTATAAAGGGAGACTTTTTCCCATCAGAACTTGTTGTAAAACCCTCAAAAAGCGATTGCAAATGCTCTATAAGAGAGTTGCAACTTCTGAAGACAACACTGTTCAAAAACTAGAAAAATTATTCCAACAGAAAGATGATTTTGGAGAAGATATTGACGAGGATGAAAATGCAGATAATTTGTTTGTTGAAGGTGAAGAAGAGGAAGAGGAAGATGCTGATGCTGACTACACTTATGCACATTTCGATGATGATGAAGATTATTTGGATGACGACGACTTTGGTGGTGACGGTGGAGACGGTACGTATTTAAGATTGGTGTATTACAAATTTATATTAACATGGCGTTTTATTGGGAATATTACCGTATCAACAGAAGGGCCAACCATGTAATTGAGCATCACAACTCTAAACGCTTCGAAACACAAAATTTTCAGATCTGGTGTTCTGAGATCCTCAGGATGACTACTATTTGTTGAGGTTGTACTACGACATACGGATGTCATTGAATTCATGGACTCACACGAACCCTATGTCTTGAGTTAATTGAGAGAACTACCACGTGACGTTGGTGGTTGTAGAACGATGTTCTCTCAATAAAGACATAAACTATCTCTCAACTCCTTGTTCAATATCTCTCTTGGGTTCTTTATGCCTCATTCAGTGATACGCCATTCGAGGTCAGAAAAATGAGCGCCACAAGAACAAGCCTCGTAAAACCATCTACAGCTTCATCTGGGATGAGTCGGAAGGGAGGTTACATCAACGTTGATGCATCAAAAGCAACAGCTCCATCATCACTGAATTCTGCAGCCGCTTGCTCTTCAAATAACAATGCAAAAAGACCCCTCTCTCAACCCATGAGGCATTACAAGAAGAGTACGAATTCTTCGAACCCAACCTTGTCATCAAACAAACAGCAAGCTCCACCCTCAACAGCAAGTTCCGTAAGTGCTGGTGCGGCCAAACGAAAAGTTTCAAGTCCAACTACACCCACTCAGAAAGCTGCCACAAATTCCGACAATGGCCTACACCATCAAGACTATCCAACACTGTATCGCAGAGTTTCATTAAAGGACGAAAAAGCTGTATTATTGAATGAGGAGGAATTACATCATGAATTTGAACGCCAAAAGAGGAGGTAAGTTGAGAAGTTCTGATCGAGCCTGGTTTCATTCAATGGTGTGCTTCGAAAAACAGGCTGGAACGATTGGCACAATTAATGAAACTACCATCGATTGATGTCGAGTACTTTATTAACACTTATGGAACAGAATACAGCACAACTAATCTACATCAACTATCTACGGTTGTAGATCTATTGGAAAAGCACAAGCGAAGGACAATTGAAGTTACAGAAGCAATAAGACATCGAGAAGAAATAATAGAACAATTGTGTTGTCTCATCGACGATTTTCACAACCTCAAAGAAAATAACCCCGGTATTTTACTCTTTGTGCAACGAGAAGCCCTCGTTCTTCAAAAAACACTTCAGCACATTGGAACGAAAGTTGTTGAGCTTATCGATAAATGGAGGAAAGATTTAAGCTTGGATTATCCATTTAGATTCAAGGAGCATTCAAATTATTTACTCAAGATGAGATACGATTTGGAATTTGTAGACTATAGTGAAATTGCACCTTATATTTTCCCCTTTAAAGGTCACCCTTTACTTGGGAACGTACCTAGCTTGTATTACGAGAGTATTGACAAGATGCTAGAAGTTCAGGATAAGAAAAATCCCTCTCTTACATCGACTGTAACATATCCACTAACCAAACAAAAGCTAAAAATGGCTGATGCAGCCACAAGTGCTGAAAGAAAATTAACAAAATTTGAAGCTATTATTTTGAAAGAGGAAGAAAATGAGAAGGCAACAAAACATTTTTTATTTACCTTAATTAAGAAAGGAAAATTCATATCAGTCCTTAATGTTGAAGAAGGAGAGTTTGATCTGAGTTTGGAGCAGCAACTTAAAATTCGCAACATTTTCACTGACAATCCAGAACACGTCGTGTCATTCTTTGGGTTAAGTGGGAAATTGTCAGTGACACACCAAATTTCTTCACACCAATTGGTCACTCTTGATAAAACGGACACCCTTTCCGAAGATACCACAAAATCAGATAAATTGGTGTTACCAGACAATACGCAACAACATAATGAGGGGAACAATGTAAACGAAAATAATGGTTACACCTCTGATGGAACAGATGACGCTATTGAATATATAGTACTTAATCATTCACGACGTCATGAATCGAATGGTCATTTAAAAACAGATGAACCATCTTTTAATCAACATCATTACGATGGATCTGGAGAGGAGAGTGAAAAGGAGCCCATAAAACGCACTGATGTTGGCAATTCAACAACTCAACAGCTATCACTTGCAGAAATCAGCTCCATATCTAATCCTTACTTGGAAGACCAAAACGATCCCTCCAATACTTCTGACACACACCAAATTGCAGATTTATCTCGAATTGAGAAAGTAGCGGAACTTTGTAACGACAGTATTGAGCCAGTGCTACTGGCTGAAGAGCAGCCTCTCGAAACACACAAATGTCAACACATGAACGACACTGTTTATTCACATCTTGGTACTCCCCACGAGCCTAACAATGAAGTTTATCCTCCCTCCCCTAAGTATTCTGAAAGAACTGAAGAATCTGTAGATCCATCACAAAATAATCATTTTGATGATTTTTCATTTTCTTACACGAACCCTTACGATGAATTTTCTCCAAAACCATCCCATAGCGAAACTAGCCAGCCTTCCAACCAAACAACAGTACAAAGCTCCACAACTCCACTCCAGTCTCCTCCTTCTCAACAATACTCGCATGCTTCACGAAGCTCGTCCTTCAGCTCAATCCAATCAGACTTTGATGAAGCAGCCTAAAATAAAAATGACGAATGATTTTCCTTCACGATTTCCGAATAAGAATCACAAGACCACGAATAATTTCGTCATCCTTTATCTGACAACCCTATCATTTGTGCTGCTTGTAGTCTCAATGTCATCATCATCACCAACAGTACTTTCACAACAATCAGTTCCTCACCACCAATACTCCAATCATGACCAAAACTTGTCGACAATGATCGAACCCATTCTCATCCCACCATCCATTTCTGACACTAAAAACGATTCACAAAACTCAACCATGTTGTGCATCACACTTCCGAACTATTCATCATCCATTTGTGGATTCATTGGATTTAATGTAACTCTTGATCCACAATTTCCCAATTATACTCTCATGGAACAACACATTTCCGATGAATACAAACGATTCTATGTGGAAATTTATCAAAAATTCACACTCAACGAAACCTCAACTGCTTGCAATCATTCCATTCTCAATTTTATTTGTTCTTCGAATTATAAGAGATGTTTTAAAGATGTCAAACCGTATGATGTTTGTGATTCGGTATGTCGAGAAGTGTTCACATCATGCTTTCCAGAGGCACCTGATGACGATGAACAATCATTGAGATTTTTGGCTGCTAAAGAATATTGTGGAAAACCAACAAAACCAATATATCCCTCACCTCCGTTATGTACTAACATTATGAATCAAACACAGAATATTATTGTGTTGGTTTCATTGATAGCATTGCTATTGTTTTTAATTATTGTGATTTGTATTGGAGGGTTTATGAGTTTTTGTTACTACAGAAGACAGGCTCAACGAGAACGATACAGTTCTCTAGGTCACTAATTTTGCAATTCAGCCGGATTTTGAATACTGTGTGGCATAGTATGTCATCACCACCAAGATTGACAACAAGTTTTAAAATTCTTATGAATTTTCGAACAGATAAATATTAATATTAAAATACATAATTGACGATCAACGTCGAATGTGATGTTTGAAATTGAAGCACAAAAAAAAATGAAACAAGCACGAAAACTACTCCGTGAAAAAGAGGAAAAGGCTCTTTCTTCGAAATTGCAACAAACAGCTTCATCGGAATTGGAAGAAGACGAAAGAGTAACCAAACAGTCATCAACATTTAGTGCGTTTGCCTTGCTTGAGGAAGAGAATGAGGAGAATATTGATGATATGTATGGTGATGATATCAAGGAAATGATTGACCAACAACAACAATCAACAACTTTGACCAATGAAGAGGAAGAGTCTGCAGTGAACACTGCCAAGCCTAAAAATAAAAAGAAGAAGAAAAAGAAAAAGAGTACCAAGAAGAAGGATGAAAATCTAACCGATGAAGAGTTCTTGCAAAAACAAATTCAACAATTGGGCCTGGAAGAAAATGAAAGTAAAATAATGGGTGGATCATCAGCTCTTAAAAGCGCCTTCAGCTTATTTGAAGTATCGGACCCTAAATCACTCAATCCTGAAAATGAATTCAAGAAAATTTTCGGAAGTGGTGCTGTCTCGCAAACACAAGCTGCCGTGAGCGCTGATTATGAAGAGCAGCTCCCTAAAGTATTGAGAAATAACCCTCATTTTGTCGGAAAGAGATCGGTTGTGATTGGTAAGAAAAAGAATGACCTCATGCTAAATTTGTTTGTCTCGTCTAAACCACATTGGCCCATGTACAGATCTCTATATTTAACAGTTCAGTTGAAGAGCACAAAGCCAAACAACGTCGAAGTTTATGAGGTTGTTGAGCAAAAAACTGTCACAGGCAGTACTACAGGCCTCTATGCCCAAGTCCAAGAACAATATGAGAGAGCCCTTCAAAGCAATGATCCGAATAGTTTTATTTATATTCTACAGCAAGTACATCCATATCACATTCACACTCTACTTCAAATGAGTGAAGTGTTCAGAACCATGCAACGTGAGAATGATCAAGCTCAGGATCTTAATGAAAGAGCATTGTTTGCTATTCAGCACGTGTTGAACAATCCACAATTTGTTAATGGACTCATGAAAGGTACCAGTAGGCTGGATTCTTCTCAAGATATTGTGAAGGCAATATATTTGTCACTTTTATGCAGAATTCATGCTTTAGCGAGAAGTGGAGCTCACAATACCGCATTTGATTTGAGCAGAGTGCTGTTATCACTCTCTTGCGACCCACTTGCAAATACTTCCATCAACATTGCTGATCCAGTCCACGTCCTTCTATTTATTGATTACTATGCAGTCAGGATTCGTAAATTCAAATATGTTTACAGAGATTTAATAGAAAATTTCATCATGAAAGAACAAGAAGAATTGCAATATTTACCGAATTTAATGTACAGCAGAGCTTTGAGTTTATGGCATGACAATCAACTCTCAACAGCCAATGAAGTTTTGCAGCAAGCTCTTCAAACGTGGCCCATGATTGTTGTTCTCGTATTGACTGAAATTAAGACTACACGATTTGGAGAATTTGAAACTTTAATTAGAAACACAATATTTACCAACAAGATTTGTACCTCTCCAATATTCTCCAAATTACTTTCGGCCTATGCCAAAAGAAATTCTGAATTTTGGAAAGAGGATGGAGTTTTGGATTGGCTCAAGTACAATATCGAAGAAATGTTAAACAATAGTGCAACCTCGCAGAAGCACTACGATGATATAAGAGAAATGTGCTATCAACATGCAGTGTTCACAAGCAACTACAAAATTGTTTACGAAAAGGAAGTATTGGGAGAAATTTTGCCGATTTAAACGTCAACAGTCCATCCTCTAGCAACAGTTCATCGAGAAGAAATCCATTCCTTTACTTTTTGGAATCTCTATTACCTTGGAATGGAACGGGTATCAATTTGAACCAGTTTTTGGGCGGTCAAGCTGCAGACGAGGAGGAACCAGAAGAGGATGAAGAATAAAAGTTGTTCAGTGAGATGTCTGAATTTTAATATGTGTTTGGGAATTCCAATGGAAGTGGTTATTCGAATGTGATGATTGTCGAAAGATTGTAAACAGCTGACCAATACATTGTCGAAAGATTGTAAACAGCTGTTCGATTGATTGTCGTATGACAAAGTTTGTGATCATAAAAAATGCTTTTACATCAACCAACCCACTCCGAAACTTCTGATGAACAAGGCACCGATTCATCGCTATCGAAAATAATTATGCCCCCAAGTCCTCCACCAATCCACCATCATCATCGGTTGTCCCACAACATTCAGTGGGTAACAGCCATACGGGATCAACAAAATTGTTCCCAGTCAATGTTTCAAATTTAACTATTTCTTCCAATAACAACAATATTTCAATCAATAGATTGCAGAGTCCTTCAACAAATATAATCCAAAGTTCATCATCATCGGGTGCAATCATTAACTCAATAATTGATGAGAATCAAAACGAATTTTTGGAATTGATTGAAGCTGAAACATATGTAGATATCGAGAGATTGCGTGATTTGTCTCGCCATGGAGTTCCCGATGATTTAAGATCTTCTGTTTGGAAATATCTTTTGGGAGTGGTATCTGCCGATAAGGCTGAGCAAATGAAACGAGAGCATATGTATTTTCAATCGGTGAAGCAACAACAATTGCAAAACAATGCGTCACCACTCGGTTGGTATATTCAAAACAAAATATCATCCTTTCAGTGGCCCAACAAAGTCTCACACAATCAAAAATTAGACATTACAGCATTGATGAATTGTTGTATCTGTTAAAGCCATTCGAGTCAATTTACATGATGGAAGCCAATTTAAAATACAACCCTTCAAAGGAAAATCAAGGAGGAAAACACGACGCCGAAAAGAATATTCATGACATGTATAGATGTTTTGAAATATTTCTGCAGAAAGACTATTTTAAAGAGAGCGTATCGTTTAAAGTTGCTAAATTGATTACTCTTTTCAAGTGCACTCAACCAGATCTGTATCAATATTTTGAGAACGAGGAAGTAGAGCCGAACGAGTGGTGTCTTCCATGGATCAAATATTTACTTTCAAAGGAGCTTCCAATTGATTGTGTCAAACGATTGTGGGATACCTATTTCTCAACTCATGATTTTGATCTGCATATTTATGTATGCCTCGCAATTTTACAGTATTTTAGTGAGACGTTGATGGAGCTAGAATACAGTGAAATCAAATATTTCCTTAATCACATCTATACAATTGAGAATGAAGATGGTGAAAATAGTTTACTGCGAATTATACCCCATATCATCAAGCAAGCATACAACTTTAGAGCTTATGTGAAATCAAGGCAATTGATATAGTATGTTTTCATGATAGGGCTAACGACAACTTTAGGCATGTAACGATATTCACTAGAAAGATGAAATTGTCATCATGAACACCAACTCTGTGAAGTCGACAAATTAATGCTGGTTTTTATCCTCATCATCATTCTTCAAAGTGGTATCAGAGTCACTAAATAGATTCCTCTTAATATCCTCCAGCAAGTTGTCCTGGGACCATGAAAACTCACTACAAAATTTTTCTACTTCCTTTAATTTATATCTGTGCATTTGATTCTCCTTCCTCAGTCCAATTATGAGTCTTTCTATCAGAACTTCTCGCCGGTCGAGCTCCTTTTTATACTCAATCAGCTCTTTCAAGCGATCTAATTTAAATAGCTTTTCCTTTTCCTCTTTGTAAGGAGATGGATGATGATTTTCTTGAAGATGAATCTTTGTGTGTGATGTACGAGGAGAATGATGTTGTTGCTCATTATGAGAATGGTGCGAGTCTTGCTTATAAGGCATGTCCAATTGAGGCTCATCGTTTTTGAAAGAGTCATTGATGATTGTGTTTAATCCATATAATTGCTGATCCAAGCTTGCAATTTCCTGTTCCAGTTCCTTTTCATCGAGATCTGTAATTGACGATTGATCAATCGATTGTTCCTCTTCTCCATCATGTTGCTCTTCAATATCCTGCTGCTTCGTAATCACATCCACCCCTTTGCTTGCAGAAGAGAATTTTTCAGCATTCTCATTGAAAATATCCAAACTTTCGAGAAATCTTCTTGATCGCTCTCTATTACTGGAATTTGAATGGTTATTTGTCTGAGCACCGCTTGAGGAAAATGTTGATTGAACAGAAGGTTGCTTTTGATCAGCCTCAGATTGCCATTTTGCAAATGCAGAGGATGAAGCTGTTGTAATTGGTTTTATGTTCAATAGCTCTTCATCATGAAGCTCATCCATCACTTGATGATACATGGATGATTTAATATTAGACATCTTTTTGAATCCACTTTGAAGAACCTCCAGCGACATTTTCTTTTTCTGTAACTCTTCTAAATTATTTTGCTTATTGGTTTGCTTAATATTATGTCTTGTATGTTGATATCGGGATATAAACTTTTTCTTATCATTCCCTTGATGATGATTCTCCAATGATGCTGATGAGAATGCTTGCGAAGTGGTTGCTGTACTCGAGGGCGGTGTTGGTTTGCTTGTTGTTGAAGTTAAGGAAGAATTTTGTTTGAACATTTTTTTTCCAGGTTCAAAGAAAAAAAAATGCTCCAACAACAACATGCACCGTCAGCCACCAATGCTGCGTCATCATCTCACACCTCCGATGATCAATCCTCTCAGAAAGCAATCGGAATTATCATTCCACCTCCATCATTGAAAAGAACGATCGAAGTAACAGCAGATCACGTCTCTAAAATGGTGTGCATTTCGAGAAAAATTTACTTTCATCCGATAATGCATCGACATTTAATTTTCTTCTTCCAGAGAATCCGTACCATAAATATTACAAATACGTACTTGATAAAAAGTTTAAGAAATTGGAAGAAGAATTTATGGATGAAGATAATGTAGAAGATGAAGGCGATGCGGAAGAAGGATTGATAAAATCCGAAAAGATAGGAGACATCAACATTGGAAATATTTCGAAAGGAGCTTCTGTAACATTTCATTTGAACAGATCGCGAGAAAAACCAACAAAGGATCCCTTTGAATATTTCTATGATACTACCATACCGTCGTCTGTAAAGGCTCTAGAGTTGGATATGATAAAATTAACAGCACAATATGTAGCCATGAATGGAAAACAATTTCAATTCGAAATAGCAAGTGCAGAGAGCAAGAACCCACAATTTGATTTCTTGAAACCAAATCACAGACACTTTCACTTTTTTAACAAGCTTGTTGATATTTACACCAAAGTATTATTTCCTGACAGATTGACACCTATGGAAATCCAAAGATTAAGTCAAAAGGATTCTAACACGACTATTAATAATTCTACAACACAGGATACTAATCAAATGGTCAAAGACGAAGATCATATTTACAAGTATTTAAATTTATTCGCCAATCCAGAAAACAAGCTAGCTGTCCTTGATTTACTCTTCCAAAAAGCAGAATGGGAAATTATGCAAGAAGAGAAGCAAAGAAGAGAACAACTCGACAAGGATGAAGACAAATCCGTGTTTGACATGATTGACTGGAATGATTTTATTGTTGTGGAAACCATTGATTTTGATGAAGATGTGAATGAAATTGAGATTGAAGAAGAGGAAGCAGTTGAGGATGAAACTATGGGTATGGGCACTGATGAATATCTTCCAGAGGGAGAAGAAGAAGAAGCATACCCATCCAGAATGATGGCAATGTCTACCGCGAATGAAGATGAAGAACCACACTACATGTATCATGAAGAGGAAAATGCAGAAGAGATGCCCATGTATCCAGCAGGTTTCATGGATGAAGGAGCTGCTCGTTTGCAAGATATTTCCAGCAAATCCATACAGTCCACACGTACTGAAGATGAGGAGGAAGAAGAAGAAGAGGAAATTGATCTCAGCAAATTTGCAAGGGCCTCCTACCAACCGCAGAAAGCCGCTGCTACTAAAGGCACTGCTCCTCTCATGTTTGTGGATCGAAAGACGGAGAACTCATTCCGGTCGATAAGGCCCAAAAGCACTTGAAAGTCTCCACCATAACCCTCAATACTTTGAACAGAAGGAACGTGAAAAGTCCAAACGAGAAAAGACCAACATTGCTCCTGGTGCCGAGATGACCAAGATTATTGCCTCATGGAATGAGGAAGGCAGTGACGCCACCATGCGTGGTACTTTGAGTGGTGACGTTGCATTGTCAGGATCGGCCACTGCAACCTCCTCAGAACCAGTCATTTGGGATGGCTATACATCGAGTATTCAACGAACCGCCTCAGCCGCAAAGGCTTCAGCAACCACAAGCATAAGGAAAGAGCCCACTAATATTGTTGGACCTCAAATACCCTCCGAATACTTTAGACAAGAGCAAGAAAGACAACAGGAAATTGCTCAGATGGCAGCAACCATGGCCCTTAAGGAAGTGATGAGGCAAGCTCACCAACCTTCGTTTGAGGAAACGGATAGCAAAAAGCCAAAATACACTCACTCCAATAACGAGCAGCAGAATATGGACGATGAAGAAGAGGAATAAAGAACCTAATACTATTACATTTATTATCATGCCTAATGAAAAACCCTTTAAGGATGATCATCATGGAGGTGAAGGCATAAACGATTCAATTTATTCCTTCTTTTGAGCGGCTCTAGTGAATGGATTTCCTACGTATGTAATGTACCACAATGAACACAAAACTGTTGGAACCACTGTGAGTGATCCAAGAAAGATGAGAGATGCCTTCTTTGATGGAGGACCATGAGTTAAGGTCGAAAGCTGTTTGTATTATTCGATTCAATGGTTTTCAAGAATGTGATCAACAGAGTTTTTGTCTCCCTTGTTCTCAAAATATACTGAAACAAACCTCGTGATGAGCATGGGCGTCGTGTCCCCTTGTGTAGAGCTGTCTGGCAAAGTTGTTCACTGATCTGAATACTCTCATTTTTTATTGATGACTTTTTGAAGCAGTTCGAAATTTGTACATTTTGGGATTAGGTTGACTTTTACAATTTTTTTTTGTGTTTCAAAAATTTCATTCCTTGGTTTTCCAATTCGGAATGATGATAAAATTCGTTACTTTTTCTCTAAAGGCCGTATGATCGAATAACAATCATTCATTGCTAAGAGAAACCTGCGCACATTCAAAAAACAGTTCATTTATCAACACGAACCATCTGCAACTTCATAGTTGAGCTTGAGGTTCAAGCCTTTTCTTCCGGGCTTGGGTGTCGAAATCCATCATCAAAAAAAAAAATATTCTCATCACCAACATTGTCGTCATAATGTCCGAACAACCAACAACAACAACAGCCAACAATACCAAGGAGAAGAAAGTCAAAGCACCAAAGCAACAACAACAACAAGGCTCATCTTCTGGACTCAAGCAAAATGAAGGTATTGATGTCAAGAAGCAAGAAAACTTTAGTGAATGGTATAGTCAAGTCATTACCAAGAGTGAATTCTTGGATTATTATGATGTGAGTGGATGTTATATTTTCAGACCAAATTGTTGGTTCGTTTGGGAGTCCGTACAAAAGTTCTTTGACGCTGAAATTAAAAAGTTGGGCGTCCAAAATGTCATGTTCCCATTGTTTGTTACAAAGAGAGCTTTGGAAACTGAGAAGGACCACGTAGAAGGATTCTCTCCAGAAGTTGCTTGGGTCACCAAGTCCGGTAACTCGGATCTTCAAGAACCAATTGCTTTGAGACCAACAAGTGAAACTATCATGTATCCATCATATGCCAAGTGGATTCAATCTCACAGAGATTTGCCATTGAGATTGAATCAATGGACCAACGTTGTTAGATGGGAATTCAAACACGCTGTTCCTTTCATTAGATCCAGAGAATTTTACTGGCAAGAAGGTCACAGCGCTTTCAAATCAAAAGAAGAAGCTGACGAAGAAGTTTTCACTATTTTGGACTTGTATAAACGAGTTTATGAAGAATTGTTGGCTGTCCCAGTCATCAAGGGTACAAAGACTGAAAATGAAAAGTTTGCCGGAGCTGACTACACAACTACTGTGGAAACTTTCATTGCTACAAACGGAAGAGCAGTACAAGGAGGTACAAGCCATCACTTGGGACAAAACTTCTCCAAGATGTTCAAGATTCAATTCGAAGCTGAAAACAAGGAGACACAATTTGCTTACCAAAATTCGTGGGGATTGTCAACACGTACTCTCGGTGTCATGATTATGGTTCACGGAGATGACAAGGGTATGGTATTGCCACCAAGAGTTGCTTTCTGTCAAGCTGTAGTTATTCCACTTCTCTTCAAGGACAAGGATAACACTGCTGTTACGGAAAAGGCAAAGGAAATTTATTCTGAGCTTGAAAAGGCTGGTATTCGTGTCAAGTTGGATGATCGTTTAGAGAGAACTCCAGGTTGGAAATACAATTATTGGGAACTCCGTGGTGTTCCATTGCGTATTGAAATTGGTCCAAAGGATTTAGAAAAGCAACAAATTATGCTCTGTAGAAGAGACACAGGAGAAAAGTGGACCATGCCATTGAGCGAATTTTCTGGTGATTCTATTAAGATGGTTCTGGACAAGATTCATGACTCCATGTTGAACAAGGCTAGAAAGGAAATGAATGAAAGAATTGTAGTGACAAGAACGTGGCCAGAATTCATTAAGGCACTCAACTCTGGTAACATGTGTTTAATTCCTTGGCATGAAAGCAAGGCAGCTGAGGAATATATTAAGGAAAAGTCAAAGTTGGAAAGCGTTCAAAGTCAATCGGACGCCAACACAGGTTTAACAGGAGCTGCCAAATCATTGTGTGTCCCTCTTGATCAATCCTCCTTCCCATCATTGGAAGGCCTTGAGAACTTTTATCCTGACGAAGCTGACAAGAAGCCAAATTGTTGGGCTTTGTTCGGCAGAAGTTATTAAGCACAACAAGTGTTGTTTCGTGTTTTGTTAATAAATTTAATATCATTCTGAACAGTAACAGTTTTAATGTTGAATGTCAATATCCCTGATGTCGATCGTTTTTGTAGTATTCCATTTTCCTCGTTTCTTGTAAACTTTTCTGCAGTACAAGCACACCACAAAGAAACACAATAAAAGTATCACCGCTCCCACACCTTAATAAAATATTTGAATAATCATCATTGAGATTCTTTTCTAAACAAAATAACACTTACCCAAACCAATAATTAACCACACCCACCAACTCAAATCTCGTGCCCATTTCCAAATATCCACATCTTGTCTCTTATTTTGTTCTTGATCAGCCACTGAAGCAGAATAATTGGGTCGTGTTGAATTTCGATTACACAACACATCCACTCGAGGACATTCAATTTGTCCATTGTATTGATTTGCCTTATTTAACAACACTCCTCCTTCCTTTGGACATTTCAACCAATAATTTCCAATTTTCACAAACAAGTACGTATCAATAAATGTTGTTGAATTGCTTTCGAGCGGTCCACATGAATATTCATAGCATCTCGATTCTGGTTGTTGATCTCTGTAGTCCATACCTGATTCTTGACTCACAAGATTTGAAAAGAAACATCCAGAATAGGTTCCATAACTTTCTCCAGTTTGTTTTAAAATAGCATCCGATGGTTTGTTATACGATTTGGTACAATCTCCATTTTCTGCTTGTAACACAATGGGACAATAATCTCTATCATTGTCACAATATATGGTTCCAATTGATATAATATAATTATAATATAATATATTATTGTGATATTATATACCAACCAATGAAAAGAATCATCATTTTCCAAAAATATTAAAACCATGGTACAAACCTCAAAATGGATAAACCTCCCTTATTCGTTCCACTAAAATGCACATAATATGGAGGAATAGTAGTGGCATAGGGAGCAGCGTCACACTTTCCTTTCGATTTCAAATCAAAGGTACACATTTTGGTATTTCCATCATTGGATGAACAAAAATATCCAAAACGTTGTACCGACGCCTCCCAAAATTCACATCGTTGTGTTAACATGGAACATCCTTGTGAACGTCCCCATACATATTGTAAAGTAGAAAGTGTCACCACTCCAAGAGCATTCAATTTCTTTTCATACAAATCCAAAGATGAATCATTCATAGAATAATATCCTAAATCTTGTAAAACAGCAAGTGAAATTTTGGAAGGCATGGCTCCTTCTGAGGGTTCAATCGATTGAAATGTGCTGGACATGAGTTCATTAAAGAATATTCTTGATTCGAGTAACGGAACTTTTCCTTTTTCGTAATCCGTCATGTCCAGTGTGTATTTGAATGGAATGATGAGTTCTTCATAATTTTCGAGAGGAAGACCATTGAGTTTGGTCTGATCTTGACATGAGAAATGAGATTTCATTTGGGCAACAGCATTGGGTGCGTTCAGATAGAATATGGTTTTAGATTCTGAATTGAACGTATCGGTGGTGGAGATGAGTTGAAGACCTGCGTCTTTAAAGGATTGTAAATTAAATCCTAAAATATGATACTGTGAGTGTACGACCAATGAATGAATTATTGACATCATGATACGTTCAACATAATAATAAATTTTAAATGTTACAAAAATGGTAATTAGTTCAAAAAATTAAATTTGAAAATATTAGTACAGTCGTCACACTTACCATCATGTGAAGAACTGTCATGATTTGATTTCTCATCGACAATGAATTGAAAACTCCAGGTGAAATATTAATTAAACCCATCACTGGTCGTTTCACTCCATTCATAGTTTGTGTCACACACATCATTCCACTTCCTTTGACAGTCATTGTCAATGGTCGCATGGTCACAAACACAACCAAATCCACACCTTTCAATTGATCACTATACGAACTATTCAAAGGAGTTTTGTAATATTGTGGAATTGGAATTCCATATTCTGTCGTATATTGACATCTCTGAACATTATTGGTAGCATTCAATAAAAAAGTATCATTTGGCATTTTGAATTGTGGTTTCACTTGAATCAAATCATCATCTAATAGTGCATTCACTGCAGGAATGATTTTTGTTTTCCACAAGGTGATGTGTGAAGAGGTAATGACATCCAGTGCTCGACATGTTCCAACACAATCTTCTTTCGGAACTGTGACAAGATTATTGGAATCGGTGGCATCACATTGTGGAGGAGGTTGTTGAAAGGGTTCTCCTCGTGTGTACGAAGATCCTTGTGTGTAACAGGAACGACCCACTTCATCGTTCTCGAGAAAGGTCAAATCGAAGGAAACTTTGAGAGCATGGAGGAAGAGGAAGGATGATGGAGTGAATGGTCGAGAAAGTTGTGTGTTCGATAATGATGTATCATGATGATCTAATGTGAACGAACGATGATTGTTGAAATGTTGCTTGTGTGAGAGGAAAATAAAATCAAATAGAGCGAGAATGACTATGAGTACACATCCGAAAGAAACAGAGTTGGACAAGGTTATGGATGGGTGGCATGATGACGACGATCGTCGTTTGAAATTAGTTTGTGTTTCGACATTTTTTTAAAGTGTAAGGAATGTCACTTTTCAATAACTCCTTTTTCAGATACTTTGGAATTGGAAGTGCTGAATCAATACGGCAATGCTATGTTGCTCTTCATTACATAATTAGGAAGGATGTTGAAAGTATGGCATTTGGAGAAGAGAATTGTTGCAACGAAAATTAAAAGTGAAAATCTCTTGTTATTCTATGGCATCATCATTGTTATCCAAATTCCATAAATTCATTATTAAATTAATGTTTTTTGAAATAGTGTTGTGATACTGTCCAGCACTTGAATTCAAAGATCCAACTTTCATCATGATGTATCTTGGTATACAAACTGAGGCTCACTCGCTTTTAAAGTTTATTTCCCTCTCGTTCCAAAAGTTTTGCCTTCTCCTCCGCAGTTAATTTTCTATTTTCTCTAGATTGTTTTTCCTTTTCTTCTTTCATCTTCATGAGGTTACGGAATGCGGGATAGACTTGTGCAGCCTCCTTTTGATTTTGTTCATATCGCCGTTCATATTCTTTATCAAGACATTTATCGAGTGCTGCTTTAGGCTCTAAACACCCGTTGAGCATTTGAGTGATAGGTCTGTTTTTATGGCACTCCATCAGAGCATTCATTAAATCCACACATTCCTTATCGTGATCTCCTTCTTTAACGACTGGATGCATTTTTTATTTGATGATGAATCGATTTAAATTTTCCTGATTTGGTTTTCTGATGGTGGTGTGGAAATTGATTAATTTGATCGTCATCATTGATTTTCATTCTCATAGGCCGGCTATGTGGAAGCTTTGAATTTAAGAAAAGGAACCAACCACAAGTGACACAAAAATTAATTTACAGCTTGTTCTAGACACTCAAAACATTCATGAAATGTTGAAACAATGATGTTAATCTATTAAACACCTTAATTAGTTAGCAAATAAATAAATAATATTAATAATCTATAGTATTCTCTTATGGTCTTCAACTACTCTTCTTGTGAAGATTCTTCATCGCTGTCCTCATCGAATAATGAAATCTTAGTTTGTGGTACAGGTGGCATGGAGGCATCTCGTTCAAATTGGAATTTTTCAAAATTAATCTTTGGAACCTTTTGTTCTTTCAATTCCTTCTCGGCAGCAGTAATTTCTTCTAAATATCTGTTCTTGTAAGCTCTCAACGAGTTTGGATAGAGCAAGGAAAATTGCCATCGTTCTGGAGGTGGAAATGGAGGTAATTGCAATTCAGCATCTTTAAAAGCAGGAATTTCACTCGTTGTTCTACTAATGAAATATGCATACGAAAATACATCATCCAAATTTAAATTTTTAGATTCCTTGATGGATTTTGCGATCGGAGATGACTGATGTAAAGCACTTCCCAATCGGTAATGAACATTTTCCAAAGTCTCGCTTAACTTGGATATTTTGTATTCCTTTTCTTCCAATATTTGTTGTGTTTGTTTAATCTTTTGTTGAAATCGTTGATTCTCTACCAATTCTCGGAGCAATGTTTTTAATTCTTTATCCTTCTCCATCAAAATTTCTAGCTGTTGAGTAATCTCTTGTTTATATTGTAAAATCGTTCCTGTGCTCTTCACCAAATCTCCAGTGATCGTTCGTGTTCCTTTTGAAATGGCTTCACAAAGAGCTCGGAACGAAAGAGCATCTCACTCATGCATTTGAGAATGCGTTGATGCACTGAACTCATTTTTTCCCTTCCAAGGAACAACACAAAACCTCTTTCAGCTAAGCAGCGCTTCATCAGACATTAAGAGAGCAACATGCCGTGAACACATTAATACAAAGTTATGATAGGTAAAGAAGAAGTGGAGGAGATTTATTGAAGATTATGGAATGAGTGGATGAAGGGGAGTTTAAAATCGGAATGGTTAGAGCCGAGTAAAATCGAGTTCATGAAAGAGTATCTCTCGGAAGTTTCACAATTATTTCAAGAAGAATTGTTACACGCTTTGATTTTCTGTGGTATGCTGCTCCACGACGCTCTTTGTCCTTGCTTCATAGCTCCCTTGGTCTTCATTATTCAATTTGTTTTCTTTGAGCAATTCATATTCAATACATTGCTTAGCTCGTATTATTTTTGATTGGAGATAAAAACTTCCTCCATTCTTCACACTGTTGTTGATGAACATCTTTTCAAATCGGTCTTGAACAAGCCCGTAATCAATTGTTTCTCCTTCCGCTAATTTGGGAAGACCTAAAATCTTTTGTGCCTCTGCAATGGTCATTGGTTGTGTTTTCGTAATACTCAATTTCTGTCCAAAAGCACCTGCTCCGGCGCTTCCACCCGATGTTTTTGCTGCTTGATTGTAGGCAGCTTTGAGAGCACCGAAAGCAATAGAACCAACAGCAAGAGCAGCTCGGAACAAGACACCGAAGATAGCCATTTTTTTATGTGGACAAATTGATTGAACTGTTTTAGAAAATTGATGATGATATTCATATTCATATGGTATGGATGCATTATTATCAATGATCTTGAATTTGTTGAAATGAATTCTTTATTCAAGATTTAAATTTTATAAATTATTCAATCCTCATCTATTGACTTCGGGTTCAAACAAAAAAAATGTCAAGCGAATACAGAAATCAAGAGGAGCAACAACATCATCGGAATGATGAAAGATACTACTCTCGGAAGAGTCATATTGATCAACAATACAAATACGATCGTAATTATCCCAGTGATCCTCATGAGGAAGTAATTATCAAGACACCAGTCGTCATCATCATTATGCGGAACAACACCATCATGAAGACCATCATTCCGATGAAGGTAAAGATACACACTCCAGTGAAAAATCAAAGAAATCAACTAAAATTAGTGTTTGGGGCAATTCCTCAACCATGAATATAACTCCATACTTGTACAAGAAAATATTAACATCTCCATATTTCAAGTCTCTTTATGAATATAAAACATATCACGAAGTGTTAGAATTGATAAAGAATGTAAAGTATATACATCCATTTACAGACGCAGACAGCAATGGATCTCCTAGCGTTGCGTTTTGTCTGTTATTTAAATTACATACACTGAAATTATCCTACAAACAACTGAAAGGAATGCTTCAAAAAGATGAGCCTACAGTTATTAAGGCTCTTGCACTATTATATGTTCGATTTGCTGTTAACCCGATGAGATGTGGGACTTCTTTAAAGAATATATCAACGACGAATCAAATATGGTTAACATATTTACAAAAAAATTGTAAGTAGGAAATATTTGAAAAACTCTCAAGCACTTTATTTAATTAGAACCTTAGGAGAATTTATTCGATCATTAATAAGTAACCAAAAGTTGTTTGGATCTCAATGCATTTTACCAATGCTCCCTGCCAAGACACTCTCGCGCATGGAAGATTTTTGCCAGGAATCTCAGCAACGAAATCAAAACAAACGAAAGCAACATGAAAATCCATTTTACCATCGCCAAAGTGACAACAGAAAGAAACAAAAACAAGAGGTAGTTCCAAATCAGCAACAGTCATCAACTACAAGTGTCTATCATCTCAACAAACACTTGAAAAAGTGGATTACGAACCTGCAGAAAGTAGATTCTCCAAGCCGAACTTCACAAAGGCCACAATTCCTTCCAATTACACAAAAAAGTATGCCATGACCAAAAGCTCTGATGATGATGAAAAGAAATTCTTCAAATCAAACGACATTACAGAAGTTGACACCATTCGGCTAAGCAAGAAATGAGCAACTTCGCCAATTTAAACAAATGTTTTCCAAGAGAATTTTAGAATTTAAAATTTAATTAATTAATATTGGAAATAAATTAATCTAGCTTGAATGTTACAGCTGGTGTACACAAAAAAACTTGGAACAGATTATTTGTCCCATTTCAAAAATTTGGTCAAAAGACGGCCAACAAGTCTCAACATATAACTGAATGGGATACAAACAACGCCCAATGCAATACAAATCAACCATTGGTACCAGTTCAATGGAACAGTGTTCGTAAATCTTCCGCAGAATTGGACAATAATAGCTTGCATGCCTCCTGTGAAGAAGAAAATGAGGATGAACATCCATGACTTATGGATCGATTGGAAGATATTCCACTCGTTATTAATCTTTCTGCTGTTAAGTTCGTTGAAAAGTTGACAAAAAACAAAGCTGTTGAAGACAATGGTGTTGTTGACCTCAGCTGCGGAGTATGCATCAACGGCTTCAGCAAGACATTTTCCATTGACACACAAGTATTGATAACCAGTATAGTAGAGACCCAACAAGATAACCAATTGGTAAAGTCCTTGTCCAATAATGTGTACCCACATATTCTTGGTAATCAAACTATCGTGTCTACCGTATGGCTTTCTGTCCAAAAGTTCTGGAATTGGAGGTTCAGTGGCAAGGGCCAAAGCAGCAAAAGTGTCCATGATCAAGTTGACCCACAAAAGTTGAACAGCAGTCAATGGAGGATCCATGTGCTTGGAATGAGAACCAGCTGGAGGGCAATGATAAAGGATGTTAAAGCAGTAATAACTGTGACGAGCAATGCACAAACGTTGACTGTCAACTGGAAGACCAAGAATTTACGAATGTTTTCATAGATGGTTCTACCCCACAAAACACTCTTAACAATGGAGCTAAAGTTGTCATCCATAATAATAATATCTGATGCTTCCTTTGCGATTTGTGTACCAGCAATACCCATACTCAAACCAACGTCTGCTTCTTTCAATGCAGGGCCGTCGTTAGTACCATCTCCGGTAACAGCAACAACTTCACCGAGAGCTCTCAATCTACTGACTAACTTGTGCTTGTCAGAAGGTGAGGATCTAGCCATAACTTGAAGTCTTGGTAAGATTTCATCAATTTCATCATCAGACATCTTTCTAAAGTTTGGTCCTTCAATAGCAATACCATCACCGAATAAAATACCACATTCACGAGCAATATGTTGAGCAGTGAGAACGTTGTCACCGGTAACCATTCTTACGAAAATACCAGACTTTTTACATTGCTTAACAGCATCAATAACTTCAACACGGAGTGGATCCTTAATACCAACAATGGCGATTAAAGTAGATCCAAATTCAACAGCTTCTTGATTTTCGTAATCCTCATTACCTTGCAAGTCCTTATAGGCCAAAGTCAAGGTTCTCAAACCTTGTGAAGCCATGCTTTCAATATCTTCCATCCACTTCTTCTTTTGTTGTTCAGTCAATGGTACAACTGAACCATTCTTCAAAATTTGTTGAGAACAAACTCCCAAAACAATTTCTGAAGCACCTTTGAGATACAATCTATGAGCCCCAGTATCAGTTCTGACAATAACAGCCATTCTCTTTTTAGCAGAGGAGAAAGTATAGAGTTTTTCAATCTTGTCATTTTCAGTGTAGTGTTTTCTGATTGGAACATAGTCAATGCCCAAATCTTTCAACATAATCAAGAGAGAAGCCTCAGTCTTGTTACCGCTGACTTCATATTCTTTCAAGGATCCAGTCTTTGGTTTGTTCAATGAAGCCTTTGAGTTCACAGAAATACCGTGTGAAAGCACTTGAACAACTTCTTCATTCATACCATCGGTATTGTCTGGCAAACCATCAAGATATTCATCGCCAGCAATGACAGCCTTCACAACTCTCATTTCGTTCAAAGTCAATGTACCAGTCTTATCGGAACAAATGTTAGTAGCACCACCCATGGTTTCGCAAGCAGCCAAGTGTCTGACAAGGTTGTTGTCCTTCATCATCTTCTTGACAGAGTATGCCAATGAAATGGTAACAGCCAATGGTAAACCTTCGGGAACGGCAACAACGACAATGGTCACTGAAATGATAATGAAACCGACCATGGTTGAAATATCAGCTGCTGACCAAACGTCCTTGCCAACGTTTGTTTCATAAACCTTCTTAATTAACCATCCAGCCAACAACACAAGGAAAGTAGCAACAGCAAAACCAACACCGAATTTACCGATGAGTGTTGCTAATTTGTCTAATTTGGCTTCGAGTGGTGTCTTGTCATCCTCATCATCATCTTGGGTAATCTTTGCCAAAGTTTTTCCCCACTCCGAGTTCACACCTACACACGTCACGAGCATTCTACCATATCCTTCAGCTACTACAGTACCTGAGAGAAGGAATGGAGTTTCATCATTCTTTTTAATTAGGTCAGTTTCACCAGTCATTACGGATTCGTCTGTTTTCAAATCGTGGAATTCAATGATGACACCATCTGCTGGTACTTGATCTCCTTGTTCAATTTCCACAACATCTCCGACCACAATGCTAGCAATTTGAACAGTCTGGGATTCACCATCACGGATGACTTTAATTTTGATATCGGCGCTCTCTTTGGACAATTCTCTGAATTTTCTTTCCTTTTGCCAGTCGTTGATGGATGCTACAGAGGAAACAATCAACACAGCTACAATGATAGCAGCTCCTTCTATCCATCCGAATTTTCTGTCTTCTTCTCTCTCAGGGAAGGCCACTCCCAACACAATGGAAATAACAGCCAGCACCATCAAAATGATGAGAAGAGGTTCTTTCAAAGCCTCCAAGAACAACTTCCAAAGAGGAACAAGAGGCTTCTTTGGATATTCATTCTTTCCAAAGTGAGATTGTCTATCAGTTTCCTCTCCGTGATGAATACCATTTCTCAGATCGGTTTTTAATGCCTTGGCCAATCCCTCAGCGTTACCAAATTCTCTGAGAGCCAGTACGTCTCTACTCTCCAGCAATTCATCGAGTTGTTGTAGCGTTACGCTGTATCCACCGTAGTTCTCCTGTAACTCAATGTTGGCTGATTTGCCTGAATCTCGAGGCATTTTTTTGTGTTTGCATTATGAACCATTGTTGATGGGCGACCCTCGTAATGAATGGAATTGAATTATTAAAATTTCTAGACCTCGGAGAAGATGCTTTTTCGGAGAGAGGAAAGAGCATTGGAGATAGGGACGCTGTGTGTGTTTTCATCAAATTATTTGAAGGAGGTGGTACCTGTTGAGTGCCAATAAAAAACCATGTTCGTTTTGTGTGAAGAATAATGCGTTGTGTGAAAAATCATTGTCATGTCGTGAACAAGGTTCTATGAGTGTGAAAGTGAACTAAGTTCTTCACTATTCTGAGCTCTTTGGATTGTCATCAATTCAACCCATTTGTAAACAACTAGTTCCCAGAGACAGGAAGCAACCAAACATGAAAATTAACGCTGCCTTGAGTGTGACATGGAGCTGCTTCACCCGAAATGTAAAATGTTCTTTGACCATTTCTCCTTCAGGGCGAGCCAAAGCGTACTTTCCTTGTATCAATTACGAATGTCATACAAACTAATAACAGCATCAGGTCGGACCAAGGTGTTACTCTCCCTGTGCTCCTTAGTTAGAGAAAGATTCTACTCAGTTGATATTTAAGTATTCCTCAAGTTAGCATGTAAAATCTCCACCAACTTATGAGCGACAACAAGTCTTCAACCAACTTGTCACAAGTTTCAATACAACAAGGATCAATCTGAAAACATCTCTTTCACTTTACATCATCCAGTTGAATTCAAATAAGTTGATCACTACAAATCTCCAAATGGAATAAAGTGAAGAGAGCCATCGAAGGCAAATTTCAAAAATTGCCAAGTTTGTTCTTCAACTCAATTCTGAATATTCTTCAGCCAGAATCTCTACGCCAAACGAGGAAAAAAATAAAACTCCATTTGTTTTTTGCCATTTGAACGCATCACCCAATCATAATCTAGGGATCGTCGAGGGTATAAAACGCAACTGTCGTAGCCTGTCAATTCCACAACAAAAAAACAAAACAACAACTAACAGTTCATACAATCAACAATCAACAACCACTCCATACAACATGTCAATCGAACACATTGAGAACACCAAACTCTTCACTGATCTCGAATATAGATTCAACTATGTTTGCAAATTTGTAGGATTTGGAGCAGAAGATATTAAATACATCCATGAATCAGCTTCTGTTCTAGCACCACTCGTACCAACCATTGTCGATCGAGTCTACGTAAAACTCTTCTCTTTTGATATTACCAAGAAGGTTTTCCTCGTAAGAAATGATAAATTTGAAGGCCAGATGGAATCATCATTGGATGAGTTGTCTGACACCAAATCGGAACAAATTAAATTCCGTAAGGATATGTTGAGCAAGTATTTGGTCAAGTTGGTTACTGCTGATTACTCCTCCAAAGGCTTTTTGAATTACTTGGATTGGGTGGGCAAGATCCACACTGCTAAGGCTGGTAATAAGAACATTATTGTCGACTACATTCATATCAACGCCTTGTTCGGATATGTGAGTGATGTCATTATCGGTCTAATTGCTTCATGCTCTCAATTAAGCGAGGAACAACGTGCCAAGACCATTCAAGCCTTCAACAAATTGTTATGGATTCAAAACGATTTGTTTGCCAAATATTATGTGGATGATGAGGCAAGAAATGGTATTGTTCAAAAGGAGAGCGAGAATACTACTAGCACAAGCTCTTCTGGAGGATGTTGCTTTGCCTTTGGATCTTCAGAGAACAAGTCGAAATCGGGATCCTGTCCACTCACGAGCATGCTATGCGTAGGAATTGTTGCCGTGGGTGCTTTCTTTTTGGGCAAATATTTCGGAATGTAAATTTCAATAGAGAGAGTTGAGCACAATTTTGATTTAATTTATAACACAAATCTAATACATACGAGTAAGAATGACAGTAAATTATTACAAATTATTTTATTTTAAATCATCATCAAATGTCATTAAAAAATGTCTTGCCGTGAGGACGAGCCGAGTCAATCGTTGCCATCCACAACAACAACAACAACAACAACAACAACAACAATACATGGATCATATTTTCACAACAATCACCTCCCGACACATCTCTTTCGACTCTTCTCAACCATTCATTTATTCTTTGGTCACACCATCATGATCATTTTCCTTTCACAATTCTTTTCCAATACACTCAAACCCTTTCTCATTTATTTCACATTGGAAACAGTGAGCACGTGTCTCTTCTCACAATTACAATCTCTATTCATTTCATCTTACAAGAGTAGCAGTAGTAATACCAACAAAAGCACTACTAGTGCTACTCATAGAAATTTAAACAATTTTAAAACAATGACAACCGTTCGAATTGTTTTTTCAATTTTACTATTGTTGTATCATGTCATTGGAAATGGATTTTTAGTTTATTATTTAACAGAAATGGTGAGACATGTTCGAAATTCAAAAATTACCAAAGAAACCTTTGAATATGATGCTGATTATGAAATGTATTCTCCATTATTTGTGGATTTGAGATTGACCTCTTTTTTTTGTTTAATTCCAATGATTCATGGATTTGGAAGAGTGTTGCAACAAAGTGTCATTTCTTTTTCAATCATGACCATTTCTCAAAAAAATCATGATTTGAAAGAGGAACATTTCACCAAACAGGAAGGAGTGAAATATTAAATCACATGTGTGAAAAACAACAACAACAACAACAACCATTTACATTTTCATGGATGGAAATGATTGCATTTTGGATTGGATCCATCTTTGCACTTTTTACTTGTTTTTATCAATTTTCATCCATTTATTTTGCATTCTATCAAATATCAGTGTATTGGATGGGAATGAGTGTGATGGTCATGCTCTTTGGATTTTTGGAATTATTTCATTGGAGTGACATGACAACACGTCGTGTCACTGAAAATCACATGAAAACTGCTACTCAAGATCCCATCCTAATAACGACCCATATCATGTCAGCTGCGAGTGGTGGCATTTCTGAAATTCATCATGACCATCATGACGAGACGAGGATGAGGAACATGCATTTACAGAAATTTTCATATTTTTGAACATGTACTTGTCCATCGTTTCATTGAAACGCACATTACAACATTGGGCAGAACTTTTCCTGAATGCAAGAATTTATGAAAATCAAAGTTTGATGTTACTGTTTTTACTCACTTTGGATTTTCATCCACTCGTGCTTGTGTTTTTTTTAATCATGAAAGGATGTGACTTGTTGATTGTGAATTATCAGACTAATCCGTTGTGGACACTACAGAACTCGTATCAGTCCATGATGGATCGAAATAGTTCAATGGTTTCAATGTATTCGATTCTTTACCATACGATTGTCCTTTTCATTGATGTGATCTTGACTTGTGTGAATTCACTACCCATTAATTATGTTGGATATCAAAAAGTGGTGTATGGAATGAGAGATCAGATAGTTTTTGGTTGTTCTCTATTCATTCCAGTTCTTCTCTCTCAACTTGAAAGAATACTCTTTTCGTCGTCGCTTAATACAAGTGACAGTCAAAATTTTTCAACCTTAGTGGACGACAGGAAAGAACTCGAACATGAATTGACCATCAAGCGATACTTGCCCATAATCATTCAACTCATGGTCATTGGAATTATTTGTTTGGCGTTTGATGACCCTGGACTCCTCACGTTCAAATTCTTTTCGGATGTATCCTTAGTGCTTCAACTTGCTGCTTGTGTGTGTCTTGTCACAAGTTACATGTTGTCATTCTGTTCTTGTTACCCAAAAAAACAAACAAAAGAAAAGTCAGATTGATAGACACAAAACACATATCTTTAATTTTCAGTTTTGAGATTGATGGCGGCAGAAAGACTATCAAAAGACGTCTTTACCATGTGAAGTTGTGAATGGCACTGTTGCAAACTGTTCAATTGCTCCTTCTTGTCATCAGAGAGGAAATCTTGAGTTGGATCATCCTCCTCTTCCATATAATTTTCCACCTGACAAAGAATATTACTAGCAACGGAGCACAGAATGCTTTGCAATCCAACAAACTTATTCATGGTAATCAATGTTTGCTCAACCTGTAATCGAGTATTTTGTTGTGATTTGCTGAGGAATGATTGGTCCACAATTTTGCTAAGATACTTGTAGTGTGCAGCAAGAAGTTGGTCTAAATCGCCGTCGCTTTCACGAAGCTTTTTGATATCGGTAAGGAATTGATCCCATGCCGATTCTAGGACTTCGAACATTAAATAAAATTGCAAGCTTCCCAAAAATCTACTCATATCGTGACGTAACAGGATTGAGAAATTGAGAGCATTCTTGAGTTGTGTAATAATGAACACATGCTTTCGAGATGGTATGGATCGTATTAAATTCACTACCTTCTTCCAATTTTCGTTCAATGACAATTCAACTCTCTTAATATTCCACAAAAATTTGAATATCCTCAGATAGACATTAATCACTTCTTTTGAGAAAATGGTATCAAGAGGAACCGTAATTTTGTAATCTAGACAAAATATGTCCCATCCATTGTCTGCAGGAGAGGAATCCTTAGGTTGCATCAACCGTACATCGAGTCTATTTAAGACATCTTGATCATCGTATTGAGCGTTTGATCCTCTGATAGCGCTCTCTAAAAGGCCAAGAAGATTGTGCTTGAAAATAGCATGGCTAGGTTTGTTGAGATCCTCACTATTATTATGGTGAACCATTGGAAATCATCCTTAACGTTAACAATTATTCAATTGTATAATACTTACTTTAAGAGTTCGATCAAATGTTGAATAAAATCTCCTTGACCAAGCAACAAATATTGCTTGATAGCTGTACAGTGCATCATGAATTTGTATTGGTTAAAAACGAGCTCCGTTACTCTCCTATTTGCAACCTTGGCAACATTGTCCACAACATTTTCCAGTTTTGAAATGTTATAGAACCCTAACCCTTCTGTGGTAGAAATGGTATGAGAGTCCATGGCCCATTCAGCATCTTTGCAACATTGCCTAATAAAATTGATGCTCTTTCCTGTTCTTAGTATCTTGTATGCTAGCTCTTGGTCAATGAATAACGGTACCATGTCTGGTTCTATAACATATTTTCTACTCCATAGCTTATCAATGTTCACTTCAGGATTGGATTTTACGAAAAATTCGCCATATGGGTCCTCCAATTCCCCATCAACAACCCAGCTTTTGATCATTTTAAAAATTGGAGAGGAAGTACTTTCTAAAATACGAGAGAAAAGTTGATGTATCAGTGGATCTCCGTGCCTTATATATTTGTAAATGGTAGAAATGAGATTGCCTCCTCTTTTCAATTTGCACGAGTCCGTAAGAATTGCTAAATTTTTCAAAATTTCAGTTGGCTCAATTGCCCATATGGCCAATCTTCTAAAAGTGACAGGCGTATTCGTGTTTTCTTGACTCTCAATCTGTGTTTCCAACGAGGATATAGTTTTATAATAGTCCACAAGTTCTTTATCGATGGATGAGCATAAACTTTGCATCACTAAACCATTTGACGATTTGTTTAAAGTGCCAGCGTCAACAAAACTTTTCACTTTTTTGTATAGCCATCCAAGCTCTGATAATTTGCTCATTAATAGCCTAGTGGATTTTGGAATTCCAATTTTTGTATCCACAATAAATCTCTCTGATGCTAAATCATATTTGATATATCGACCGTCAATTCCTTGGAATGTATAAACAATGTCTCGAACCAGTGTAGATTCAGCAACTTCAAAGCGTGTGTTTTCTTGCTCTGAAGCTACTTGTTTGTATTGTTGAAAACTATTATTCTGCTTATTCGTTGATTCCATGTTAGAATGAATTAGCAGGTCTTGTTGAACTTGCTTTTCCGAGCTATGTGTACTATTCAATTTGAAAAGATTGTCCTGAAATGATGCATTAAGGGACATGGGTATGGAAGATGATGAATGATCGTTAGCGTAGTTATGAGTTCCTAAAGAGTTCAATAAATATACGAGGTTAAATTTATGTTGGATAATAGTTTTAGTGTTGAGTCTATGAAATAGTTGTGAAAATTGAAACACCATGTCCGATTTGTTTTCTCTCATCACTGTAAACATTTACAAGAATTGGTGCGTTGGAAAAAGGGTCATATTATGCACATAATTGTTTTCTTTGCACTTACATCTCTTTTTAATTGTTTCAGTTAGCAAAATTTGATCTTGTGTTTGTATGAGCGTTGGTGAAATTCGGCTTGATAACAAGGAAATTAAAAATCTCAATTGCTTGTTTGCATATCGTTCATAATCATCATTTGATTGATTCCGATTCTTTGGGATGTTAATTTGAATCAATTTCCGCAATAGTGAAAGAATTGGCTGTGATGCAGCACTACTGCTGTTTGAAGTTGAGCTGCCGCTATACTGGGACGCTGCCAAAGAATTGTGGCTCACCTGATGACCATTGCTCCCGTTGTTGAATGAATACGAAGATGATGCAGATGATGACGAGAAGCCTTGTTGCCCATTCATTTTTTGTGTTGTATGAATCGAAGCGGGCAATAAAACCGCCAAAATCCGTTGCTAATCATAATTTAACAACAATTAAAAAAAAATGATGCAACAACACCTTCGCACAGATCCTGCAGTTGAAAATCCAATTCAAGAACTTCAAATCAATACGATGAACGTGATGGATATATTGCATAAGGAGAGTGATTTCATAAAGATGAGAAATATAGTTCAACTGGAAGAGAATATCCGAAAGTTGATGGACTCGCAGAATACTCGGGTGCAAGAAGTCATCAACACACTGACTCAAACATTGAATACAGCAGAGAATTACAGTCATATGAAAACATTAATGGAAGAACATGAAGAGAAAATGCGGATTTTGAAGCGAGAGATGGACGATTTAAACTTTTCTGTCAACAACTATGAAGGAAGACTTTCCGAAGTGGAGACAGAAATCCAAGATGCAATGCAAAAATTTGAAGCATTGAGACAGGAGGAGCAAGAAATACAACATAATATTGAAAATTGGATAGAGCGAGACAAAAACCTTAATTTACTGTATAATTTCGTAGCTCCAGTGGAATGGGATATGTCAAGTGGAGGTAAAATATGTTCTCTCACTTCCACCAAGGATTCAACCTGTGTTTGCCTCAATTTCGAAGAAATGGACCAAGAATCTATACATGAATTTCTGTTTGACCAATTGAATGATCATGCTGTACATATATAAACCTCTAGCTAATGAGTATTGTTTAATCATTATATTTTCGACTACCTCTTCCCTTAACGTATCTGTCATCTCTATAATTTCTTGAACCCCTATAGGGAACATATCGATTATCATAATAGTCTCGTCGTTCATATGTATCACTAGGTTCATATCTGAATTCCCTAGAATGATATTTTGGTGGCGACGACGATTTGTTACTGCTTTCTTCCTTAGAAGCTTCCTTTTTCTTCTTAGGTTCTCGCTTCTTTAATTTCAATTCTCCACAATTCTTGATAATAACCTCTTCCAATGGTCGGTTTTTGTCCTCTGATATTTTGACATTTTCAATCTTTTTAACAATATCCATTCCTTCAATAACTCTTCCAAACACGACGTGCTTTCCATCAAGATAATCTAAATCAGAGGAGAGTGTTATGAAAAATTGTGATCCAACAGTATCTTTTCCGGCATTAGCTGCCGATAATAAACCTGGCCTAGAATGTTTCAAAATAAAGTTTTCGTCTTCCATATATCCTCCATATATTGATTCTCCTCCAGTTCCATTAAATTCTGAGAAATCACCACCTTGAATGATAAAACCGGGAACCACTCTATGAAAGAGAGTTCCTTTGAAATGAAGAGGCTTTTTAGTTTCTTTTCCAATACCCTTTTCTCCAGTGCAAAGACATCTAAAATTCTCAGCAGTCTTCGGAACAATATGTTTATATAATTTCATAATTATTCTTCCTACATTTTCATCTCCGATCGCAATATCAAAAAAGACTCTTGGATTTTTAATGTGTCTTGAAGTGAGTGTGGATGATGATGATAACTTTGAATCTTTGGGCATTTTTTAATTTTCTTGAGACTGAACATCAAAAATTAAAATTGAATCCAAAAAAAATGTCTAGCATTCTTGAATTGCCTTCCGAAATCTATCATCATATTTTCAGTTATCTTGATTATGTCAAAGATATTTGCAGAGATCCATATCTCAGCTATTTGCCAGTTCAAAAAGATGAGATTGATCATTTGCTCAGAACACCTTGTTTTGTTGATTTTGAAAAGGAGCTCAAAGCCTTGTCCGAGCTGCAGCCTCTTTCGATGACTTGCTCAACTTTTTGTAAAATGATTGCGTCGTACAAACCTTTGAGTTTAATGATTCGCTTTTCTTGTCATAATCTTGAAAATTGTATCCGTCAAAGACCTGTAAAAAGGGGCTTTGAGTGTGAAACGTCATACACGATGAAATTATACGTATCACGATGGTACGATTTTTCAATTGTGGAACCCACCAAACAAGAATTTAGAATTTTGAATATCTCTAAATGGCGTAATTATTTAGAAAAGTTTATTAATCGTAGAAAGGCGTGCTTTCGAAATATTGAATATGTTGGTGTTTTTTCAGATGTTGGAAAAAATTATTGTTCGTCCATTAGCATTCAACCAATCCAATTTCCGTTTTCTTTATTTCCCAAGCTTAAATACATGACTCTTCATTTGGTTGGAGCTTGTATATATGCTCGTGAAATAGTACCAGATCATGTCATCATGAACTATGTTACGAGTAGCACTACTTTTGGCAACCCACCACAGGTACCACTCAACCCGACTGACTTTGGAGCTTTTGAATACTCCCAAAGAAATAAGTCAATACATGAAACGATTTTCTCAGTGGTGAACAAATTTCCAAAGCAATATCTCAGAGTTGAACTTTATATTTTGATTCTTTTGAAAATATCCAAATTCGAGGCAGCACGCTCATTGATTGACAACTTTACAATTGATGAAGATTATTTTTCATATGCTTGGAACTTTTCGCTCGCCGAATCATTTCAGAATCATGACAAAGATCGGTTTAGAGCAACTATATCTCTTTTAGCTCGAATCAAACAAAAGTTTAAGGGTATAGTGATCAAACGGCTGTGTATCAACTCAATGGAACAACTCAAAATTGTGGAGGAATATGGTGTTCTAGATCAAAGAGACATAATGCCAAATATAACACTTCACTTCTTAACGTACATTAGCAATAACCAAGAAACAGAACTATTGAAGTCTTTAATTGACAAATATGGTGTTTATATTGGTCGTTATGGATGCTCTCTGCTGTATACACTGTCAGATTTTATGATCAATTTTGTGAAAACAAACGTTAAAGGATATGATTTTATTAGAAATGTTATCGTTACTGAGCAAGATCAACAACACGACGAAAAGTCAATGATAGAAAAATTTAGAGTTCCATTTCATATGCAAAATATTTCCTTAAATCCCACGTACCATACTATGTTTAAATATCTAGAAATTGATCCCTATGTAACAGATATGTATGGAAACAATTTATTGCACTATGGTTGCTTTTTCAGATATCTGTCAAAATACAAAGGAACATCCGTGTTAGGTTTGAGTGAAGATATTGTTTCTAAACTCCTTAACGTACCAAATAATTTTGGAATTACTCCTCTTATGATTGACTCGTTGCGATTTACATATATTTCATTTCGACATGATGAAATTTCGTTTACTCTAAAGTACCACCGAGAGTATCCATGCCTATATCTGAGAAATCAATTGGAACAATGTCATGGACTGATATGGACACCTTCACGAATACAAATCATGTGGTCTGATTCTGTACCAAAATCAGTTGTATCACAGACTTATCCAATATTCACGCAAGAGATGAGAATGGAAAGCATTGGAGCCATTACAAGAGCAGCATATACTCATTTCGAGAAGAGAGTAATATAGAAGATTGTTTGACCTGCCGTGACAAGGACAACATGACCCCACTTCACAGGCTATCCAATAATTTCCTAGAAATTCACAAATTTCTAGTCACACATAACGTTTCACTTGGATTTGATTATTTGGCATGTTTTGATCTTTTGGGTAGGAATCGATTAATGCATATCTTTGATTACAACACTGGGTTGGCTTACAATCCCAACATTGAGGCCCTTAAGGAAGAACTTTATCCAATAGGGTTTGAGTATGTCAATAAGCAACAAGGAGATGAATCCACCATTCGTCAACAATTAGTACTGTTTCAATACAAACCATTTTGAGAAAGCATCAAAATCAAGAAGTTCTTGAATTTCGATTGAACAGAACAGAGTTTCCAGAATTGCAAAGACGTGGTGGAGACTTGGACGAAGAATTTGAGGAAGGAGACGATTTTTCTCATTTCATTGTGAAACGTTCGTTGAAAAAGAACAATGAAGTAGTATTATCACTCATTGGTTTCATGTTGAACAAAGGATTACATCTTCAATTAACAAGA
Source organism: Naegleria lovaniensis (assembly GCF_003324165.1). NCBI lineage: Eukaryota > Heterolobosea > Eutetramitea > Acrasida > Naegleriidae > Naegleria > Naegleria lovaniensis. The sequence continues at coordinate 286,384 of NW_025407839.1, forward strand.
AACAAGTCAGGAAAAACCGCTTTCGATGTGTTGAAAGAGCATGTGAAACCTTTGACCTCAATGCTCCCTGAAAAACTTCTCCACCATTGCAAACGGCCGTTAATCAGCAAGGCTAAACACAAATTTAAAATTACATTACGAGGAAATAATGTAGAGATTATTGAAAAAGGCGAGGAATTTGTTGTATGTAAAAAAGATAATACTGTTTACGCCAAATTAGAGGTGAAAAAGTATTTTGAACCAACGAAGAAAACTGAGTGAAGTACTTTGTAACTTTTCACATGTGTCCCGCGATGGACCAACACGGATGAATACTTGAACTTGTCTTCAAGGAACACTGAACTTAAATATTTGATACTTTTCGTGAACTGTTAGCTTAGCCTTTACAATTGTTCGAACAAAAATGACGCATGTGGTGAGAGTTGGCTTTCATGAAGAGAAGGGTCTTCGTCCAACCATGGAGGATGCTCATATTTTGTGTCCTTCTTTGAATATCAGCTCCGAATGCAGTGCGAGTTTATTTGCAATTTTTGATGGCATGGGTGAGTGTTTTGATCAATTTGCTTCGGATTGATGTTAATACATTCATTGTATGGCCAATTTACAATTGTCACTCCACTCAGAGGAAGACAAGTCGCTGATTTTGTCGCATTAAATTTTGTGAAAGTTTTTGAAGAGGTATGCAAAAAAGAAATGATTGAGAATGATTGGAAAGAAGCAGATATTGAGAATTGCTTGATTCAAGCTTGTGAGAAAGTGGATCAAAATCTTTATCATCATTTGGAAATGTTGAAAAAGAGAAACTCTTGTCAGAAAAAGATTTTCAAAGTTGTGGAGCTGTTGGAATTATTGTGCTGATTGTGAATGAGAGAGTAATTTGTGCAAATGTGGGAGATTGTAGAGCATTGATGTTTGCGTTTTCTGAAGAATCGAATGACGATTGTGAAATGGTACAAATGTCAAGAGATTTTAAAGCTGGATATGAAAAGGAACGAATGCAACAGATAGGAGTTAAGGTGGTTCCTGGCCTTCCTTCTCGATCGGTAAGTAACCATAATGTTCTTCTTCGTTACTGACAATATTTCCCTAGTTTGGAGATTTCCAATACAAACAACCTCAAGTGAAAATTACGCTTAACAAACCTAGTTTGGAACACAACGTCATTATTGCAACTCCAGAAGTACAGTCATTCCATTTGAACAACTATTCGAAAAAGAAACTGCTTATCGTTATGGCATGTGACGGATTGTTCGACAAATTGTCCAATCAAGATGTCCAACAGTTTGTTTTGAATCACAAACGAGAGAGCGAGCAAAGGCTAGCTGAAAGCTTGTGCGCGCAAGCCATAGAAAAGAAAACCAAAGACAATGTCTCTGTTGTGGTTATTGGATTGTGAATTATTTAATTTAAGGTAGAGAGAGTAAGTCTTGAAGTATCATAATGTACATTAGTATAAAATAAGTTAGTAAGAATGTTGTTTTGGATAGAAGGGCTCAAAATTTGGCGTCACGTTTGGTTGAAAGTTTGGATTATAGGTAGGACTCTTCTTTCCAATGAGGCCAAGCTTCTTGATGGCATTATATTGTTGAGGAATTTCCATTAAGGCATGTAATGCAAATGTAGCATCGACTGATTTTCTCTTTTCGCGTGCCATCTTGGCAATCTCATCCCAATGCACAAATTGGAAGTTATCAAACTTTCTCTCAGGCAAATTATCATCATAATCATGCATGGTGTCAAATGGACCATCTCCAACACCAACCATGACAATAGACAATGGATAATCACTTGCTTTCACAATGGCATCTCGTGTCTCTTTTTCATTCACAACCAAACCATCTGCAATAATAATTAAAATGTGATATTGACCTCTTCCACTTTCCATCACAGTTTCAATAGCTTTTTCAATGAGAGGTGCAAAGTTCGTAGGTCCACTCAACCTCAAATGTGGAGTAATTCTTCTGTATTCTCGTAAAACTTCTTCAAATCCAAAACAAGGACGATGTTCATTATTTGGAGTGAAGGGAAATACGGCCACGTCCCTCGTACGATCATCTCCAAAACCATAGACAGGAATTAATTTATCATCATCAAACTTTTCCAATGTTCTTCCAATGATACTAATGACTTTTTCATATGGGTTGATGATATCTCCGACAGGATCAATGGAATGTAGATTCCGATTACCAAAACTGTATCTGCCTTGTTCTTCATTACTTTTGGTATAGTCAATTCCAATGATCATATTACATCCTTCTAATCCGGTTTTTCTCAAAGCGTCTTGTACTTCCTCAATTGAGGTATAATCATCTCCGAAAGAAAGGCTTGAAGGATCACTCGAATCAGAATTTGTTGTAGAAGATTGTTTTTGTTTCTTGAGCTTGCCAAGAATAACCACTATCACAATCAGCCAAAATAAGATGGTGATGAATTCCATGTATTAATAACAATAACGAGAGGATTGTGATTGGATCCAATAATAGGGTGGTTTGAGTTTTTTTTTGTTTTGTGAGTTTCTGGGAGAGAATGCGATCTGAGATTTGAAGGAACAAACACGTGTTTGAAATTTGGATCATGATGATCGGATGTTCATGCTTGTGGAAACACGTGTGTGGATGGAGAGAACAGAGGAGAGGTTGGATTGAACTTGTTTTTCCATAATGACGTTCAAGATCAATTCTATTTTGATTGGTGACAGATGAATCGTTAGTTGTTGCAAATAATCAAAGAAAAATGGACGACACATTCAAACTTGTGGTGTTGGGAGCCTCGAATATTGGAAGTGCAAAGGTAAGAGACGATGTGCTTCTAAATTTTGTCTTTAATTTATTGGATTATGTTCAAAGACAAGTATGTGGTCAAAATGTGGACATTCGGAAAATTCTAATTGTTGATGATGAAAATATAATAGATCCATATTTAAAAGTGAAATTGGGAGAATCTTTTTTCAAACAAACAAAACCAGTTCGGAGAACCTGTCATCCGAAATTTAATGAAATATTTGACATTCCTGTATGTTTATTAAATTTTAATATTTACAATATGATTTTTAACTTTTGCTAAAATGATGACCACTATAGTTTGATCGAAAAGAAACTCATTGTATTGTAGAAGTTTGGGACTATGACATGCTTGGACAAGATAAAGTAAGTGATTCATTGAGATTTGACACTTTAAAAACCAAACGTGTGAAATTTAATTCACAGATGTGTAAGTAGAGAATTTTGTCATTCATCATGAAAACAAACCCACACAATTTTTTTTAACATGGAATATAATCCACACAATTATATTCATACAGTGGCTCATGTGAAAATACCCATTCTTGATGAAGGAGATGGTGTGACAAGAAATGCTCAATTTGAAGAGTTAAAAGACAAGGAAATTATGTCATTCTTAACCTATAAATATTCAATTCATAGAAGTACAAAACCAGACGATTATGGTGCTGTGATGAGCACCTTCGATGATTATCCCTACTTTGGAACGTTTAGAATTTATGAAACATGGGAAATTTCTCTAAAGGATTCGTTCTCTACTTTTATTCACCTTCTCATCTCTACAATGAGAAATTAAATAGAGATTATTTTACTGTAGAATGTGTTCTTGGAATTGTGACCATTCAAGAATTTATTTTCAATTTGAAATTTCAGTCACAATTTGAAGATGCAAAACCAGGAACTTCTATCGATAAGAGAAAAAGAGAAACTTTTACACATTGTTAGATCCAGGATCTGACACTCCACATTTAATTAGAAAACATTTACCTGCATTGGATTTTGTGTGTTCCTATCTCGATGAGGCTTCTGGCATTATGATTACACAATATACCACTGTCATTGATATTGGATCAGTGGAGCCTTTGTTGTGAGCTATTACAGCAACTGTGTTTCACGAAATCGAGAAGTTTATGAAAAATTTATGGAACAGTCGAGTTTTGTCAAGACTGAGAATTTACCATGGACCGATATTGAGTTATTTGATGGTGTCGAATTGAAAATACCTTTTGGATTTAAAGTGGGTAGTGAAAGTGGAATTGTCTTCTTGTTTAGTCCCATTCAGCAATGTTATCAAGACGTTATTTGTGATAATTTTATGATTCAACTTTTAGTGACTGATTCGTCACTTGTTAAAGTTGCAACTTCGATTCAAAATCAATTTAGAGAAAAGAAACAATTAGAATTGGTCGAAGATTTAGAATTGATTGATTTGGAACTTGGTTCTACATTAATTTATGGCTATCGATTTGAAGTGAAATTTGTCGAAGAAATCAAAGGTTCAGTGAATACTAGGAATGTGTCACAACTGGTCGTCGTATTTAACGGAGTAGATGCTGGACAAAAATTTGTATTTACATATACAAGCACTACGGGACTACCTTGTCGATCTCTCTTTCTTCAAATGATTGAAACCTTCTCTAGTTAGATTAGTTAATTTTTTGTAAATGACACAATCTGTGAATATCTTGCTCAATTTCTTGAAGGATTGGCAAATATCTCAAATGATAATTTTGAATTCCATTCGACACTTGAGATTGACACTGCAATTTCAATGAATCAATGGTTGCATTCAATTGTTGCAATTTCCTTTCCATTTTCTCATAATTACTTTCATCACTATTCATCATTTCAATTTCTGCCATAATAATTCGAAGATTGTTCTTGAGTGAACTAATTTTCATGACCATTTCTTTTTGTTCATTACAAATTTTATCAATATTCTGAGACACTTCATCCTCTCTTTCATAGAGTGCTTTACGGAGGGAAACAAAGATGCGTTGAGATTCCAATTTCAATTCCAATCGATGTTTTTCAATATCTTCAAATTCATCCGAAAGATTACAAAATTTTCGAAAATGCACTTGTTCCCATCGTTTCAAATCATCTTTTAAATCCTCAAATTGTGATCGAATACGTTGTTGCTGCTGTTTATGAGAGAGGATTTGGAGATGAAGCATTGAATACTCTTCGTTGAATGCAAATTTCCTTAATAGGACATCCATAACAATGTTCAAAATAACCATCCTCACTACTACTCGAGTCCGAGGAATAACAATGACAATACCGTGAGGGTCGTTGCTCATCCTCACTACTCGAATCCGAATCCAAGGAGGATGAAGCTGTTTCTTCCATAGTACTACTTGTTGAATCACTCTTGTCATTATCTCTCTTCACCAACGTCAAGTAATGATATGGAAAATATTTCATATGATAATTCGAATGAACACTACAAAAACTCTTGTTGCAATGGTGACAGAGATGAGTAGAAGACACTTGTTGAGAGAAATCTCTCATGCATTTATCGCAACAATTTGAGTAGCCACCATCGAGGGGATTAAGGATGAGCATTTTTTTTTCAATTTTTATTTTTTTTTGTGAAAGTAAATTCAGTTTGGACTACAGTTGACAGCATGGACATCTCTCTCAAGGGAAATTCAAAAGTATCCCTCTGAATGACCATATTGTCATGAAATTTTGGAATAACCAATAGTTTTGAAAGCCGGAGCTTGTTCGTGCGGATATACTTATACAAAGACCGAACGTTTTGTGAAGACTCCTTCCAGTTGACAACTACCCTCGCTTGGTTTTGTTTACAATAAACTCAAATCATTATTGTGAACTCTTTGTTGCATCTGATGAGATATTTTGCGATAAAAAAAATGAAAGACCACAAGATTCAACATCCATGATGACATCTCATACCCTTGAAGGAAATCAGGAAAGGATGGGTCTATTGGCATCCATGCAAGATTCTTTGGATGATGAAGCTCGGATGGAATTTAGAAAGGAGGATGTATTGAGTGGAGTGAATCATAATTATGGATCGATTCAAGGTGATGATGAAACAATTCCAATGACAAATTCGGGAAAAACAATATACATTTCGTGTGATGAAGCAATTGAATATATGGGGTAAGAATTTATTGAAGAAAATGTCAATGTTCATGTTGCGTGACAAGAGTTGGAAAATTTCAAATTATTTTACTCTTTGTAAGTGTGTAAGATGATGATTGAAGAAGAAGATCAATGTTAAAATGGACAATGATTCACATGTTTATATTGGGTTGTTGTGAATGGACATAGATTTGTGGAATTGCATGGATGGCAGATGCGTCAGAAATTATGATTTTGAGTTTTATCATGCCAGCAGTTTCGAATGCTTGGAATCTTTCACCTGTAGAAGAAGCAACTATTGGTGGTGTTGTATTTGGAGGAATGTTAATTGGTGCTCTTTTTTGGGGATTTATTTGTGACAAGTTTGGACGAAAATTAGGAATTATTGCGATTTTTACATTTTGTTCAATTTTTGGAGTGTTGAGTTCATTTTGTCCTAATTTTTGGACACTAGTCGTAGCAAGATTACTTGTTGGCTTTGGAGTACGTCATATCATTTATAAGTCTTTTTGCTTATATTTTGTCATAATATTTTGTTATAATTATAATTTTTTAATAATATGAAATTTCACACAAACTTTTTTACAGGTAGGAGGAAGTCATGCACCATTTTCATTATTCACTGAATTTTTACCTGCCAAATCGAGAGGTTTCTTTTTACTAGTGATTGAAGTTTTTTGGACTGTAGGAACCATGGCCACTTCATTGTTAGCATTACGTATGTGAAATATTTGAATATTTTCCATTTTTAATCTTTATACTTCCATGTGGTGGTATATATAATAATGATAGTCTTTTTGGGATATCCTGAAATCTTTGGAGAATGGGGATGGCGATATCTTGTGGTACGTTTCAACCTGTTTTTCAACATTTTTAACACAACTTTGAATTTCCTCGTATTACTTGAATATCAATGAAAAATGTTGAAAAACCAAAATTTAGGGAGTCAGTAGTGTTCCCAATTTCATCATGCTTCTTGCAGTTCCATTCCTTCCAGAATCTCCTCGATTTTGTGTCATCAAAGGTAATATTGAAAAGGCAGAACGAATTTTCAAACGAGTGGCATGGTGGAATCGAAAGGCCATGTTCGCTGCATCTTTACAAAAACCATCAGATACTGAAAATGGAAAAAAGAAATCCACAGGTTCATTCTTGGATTTGTTTTCGAAAAAGATGTGGTTCAGTTCAGTGGTGTTATTTACCTTATGGTTCATTGGAGTAAGTAATTTTATTCATTGATTGGAATGGATTGGTGTTCATCATGATTGGAATTTTTCACACTTTACAAAAATGGTTAAAAAAGGCACTTGGTTATTATGGTGTTGTAGTAATTACTCCCATCTATTTTGGAGGAAATAGTAAGGACATTAAGAGTGGATACATTTCTACGATCATTGTCTCTGCTGCTGAATTACCAGGATTACTATTATCCTATTCGATTATTAACAGTTTTGGAAGAAAGAAAACAACAGCCATCATGTTTTTAGCGTGTGGTCTTTGTTTGGCATGTTTAATGATACCCATTCCAAAGGTGTATAATTGGCTTCCAACCATTTATGCAGTAGGTAAGTTATTTTAATGAATTTTGTGAACATTGTTAAGGATTGTGTAATCTTGAAATGGAAAACAATGAATCGACTTGGATGACATTCAAATCAGGTGCAAGAATGTCCATTATGGGAGCATCCTGTGTGTTGTGGGTTTATACACCAGAGGTAGGTTTCTCTTTTTGTGAGCCACACACATTCATCATCATGCGATGGACATTATATTGAACTCTTTGAAATCTCAACATCTTTCATAGGTTTTCACAACCAATATTCGATCATTGGGAACAGGTGTTGCCTCATCAAGTGCTCGTGTCGCTGCCATGATCACTCCATACATTGCCACTGTACTCATTCGTATCAATTCTGTCATTCCCATTGCCATTTACTCTGGATCATGTTTATTTGCATTTGTCATTACTCACTTGTTACCGTATGAAACAGCAGGAAAATCATTGGCAGATGGTGAGAATGAAATTGATGCTGTCTTGATCAAGACAACAAGGAATGAAAGTATTAATGGTCAAACCAAGAAGATATTGAATGATGATTGCAAGTCATGTTATGAATATTAACATCTTTTGTTACTAGAATATTAAAAAAAGAATTTCTCAATAATTAATTTGAAATATTGTGAATATTCATTTAATTGCCTTAATATATATTCATCTACTGGAATGTGACATTAACAATGTTAACGACGCATCTTTTTAACCTTTCTACGGAAAATTTTCACAACATATTTCACAAATTCATAACCCAAAATAGCCACCATGACAACAGCATACAAAATAGCCACCCATTCTCCAGGTTCCAAATATCCTCCCTTAAAATTCGTATAATAAGGTCGAACTGTAATTGAGTTATTAGTGACATACATGAAAAACACAAAAGTCAACCAAGCCACTACATAAATAATAAATGAACACATGGAACAAGCAGTCACATTCATCGATCCCCAAAAGTATTCTCGATCATTTTGTGATCTGAAATAAAAGAATCCAATCAACCACAATGGAGGAAAGATGAAACCTCCATAAAAGAAGATACAAGAAACAATGGCTGCTGGAGTCCATTCATTGTTTTCTTGAGCTCTATATTTGAAAATGTTATTCGTTCCGGGTGTGGAATCCATGTTCATGGAAGTATTGGAAGCAGCGACTGTGATGGAAATTTGATTGGGATCCGATGATGACATTTTTCATGAATGATAGAAATGAATGATAGAAATGAATGATAGAATTGATGATGATATAATGAAAAATAATGATGATGAGGAGGATAATAATGATGGGTGAGGAGGATTCGGCAACGATGAAAGTGTTTTCAATGGTGTGAATCAAGTTTTTGTTATTACAACAATAACAATGAATGAATGGATTTGGTGTTGGTTGGATCAACAACGTTTGAACAAGCGAGGTAAATGGCCTGACCTATGAGCGAGAAGATGTTGTTATTTTTTTTATGATATTGTTGACGAGTGACACTTGGATGCACAAATCGGGATAAATTCAAGAACTCACTATCGAGTCAATTATCCAAAGCGGTGGCATGTACCATTCAACCAATCAATACTTTCTCATTTCTAACACTATTTTTTATTGTCAACAACGTTATCAACAAAATTTCATACAAAAAAATGTCCCAAACCGAGAATGGAGAGCCTGTAACATCATCATCCTCACAACCAGAGGTTACGGAACAAGAAATGTTGGAATTGGGTGATGTTCCAGTTCTTGCAACATCATCAAGAGATTTAGAGAATGCTCGACATTTGGCATCATCGGAACAAGGTGATGGATTGTTTGATTCGGAATCGGAAGATGAATTAGATTTACTCTCTCGTCATCAACGTTTATCAAATTTTGATTCAAAAAATTCACTTTTAGGAATTGAAAATAGAAAGTTACATAATGGAATTATTATTTTAGGAATTATATTTGCATTTGGATTTATATTATTACTTGCATATCGGTTGATTGAAAAGCCAATTGAAAGACAATCTCCAAAATTCATGTCTTTATCATTGTTGTGGACACCTGTTGTTTGTAACAAAGCTGATGGAAAGAATGATCACGTGAAAAGTGTTTGTAATGGACTTGCTAAACGAGAGGATTCATTAGTGAAGAATAATTATTTTGTGCTGACAGCATTTAAAGCAATTTTAAAGGATACAAGCGATGCAAGTTGTGACTCGCCGAATCAAGCCGCATATTTGGGAAGTGATTTTCCTTTGACGAACTCGGAAGACTTTCAACAGTTAGTGAAGAGATTTGCCATGTTTTGGCCAACAACAATTTGGAAACCAACCAAGAAGATTGGGCTCTCAATTATAACACGTATGGCAAGTGTTTGTTTGCTAATAACACAGCTGTTACCAATCCAACGGAATTTCTCGCCATGTCTGTTGCATTATTTAAACAATGGTCGAATGAGTTTACCATTGGTACAGTTGGAAGCAATGTCTTTAATGAAACGCTTGCGGTGAGCATGACCTCTGTGAGCAATGCATTCACAGTTCCAAAATGTAGCACGTACGAGAATCAGCAAGTTCTTTCAGGTTTAGACATTTGCTTGCTTGGCAAAACTCTTTCTCCTGCTACCGATACTTCACTTTGTGATTTTAAAAACACATGTGATTCGTCCAAGCAAATTACCTTAATTCCCTTGAAGGAAGAAACCAATCTACCTTGATATTATTCCTAAAATCCAAATTTATTAAATCCCTTAGTTATTTTTGTACTCTTCAATTGGCAAACAAGTACAAACTTGCTTATCACCATATGCTTCATTGAGACGACTGACAGTTGGGAAGTATTTTCTATCTCTAGTAGAAGCAGTTGGGAATGCAGCTTGCTCTCTTGGGTATGGACGATTCCAATCATTGGAAATAACAACCTCAGCAGTGTGAGGAGCATTCTTGAGGACATTGTTAACCTTATCAGCCTTTCCATCTTCAATATCTTGAATTTCACGTCTAATTGAAATCATGGCCTCAATAAATCTGTCCAATTCAACCTTGTCTTCACTCTCAGTTGGTTCAACCATCAATGTGTTACCAATTGGGAAGGACATGGTTGGAGCATGGAAACCATAATCCATCAATCTCTTAGCAATATCAATTGCTTCAACTCCAGTGGTCTTCTTGAATTGGTTACAATCAAGAATAAATTCGTGAGCTACTAAACCATTTGTACCTGTATAATAGATTCTATAGTATGGAGCTAACTTCTTAGCCAAGTAGTTGGCATTCAACATGGCTACTCTTGTGGCTGTTCTCAAACCTTCAGAACCCATCATTCTAATGTACATCCAGACAATTGGCAAAACGCTGCTACTACCAAATGGAGAAGCAGATACAGCACCAACGGATTGTGAAGAGTCATAGGATGTTCCCTTAAGAGATGGATGTGATGGAAGGAATGGAGCCAAGTGTTTACGAACACAAATTGGACCAACACCTGGACCGCCACCACCGTGTGGAATAGCAAATGTCTTGTGAAGATTAAGGTGACAAACGTCAGCACCAATCTTTCCAGGTGATGTGAGAGCAACTTGAGCATTCATGTTGGCTCCGTCCAAATAAACTTGAGCGCCTGCCTCATGAACCAAGTGGCAAATTTCTTGAATACTCTCTTCGTAGACTCCGTGTGTCGATGGGTAAGTAATCATGAGAGCAGCAACGTTATCCTTGTGTTCAGCAAGCTTCAACTTCAAGTCATTGACGTCAACGTTTCCGTGCTTGTCACATTCAACAACCACAACTTTCATACCGCACATGACAGCAGAAGCTGGATTTGTACCGTGAGCTGAGGATGGGATCAAGCATACATGTCTGTGAGATTGGCCAATGCTTTCCAAGTATTTCATAATGACTAACAAGCCAGCATATTCACCTTGTGAACCAGCATTAGGTTGCAATGAGCAGTCATCAAAACCAGTAAGTTGGCTCAACCATACTCTCAAGTCATTGATCATTTTGAGATAACCCTTAGCTTGATCAAGAGGAACAAGTGGGTGAATTGAGGAGAATTCTGGCCATGTGACTGGAATCATTACGCTTGCGGCATTCAATTTCATGGTACAAGAACCCAATGGAATCATACCATGGCAGAGAGAATAATCCTTAGTTTCGAGTTTCTTGATATATCTCATCATGGCATGTTCAGTGTGATACTTGTTAAATGTTGAATGGGTCAAATATGGAGTAGTACGAGCAAATTCAGAGTGTGTAATAATATTTCTATCAGAAGAAGATTCCTTTGAAATGATTTCTTGCACAGTAACAACCTTTGAGTTGTTATATTGACCAAAGATGGCCAATACGTCGTTCAAGTGATTCACTGTAATGGTTTCATCAATAGAGAGAGAAATTGTTTGGTTGTCAATCTTTCTAAAGTTATATCCCTTATCAGCTGCAAATTGCAAGAATTTGTCAGAGTTGTTAACAGTGATAGTGAAAGTATCAAAGAACAATCCAGAGCTAACAGTATATCCCATACTCTTAATGCCCTTATTCAAAATTACTGTCATTTCATGAACTCTATTGGCAATCTTCTTCAATCCATCTGGACCGTGATAGACAGCATACATAGCAGCCATGTTTGCCAAAAGAGCTTGAGCAGTACAAATGTTACTTGTAGCCTTGTCACGTCTAATGTGTTGTTCTCTTGTTTGAAGAGCCATACGAAGAGCAGTTTTTCCTTGAGCATCCTTACTGACACCAATGATTCTTCCAGGAATAATTCTCTTGAATTCATCCTTCACACTCAAAAATCCAGCAGATGGACCTCCAAATCCAAGTGGAACACCAAATCTTTGTGAGCTACCAATACACAAATCAGCTCCGAATTCTCCAGGTGATTTCAAAACAGTCAATGCTAATAAATCAGAGGCGAACACAACCAATGCACCAGTATCATGAACTGCCTTTACACACTTTTCAAAATTATTAATTGTACCCATAGTATTTGGATATTGAATGAGAGCACCGCAAACACGATTTGCATTAAAATCAAAAGTCATTGGGTCGCCCACCAAAATTTGAATATTCAAAGGAGCAGCACGAGCACGAACTACAGCAAGAGTTTGAGGATGAACATCCGATCCAACAAAGAATGCAGCAATTTCCTTCTTGTGAGCATTATAACAAACAGCCATAGCTTCTGCGGCAGCTGTACCTTCATCTAACAAGGAAGCATTTGCAATTGGAAGTCCAGTCAAATCGGAAATCACTGTTTGATAGTTGAGCAAGGATTCGAGTCTTCCTTGAGAAATCTCAGCTTGATATGGAGTATATGGAGTGTACCATCCTGGATTTTGGAATACATTTCTCAAAATAACGTTTGGAATTTTGTTATCGTAATAGCCTTGACCAATCAAACTCTTCTTCATGACATTTTGTTTAGCATAGCTGAATAATTCAGAGAGAACATCGGACTCACCATTGAGAATGGTCTTATTTTGCTCTGTATCGAATGGTAATACCACCTTCTCTTGATATCTAATACTCTTTGGAATGATGGCTTCAACCATTTCATCCAATGATGAAAAGCCAATCTCCTTCAACATGGATTGGATATGTTGGTTATGTTCTTGTTCATTATGTCTGTTTGAATAGGTATCCAACGATGCAAGAGATTGTGGTTGCTGAGATGATGCAAGTGAGCTCGAAAAGGCTTTCTTATTGGACAGAGATGATGAAGCCACACTCAATACGGAGCTGTTGTTAGTACCAATTTTCTTGTTGCAGGCAGAAGTGGATGCAAAAACAGCCTTTTGAGTACACTTGTTGTTGCTAACGGATTTTGTTAACAATTTATTACTGGTTCTTCGAATCATGATGATTTTGAAATATATTATGGAATAGAAAGAAATAGCGATGATGGAGTGTGATGACCAGAAGAAAAATCTCTTTGCGTTTAAAATTGAAATTTTTTTTCACACAGTGAATTCAACGATCAACGGCTGAAGTTTCACTATTTTGGGCTCGAGTCCTTATGCCAACTTTTGTAAACTCAAAGTCCACTCATTCTTCCGATGAGATGACCAAGCTCTGCCTGCCCTTGGAAAGCTAGTTGAATAATAATTTATAAGACCCAAGAATATCATTCTAAAACGAAAACTTATTGAGTGTTACCACAACAAATGAAACAAAACATCTGTTTTTAAACTCTTGAACTTGATCTTCAATTTCCACAATGCTCCTTTTCAGAAACTATTTAACAAGGTCTATTTTTATTTGTGTGAAAATACACCATTGAAACAAAACAATTCAACAAGAAATACATGGTTCAACGAAAAGGAGGCCGATTTGGTATTGAAACCAACCAAACACTCAAATACAATTCAACAATTCAAAGACTCACACACGGAGGCGGTGAAGTGTATGAATGGAGAGAAAGTTATTTTAGTGCTGACGCGATTGGAATTAGCGTTCCATACTCATTGGATCGACATAAGTGTTGGGAGTTGTTGGCATCGTCCTCTCAAATTCAACAAACTCCAAGCTTCTCTTCCAAATCGATTGCTCAGAAAGCGAGATTGGAATCGAAAAGACAAGAAAAAATTGAACAATTTGAAACCAAGTGTCAAAACAAGCATAAACACATTCGAAGACAATATGAAAAGGAGCAACGAAAATTAAAAATCGAGCAAGAACAGACTGAAGATAGGAAAAGGCAGAAGCCAAATCCAACAATTCTTTATTTGAAGGAAGCCTTCATCTAAAGAAAAACAAGAGAAAGAACCAAGAAGATATTTCTGATCGTCAGGAAGAAGAGGCACCAATTGTTGTTTTGCACGAGAATTATTCACAGGTTCCACTTTATAATCGTATCAACAAGAAGCGAGAATTGGGTACCTTAGAAGTCTATGCCCCCAACAGGGAAAAAATTTGGAAAACCAATCAGTTCAGACAAGGAGATCATTACTTTACAAAAGGAAATCCGCTGCCAAGAAATCAAAAGAAGAAGGAATTCAGAGATAGTGTCTTTTTGTAATTTAGTCCATTAAATTAGTTGATTATTTCCAAGGGAGAAGCTTAATAGTAGACATAGGTGAGGTCCAAATGCCATTCAGTCACACATTCAGGTTATGCAAAAAATTGAATAGGATGATCTACATGTCACCACAGTTATTGCCAAGTTTTGATGTAATGACTTGACGAAGTTCTTTTCGCTTTTCAGTAACGTAAGTACTTTTGAAAATGCCTCTTCTCTTGCATAGTAAGAAGGTAATGACAAAAAGACTAATGGTTGCAAGAGCGACCATTCCTGAAGTATAATAAAATGCAAAAGGATGATCTTCCAAATGGGACATTAAGTTCATACCAAATGCTCCAACTAATAACGTTCCAAAGGTAAGAGCAAAGGCACCAATCGCTAATTTCAATTCCATTTCCATCATTCTGTTACGGATGCTGTCCAAACATACTTCAAGAAATTCCTGAGTGTCATCAAGATCTTCTCTCATGTCGTCAATAGAATTGATCACATTTTCCACTCTGTTTTGATATGTTTCCAACAACATTTCAATTTCCTCATGTTGAGCAACTTCTCTTGGCTTTTGAAACACAATTTTTTCTGTGAGGTACATCCTTGCCATATCGTCATCAGCATCTAGAATATTTTCAATAGTTTCATGTAATTCTGTGACAAATGTTTTGAATCGTGTTAATTTTTGCTTGCATTGCAAAATTTGATAGAGAACTTCCTCACTTGTGTAGTCGGGAGCTGCTAAAATTTGGCTTACTCGTTCTTGCACGTCGTTTCTATCTTTTTCAATTGTGGCACATACTTTGTGCAAAATACATTCCAAAACTCGAAATTCAAATGGTAGCGCATAAGACTGTTCGAAAAATCCATAGGGCGTCTCATCAAAGCTGTACTTGTTCACTTCCTTAGATTTGGCGTAATAAATTAAAAATTGTTGAACAAATCTGATGAAAGTAGGATCTAAATTATTCGAATAGTCGCTCTTTAGTAGATAAAGTCGTTCATGGGTGATTATTGCACTTATATTGCTAATAGAAACTATTATACAATTGGCACGAGCAAGTATGGTAGGAAAGTTCATGTTGCTCACTAAAAAAATATTAACAAAAATATGAAAGGTTATTAATCTTACCTAATGTTCTTATATCTCTTCCTTGTAAACCATATTTCGTGTAGAGTTCACTTCGTTTAATTTGTGACATTCTTACATTTCCTTGATCGTCAAATTCAACGACGTTCCATTTATGTGAAATACTTGTTGAATTCAAAGAAACGGGAGCAAAACTGGGTGCATTTTCTTTTGCCACTGTCTTAATTCCAGGATCAATTGTGTCCATCGTGCTATCCCATCTTCCTTTTGATTTGTCTTCTGTTTTATTACCGAAGGCAGTATGTCGTCGGAAATTTCGTTTTATAGACTCATGTTGAGTGTTCTCAAGAAAAATTAGGTTTTGATTGCTGTTTTTACACAAGTTTTCAGTTCGGGTTGAAGGCAGTGTCGTATTGCAAACCGTTGATGAAGAAAATATATTCTCACGACTGTATCCATATCGGGCAGAACACATTCTTTTAGATTCCGAAAAAGCCATGACGCTCGTATGACTTGATTTCAAGAAAATAGAGGCCGTTGAAGTTTTAGAAGTCATTCCGAGCGTCCTGAGTGCCAAAGTTACTGTTGTAGGCAATGTTGTTGCCTGCCCAACCGAACCTGAAGTCTTCGGGAGGTTGAGATAAGAAAGTCGATGAGAAGATGTCTTCATATTTTTTTTGAATTGCCAAAAAGCATAAATTTCCGCAATTGGTTGTTTTGGAGTTTTTTAGAGACAGGAACGTCCAATCAAAATTGTGTTTCAGCAACTGGCAGGTGTTTAAGATACCTTGATTACATATTGATATGGAGTGATATTGTTCTTTGATAACATTTGTTGATATCGTTTCACTGAAACTGAGCTGCACAACCTAGACCACGAATATTTGATCCAATTTGCAGTTTAATGACAATTAAAACAAATTTGAATGCTAATCGCAAGTTAATGATGGCTCTTAACCTTACCACCCATGACCTTCTCAACTTCTGTGACAATCTTGTCGTAGATAGTGAGATGGAATGCAGACATTAAAAGTGTTTGAACAAGCTTATTTCCCACACCTCTATACCATCCATAAATTCCTTCTTCTTGGAACATTTTGATCAGACAGTCCAATGTATTTTCATACTTTTTAATACCTGTTTTCTTTGTTTCTTCTTCAGTCATGGTCTTCTTAGAAGTTCTCAATTTGGTTTGAGCTACTTGAAGAGGATAAGTTAAAATAGTGGCAACAAATTTGGCAAGCAATCCAAGTAAGAAGGATTGAGTTGGTGTCAAATTCTTTTGTTTCATCCATCTGAGGAAATACTTTTTGGTTTGATCACTGCAATGAGGTTGATTCCGTATCATTTGAGAGAAAGGAATCATTTTAGATATTATTGAAATGGAATGTTTGAACAGGATCATTAAATTTTCAATCACTTACAAAACAGTATAATTGATCATTGGATTGGTCACAAGAATAATACTTGCAAGAGTACCATTCCACAAAGCAGAAATGCCTTCCTCATTGGCAATCTTAATCATACCTCGGAGCATTCCTTCGATTCAGTGGAATTGTTCTTTCTTTGAGCCTTATATCTTGTTGTAAGAACCCACAATGGACAAGTTGTCACAACTGTATTTGACAATCAAGAATTCATTTTCCATAAATTTTGTATTATTGAATTTCATCATCCAAATGAAATAATGTGAAAATGTAGACATTGATAAACATCCTAAAATCCTATAGTATACTTACCGTTCACAACACCAGCAGCAAATGCAATCAATAAATTTGGCAATACTCCAATGCCTTTGAGAATATATAACAATGAGAGTGCATTCCATTTGTGATGATTCAAATTTCAAATAATAACAATTTTTCTCTCCACTTACCCTTTCCTGTTCGCTTCTTGTAAATGACTTTAAACATGTTGTTTGTGTAAAAGTAAATAAAGTTACTAGCCAATAAACTGATGAGCACAGGACGAATTCCCTTGTACAAACTTCCAACTCCATCTTCTTCAACAAGAATTTTCACAACTTCAAGAGTTGTCTTTGATTTGAGATGCTCGTTGGCTTGGATTTGAGTTCTGATCGTTTCTGTGGTTGGTTTTGTTGTGTGTGGACATCATTAATTCCGAAAGAAGGTATGATAACGATTGGCATCATGAGGATATGATCATTCGAAATTCGTCGGAGAGGGTTGAATTGATCCAATATAACAACACTAGGATTCAAAATTCACGTTCTCCATGATAATAACGTACCGAAAGGATAGAAGGCAGACATGGCAGCTACATTGTTGTGAGAGGATGATATAATGATGAAAAACAAGATTATTTAAAAAAGACAACCATGATGCAAGAGCATACAAACCTTGTCCACCAATACTACCTGCTGTAGCATGAACAAATGATTCATAGGTGAATACTTGATCCATCTTGTGATGATATTGAAAAAGACTCAAAATTGGAGTAAAAAGAAGGAAAATTTAAACGTTTTTTTGTGATGAAAATTATCTTCTGCAAGATTCAACTTTTGTTTCGTCATACACGACAACAGTTGCTGACAACAAATGGATAAGATGAGCTCAGTGATGTGACACAAAAAGAACAAGAATCAAATCTCTGCAATTCTACTTTGTTGCTTGACGGGTTTCAGATTTGAAATCTTTCTGGCAAAGGATGAATTATTACATAAACAGCCTTGTAGTTCGAGTGATTCAAACGTTGAGAGGGACTATTGACATTGCATTCCTTGTCGCATTGTGGAGGTATTTAGAATAAATTGATGTGATATGAACACCGACTTAATGAATGACACCACCCATAGCGCTTGTATGTTTAACGTTAGTGGTGATGCAGTTCTTGAGAGCAACTCCCTTAATACTCGCTCCACTTAAATCTGCATTCTTGAGGTTTGAATTGGAGAGATCTGCCAATTCTAAATCTGCTGATTTAAAGTTTGCTCCATACAAGTCACAGAAAGTGATTGCAGCTCCTCGAAGGGAAGCTCCAGAAAAGTTGACATCTTTACAATTAGCGTTTTTGATCACTACCTTGAACATTCTTGCGTTAGAAAAGTCGCAATTTTCTAAAACCGTTTCTCTCATTTCTGCAAAATCAAGTGTACAATTGAGAGATTGGCATTCCTCAGAATGGTTCGTGAAAAATTAATTCCACTCAAATCCAATCCATTCAGGTCAATTCCAGTCAAGTTCAACCCTTGGAATCTTAACAATCCTCCTTTACCTGAAGGGCAGGTCAGTAAGGCTTTCACAATTTCGGATCGAGTCAATTCACAACCAGAATCATCTCTTCGTTTTATCTTTTCCTGTTCCGCTTGTATTTGTTCAATCATTCTTTCTAATTCTTCTGCAAGTTTACCTAATCCCCAATATTTAGCCTCAAGTAACACTCCACAAATATTTACATTAGGATTTATCAAAATCTCGCCATCGCTTCTTAAATAGTTCAAAATTGGTTCAAAGTATTGAGGATTTCGATCAATGAAAACCACATAAGGTCGCATAGGATGATTCAAATCTCTGTTGAACTTTTGAAATGGTGAGTTCTTTTGAAACATGATACTGAACATGGAATCTTTCTCAGCTAACAGTGTAGCTCTCGTTGTCGTAAATGTTTTGCCATCGCAACAAATTTGAAACCAATCATCATCATGCTCTTCTATCAATTCTTGGTTGGACTGCTCGATTTGATCAGAGTGGTTATTATTTGAAAATTCGTTATTTTCTTGGGAGTCTTTTGTAAATTTAATCAATGATGGTTGTAGGTTACTGTTGCTGCTCGCTCCGAGAGGAGGCTCAGCAGCTCGTTGTTGATGCTGTGGTTTATTCAACAACAATAACGAGGGAGATTTATGTAAGAGAAGGAAGTGATCCATTGATGTGGATTTGGAAAGGGTGAGGTGCGTGTTGTTGTCGGTTCGGTTCATGGTGTTGTATATAAGAAGATGAAGAGAATGGTAGAAATGAAAGGAGTAATTATTTCATTTGTTTGATGAAGGAAAATTGAAAATGCAGTTGACGTTGATCCAACACCATCACGAAAACTCGAGTCATGACCCAAAGACCAAGCTCACCCCAATCACAGCGTGGCGTAGACGTGGTGATGACACAACACGATTTTTGTAAACTCGTCTGGTCCACAGCTCATGTACTTTGGAACATCCAACATTTGGAAACAAATTAATGAAACTCTCGTTCGACACTTGTTCTAGTCTTGAATGGAAGAAATGATCTCATGTTCGTCATGATTCCATCTCGCTCATGACTAAAAACTCTTGGTTATTATTATCATCATTCACACAAAAAATCAAAAACGCACTAGGCTCCACTTTTTTGCAAAAAACAATGTCCGCTTCATCATCTGCTTCTCTCAATGCCAATGAACGAATCATTGAAGAGATCTCACTGCCTGCAACCGGTCAAACCATTCAGCTCATTGATGGCTATCTTCTCCATGCCGTAGACACAGACGCCATTGTGTATGCTGAGGTATCGGGTCAATTAGAATTATCTGGTACAGATATTCTTGCTGAGGCAGGTAGTTCCGTACAAGAACAGGCTAAGAATTTCGTGATGCAGAATGGACCTCTAGATTCGAGTGATAAAGTAGCATTTGTGAGCGGAGGAAATTTGAAGGCAAGATATATTATATTTGCTGGTATGTAGGAATTACAGGAACATCATCAATACATCAATAGAATTATTATGAAATGATTTTTAATAATTATCATAATTTATTTTACGTGATCATGACTGGATGATGGCTCTTGTGAAATCCCAAAACTAAAAACCATTTTTGGAATTTGTATTGCTGGTCCTTTCGAAAATTTATTCATGATGATTTTTCAATACAGCCGGACCAATGTGGAAAGGAGGAAAAAAGAATGAACGTTCAAGCATGGAAGAAATTGTACAAACTTGTCTTGAAGAGTCAAACAAAAAACAGCTTTCAAGTATTGGGTTTGATGCAATGTGTACTGATCTTTTTGGATTTCCCATAGAGAGAAGTGCAGAGGCACTCATTAATGCAATAGGATCATATTGTCACTTCAAACCTTTTCCATATTTGAATTTAATCAAGATTTACGTAAAAGAAGAGGAAAAATTGAGAATTTTCAAATTAGCATTGAACGAAGCATTTAGAACCTATTTGAATTCACAAAATCAAGATGAATCCAAGAAGAGAAAGAATGAAACAGAGGAATCAACCCATACTGAAATTATTCATGAACAACCATCAAACCAACAAGAAGATGTAGCATCCAGTGACGATGACGAAGCATCTACTCATGACTCAAAGAGAGTTAAAGGCTTGAAAAAAGCAAATAATTTTAGAAATCCTTCATGGAAACGAAATCGTCATGAGAATTCATTACTAGCAAAATCCAAGAAAACCAATATTCATGACAAGACAACAAACATGTCACTAGTTGGAGACACCATGTCCATTTCAACAAGCATTGCTATGGAAGACTTTTCAGGAATGAACGATGAAGATCAAAATAATGCAGAGGATGCAGCTTTTGACATGACATTCCTTTAAGCCATTGATCACGTTGTACATAATGTAGTTTTATCACGAATGTAAAAATACACATTTTCGGATTTATGAAACATCAAAGCTTCCTAAAAAAATGTTCTTGAGACATCTTTTAAGCGGAATTGTTTGTCGTATTCATCCGTACGAAAGAGCGAAATATTATCGGATTTACACCATCATATTAAATCCAATATTAACATCTCTGTGTATATTATTGATTAAATTATTTATCTATGATCCGATACTATCAAAATTACAAATCCAGCAACAACAAATTTCTAACCGAGAATCGTACATTGATTTGCAGAAATTGCTGTTCTACCAACTATTCGGACGTTTGGCCTTGTACTTTAACTCTTACCTTTCATTATTTGAAATGATTGTTTTGACTTTATTAGTTCCGAACAGCTGGACTTTGATGTACGTCATTCATAGGAATGGAATATCATTTACGGGATCAGCTGGATACTCTATGCCTTTTATAATGTAGCAAGCGCGCATAATTTGATTACTTATTTCAAAGAGTTATTTTTCAGTTTGGATGAATTTAACGCAGCGATGGATGAAGCACGCCGTGTTAATTATCCACCATCATCTTCGTCATCCTCAACCAATTCCCTAAATTCCACTATTATTTCTCCAATGTTGAAAGGTCCTTTAAGCTCAATGAATTTGCAACAATTATTACTCTTCCAAAAAGATTTAAACTCAGAAATTGAAAAACGAAGAGAGACACAGGTAAGATTGAATTTTGTCACTTTACAAATAATTTTTCACTTTTGAGTAGAGTCATGAAGCAACACAAATTGATGAGCTAGATTTAATTTCAAAAATTTGTGTTGTTTGTCGATCCAAACCACCATGCTACAGGTTCAAGCCATGTTATCATACATGTGTTTGCGAGGATTGTGTGTTGAGTTATTGTGAAATTCAACACGACGATAATGACTATACAGAGGAAGAAGGGGATGAAGATGGATCTTTCTTCCAAAATTTGGTGTTTAAAGCCAAATCTTTTGCTACCGATATGTGTCCAATTTGTAGAATGCCAATAACGGGTGTGGAATATTACAAACATTTTATACCTCATCAAAAAATTTCATCAGAAGAGTTTCATATGAATGGCCGTATGCGAGGCTACAACGAAACTCTGAAATTGATTCAACATATTCGAGAAAATCCAACGCTAAAAGATCGACTGATACACTGCACACAATATTTTAAACTTTTTGAATGATGTGACAATGTAATATAAACCATGGCTATTTCACTTTAATTTTACTCTCCTTTTAATGACAAGAAGGCCTAGGCAAAGCTCTTTTCAGTTGGCATGATCGTAGTAGTTCTTATTCATTCATAATAATTGGATATTTCCATGACGATATCCCAACAATCCTTACAACATTAATCAACTACAGCTCTTTATCAATTTGCTTGTTTTGTTAGTCAGTGAATTTTAGCATGACAACTGACGCACCAATTTTTAGGCAAACAAAAAAATGACAAACGGCATAGGAACAGGCGATTACGAGTACATTGTGATGGAGCTCGTGTATCTCGTTCTAGGCTTGATCACTCTCGGTACTCTCATCAAAAAGATCTCGGACGAAAAGAGAATCACTTGTTCCCTTTTTGAATTTTCAATTTTTACAATTTTCTTTTTTATTTTGTGTAAGTTTGATGATGAAATCGAGTTTCGAAAAATTAATGATTTGGATCCAAATCGAATGATTGGTCACATTGAATCGTAATGATGTATTATTTTTAAACTTTGTTTGACCATTGACAATCATCTTCCGGATCGGACACTCTTGATATCTCTCTTGAATCTCATCATGACCCACATGATTGTTATAATGATGACTATTATTTTGATGGATCATGAAATTTACAACAATTTTCATTGTGACAATACAATTACAAATCCAAACAATCGGCCACCACCAACAACTCACACAAACTTGACAACAGTAAGAGTTGGAGTCATTGCATTTCTCTTATATTTGAGATTAGGTTTCTTACCAGAACTCATCAAATCCAGATCCAATAATAATTTATCAAATCATAATCTCGAAAGACAAGCAGAGGTATATCTTGTCACGTGGGAATTACTCTCTTTTTTAGGAACATGTGCCTTGTATGCCAGTATTTCGACATTGGTCTATAAATGGAGATCTCTCTTGAATGGTGACACAAAGAGTAATTTGGCACTCGTGTTGGGAATGAATTCAATTTTATTCTTTATTGGAATTTTCTGTGTCATTATGCAATACTTTTTTGAATTCAAGAATTACACATGGGTTCACGTCGTTTACTATTTTTGTGCCATTAACATTTTCATTATGGGTGCTGTATTGATTTATCATGCCGATAAGATGCAAACCAAAGTGAAACCAAATAATGAATTGTCATTCCAACTTTTTAGACATGCCACTTATAACAAGTATTCTGCAGTGATTTTGGGAGTTGCTTTTATTACACGTGGAGTAGTGATGGCATTGGACAATGTGGGTTACAAGTTTTTGAGAGATGGATCTCCAGCTCAAGTCGTGTGGAATATTTTCTTCAAGTATATTTGTTGGGTCATTCCAGAATTGATCATTGTCATGTGTTTATTGATTTGTTTACTTGAGACGGAATATTTTCATAATATTTAGCAGTCATGTATGGAAGAGTGCATGGAAATACGAATTATGCAGAGGTACCACCTGTGGAAATTGCTGACTTGGAAGATGTGGTCAAGAATGGAAATGTCGATATTTCTGAATCAGAGCTGCAAGAAATGAGAGCCAAGACTTTTGTGGGACAAGCTGGTAGTTTTGAAAAAGAACAAGGAGATGGTTACTCTAAATTTGAAGATGAATAATTATGGTGGTGGAAGAGTTCTCGTCGATATCTTCTAAACTCTCCTCATGATGGTTCTTGTACAATAAACTCTCTCAATTTCATCAAGCTTTTAGCAATTTCGGTTGTGATTGTTCAACAAACTCAGAAATAGAAAATGTATGAAAAAAGGGTGATAAATACTTGATTCAATGTTTACAAAAACTGAGGTTTTCCTTTCATGGAGCTTTTAGTACAAAAAATTAACATCATGAGTAAAACACCTTCTCACTTTACTAAAATCACTGATTATGATGAATGCACTATTAGAAAGCTCCTTGTCAAGGCAACTAGAATCAAATCAAATCCGGGTGTGTATGCCCATCGCATGAAAGACAAGGTGAGTCTTTGTAATAAATATTCACAACAAAACGTTCGAAATTTTCTTCAGAATCTTTTAATGCTTTTTGAAAAACCTTCTCTCCGTACAAGAATTTCTTTCGAAACAGCAATGTCTCGATTTGGTGGCAATGCCATCTATTACACCAGTGAAGAAAGTCCATTCGGAAAAAAAGAGAATGTCAAGGACACTGCCATGTGTGCCTCTCAATATGTGGACGTTTTTGTGTTGCGATTAATGTCAAGAGAAAGTTTGTTAGAATTTGTCAAGTATTCGCAAGTTCCAGTAATTAATGCCTTAGATAATTGGGCTCATCCATGTCAAATTCTTGCAGATTTACTCACAATAGCCGAGTTGAAATTAACACCAAAACCAGTGCATGAAGATCATTTAAAATTCAACAAAATTCGAATGGCCTATTATGGAGATTGCAGAAACAATGTCACATATGACCTGATGAGAGCAGCAGCTTTGCTTAATTTCAAACTAGTGTTATGTGGTCCGGAAGATTCTCGTTTCAAACCAGAGCAAGAAGTTTGGGATGAAGTGAACCGTATCAATGACAAGGCAGTAGAATGGCTTTCTGATCCAAGTGAAGGTTCTAAAAATTGTGACGTTGTCTACACGGATTCATGGATGTCTTATCACATCCCAGCCAGTGAAGAAGAAGAGCGTGTGAAAGTACTTCAACGTTATCAAGTCGATATGGAAGTTCTAAAACATGCCAAAAAGGATGTGGTTTTCATGCATTGCTTACCAGCTAAGAGAGGTCAAGAAGTGACCGACGAAGTATGGACTCTGCTCATAGTTATGTCTATCATCAAGCTTGGAATCGTCAGTATGCCCAACAAGCTCTCTTATTGTACATTGTGTTTGGTTCGAAGGTATTTTGTGAGAATGAAAAAGAAGCCGAGTTGCTGAGTGAGGAGAAGTATTTTCAAATGGCACCTCGCCACTTGAATATGATGCATCGAAAATTTAAAGAAAAGACATCACCTGCTATTAGACATGTGACAGACGCTAAAGGATTACCGTTCAACAGAGTTGTCATTAGTTTGGGTGGTCATGCTCTTCAAACCAACACCTCTCAAGATTTTTCCTATCAAGATTTGAAGGATAACATTGACAGGACATGCATGGAACTTGCCAAATTCATTGAGGGTCAGCGACCTCAAAATTTATGCCTTTCTCATGGAAACGGACCTCAAGTGGGTTACATTCACAAGTGTATGAATGGTCCAAGTAGTAGTGGTGACTCTGGTACGACCTCTGAAAGTGGCTCCAAAGATGATATTTACATGCCTTTGGATATGTGTGGAGCATTGAGTCAGGCTGAAATTGGTTATCTTTTTCAACAATCACTTCAGAATAACATTACGGAAGAGCATTGGAAGAATCGAATTGTTTCTATCATTACTCAAGCAGAAGTGAATCCAAACGATGCAGCATTCAACAAACCCACAAAGCCCATTGGAAGATATTATTCAAAGGAAGAATACCAAAAGATGTTTCAAATGGGTCAACAGCCAAGATTTGCACACATGAAACATTTCAAGGATGGTTATCGAATGGTAAGTTGTCAATTATTTGAAATGTCAAATGATTCGAGCTTTGGGTCACCCTGTGTTTTGT
Organism: Naegleria lovaniensis; assembly: GCF_003324165.1. Classification (NCBI taxonomy): domain Eukaryota; phylum Heterolobosea; class Eutetramitea; order Acrasida; family Naegleriidae; genus Naegleria; species Naegleria lovaniensis. The sequence goes on from NW_025407839.1 coordinate 312,315, forward strand.
GGAAATATGATGATGGATATCAGGTGGTACCATCTCCTGATCCAGTTAAAATTGTTGAGGAAAATACCGTCAAGACACTCATCGATCAAGGAAATATTGTCATCATGGGAGGAGGTGGAGGAATTCCTGTGGTGAGAGATCGAAATGGAAAGCTGTCTGGAATTGAGGCAGTTATTGATAAAGACAAAACAAGTGCATTAATTGCTGAGATTATTGATGCTGATTTGCTTGTTATTCTTACTCAAGAAGATGGTGTGTTCTTGGATTACAGAACAGAAAAACAGAGAAAAATTGACAAGATGGACACAAAAACAGTGCTTGAGAGAATAAAGGAAGGTGTGTTCGAAGAAGGGAGTATGGTTCCGAAAATGGAAGCTTGCGTTCAATTTGTGACAAGAACTAAGAGACCAGCTGTCGTGACCAGCATTGAGAACTTGACCAAAATTTCCTTGGGTCCTGGATCTTCAGAAGGCACATGGATTGTTCCTTAATAAATAATCAAGTTGTGTTGAATCGAGACTCGCCAAGTGTTGATTGATTGCCTTAAAAAATCAAAATTGTATTAAGCTGGACTAAGTGTCAAAGTATTTTCCACTTTGTAGCCTGTTCTCTTCAAAGGGTGATATCTTCCCTCTGCAAAAATTTGAGATTGTTGCTGTATGTACTATCGAGCCAGTTTCCACTTTGGCCCAAGGGAGTAATGAATCTATCACCATCTGCATCACTCATAGAAATGACTTGTCGATATCCAACACCATGTGAAGAATCTAAACCAGCTCTATCAGTAACTCTTGAAAAATTGATACTGTCCGTGCCTCCCGAAACATAGTGACGTTTGTCACAAAAGCATCCAACAAATTGATTATGGAAAATTGGATGGAAATATGTGGTGGAGTGAATACCAATACCCCATGAGGGTATCACATCGCTTCTCGAGAATATCTTCAAGTCAATTACAGTTTGCCTAAATGCCTCTGCTGCAAATGCAAGACATGTTTGATTTTGTGATCGTGTACAATTACCACTCTTTTTGAGAGCATTAAGAATATAAACAGCATTAGAATTTTCGACCTCAAGTCTGCTTTGGTGAGATCCCACAATTTTGTGTAAAACATTTCAAATACACTAGCTTCTTTGGATCCAACGGTGAGATAGCCATTCCACTGTTCTAACTTCTTTCTCCATACTTCTTGATCAAAAGATAGTATTTGACTGTAATTTTTCAAGGCAGATATGAATGGCTTAAAATCAACAAATAATTTGGAGAAGGTGTCCAATTGAATGTCAGACATATGGGTGGTGTTCATAACAGTGGTGTTTGTCTTTGACTTCAATAATTCTTCAATTCTTTCAAATCTATACTTTGTAGCAACATCTCCACCCAAATAATAAGGATATCCAGGAGGTTCGTTCTTTGCATTGGCAGCAACGACATAATGTCTATCTTTAGGATTGCAAACAAAAGGCAAATCTTGGTAAGGAATATAGCCCAAGTATTCATAGGTTCCGTTACCAGATACAGGGAATTGTCCACTGTGACCATATTTTCGAATAGGAATTCTACCAACAACTTGACTACAAATGTTGTTCTCCTTATCAGCATAAATATAATTCAATGGTGGCGAAACAAAACTACTCATAGTATTGTAGAATCCCCACCAAGAATTTTGATACATGGCTCCAATCACTGCATTTAGAGTGGTATCATCTTTTGCTAGTCCAACCCATTTCATTGCTAATGGTTCCGCGCCTTCAAGTCTATACAATGGATTCACTACTGGGCCGTAAATACCTTCTTTCACAAATAATGTGACTCTTTGAGTATTATCCAAGTGAATTTCTTCTTGGAATATGTCATATCTCATTTCAGTTCCATTCACCATGTATGTACTCTCAGATGTCTCATTCATGACATATAAATCTTGAACATCACTACCTGATGATGTAATTCCCCATGAAGTATTGGTGGTACGACCGACGAATACTCCTGGAACAAGTGGGTAGGCAGAGCCTATTACGTTCAAACCACTCTCATCTGAAATTAAATGGAACATAAGGAAAGGAAGAGGAGAAGTCAATGTCATGTGTGGATCATTAGCTAGCATTGGTTTTCCGCTTTTTGTTTTGTTTCCGCTAACTGCCCAGGCATTGGAAGCGAAATATGATTCATATTGTTTCTTATTGAAAACACTTTGAATGCTCTTATAAATCACAGGTTGTTTCAACTCCAATTTTGAAAGAAGCTGTGAAAAAAGGTCGCTTGCAGAATTGCTGTATTGGCTTTTTCTTCGACGTCTATTTTCTTCGTCACCTCCAGTATTGCCACCGTCATCTTCGCCACCATCGTTTGGCTGCGTATTCACTCGAGGAACATAAGCACCATTATTGTTATTGTGTCTATCGTAGAGAAATTCAATTTGTTCATTTGTCACCGAAGTCAAATTCAAATCAGATTGCTTAAACTGTGAAGGCCAAGCTCTAGGATATATTGGAAAGAATTCCATCGCTTCTGAAACTGTAAAATTCTTTCTCAATGCAGAAAATCTCATTTGTTCCATGAAGGCATTCGTGGAGTAATCGAGAGAATTCAACTTCCAAAACAGCAATGCGTCAACAGGTTCAAATACGTGAATTGTTTTTTTCTTATAGAAGAGTCTGTACTCGGGAGGAAGTTTTGGATCGCTTCTGATATAGCTGTTCACGCCATCAAAGAAAGCATTCAATGTCTTGTTGGTTCTTTCGTCCAAGTATGCCAAATTCTTTTTAGCCGATCTCAATAATCCTAACGTTCTGCTCCATACATCAATTTCTAGGGCATCCTCGCCAACGAGTGCTGATAATGTTCCTTGACCCATTCTTCGTAAAACTTCCATTTGGAAAAGTCTCTCTTTTGCAGTCATAACACCCTGTGCAAAAAAAACGTCATAGTCTGTTTTACCATGAATATGCAGAACTTGAGATCCTTTTTCTTTTTCAATTTTCACTTGACTTCGAAGTGATGTGTATATCTCGGTTCCACTAAACGAGGCCAATGTCAAATAACCTGCATAAATTAATCCAGAAAATACTCCAACATAAACTAGAGTCAACAAAGTTAATAAACAAATTGATACCACCACAGTAGCGTTTTGAAATTTCAAAATCAATTTGTCCCTCGCAGGGTTATCCGAATACTTCAATTTCAAATCTTCGTCAGATGCAGCTTCACCATGATATTGTTGATACCATTCATTCAATTTAAAAGCAACGATACTGCAGCATATTAAAATTGTTGCCTCAAACAAGCTCACCACAATAAATTCAATACTTCCACACACAAACAGTAAATGATTATGCTTGTAGAAAATAAGGTATGACAAAATGATAGTGAGAATGGCAATAAAGGTCAACAAGATAGCACTTCCAATAATGAAGCATTTTGTGTGATACCAACGAATTTTACGACGTCGTTTTTTGGTTCCTTGATCATTCACGTCAACAAGTAGAGCTTGTTTGTCTTGTGGTGGCGGCTCCACATCATCTTCATCTTGATGCTTTGCCATTGCTTCATGAATAGAAACGGGAATGAGCCAAGCTTTTCTAATGGATGACACAGAGGAAGGCTTTGCAGTTGAGGAGGGTGGCAATGATGGTTCATAGGTTTGTGTGATTGGTGCCATGACTGTAGCAGTGTTAGAGCTACTACCAGATGTGGATGGGTCAATTTCATGAGGTTGATGTGTTCGAAGGCTTACAAATTGAGGCTGTTGTTTTTGCTGAGAAGAAGAAGAGCCTTCATCATCATCAATTTGGATCGTTTCCTCTTCATTGGTGGTTCTTCTTGTTTTACTTGTTCGGGAAGAGGGTATTGTTGTTGTTGCTGGTGTTGTAGATGACAGGGACGTATTAATTTCGGCACTGCTCTCTAAAGTCGGTACCAAAGTTTCCCATTGACCTGCCATCCGAAGGGTTGATGTTCTCTCACTACTGTCCACTATATCATCATCGTCATTGTTTTCAAATGAAAGAAAATTATTATTGTGTTCCAATTGTTTGAAAATGGCATCATCATCCGAGTCATAGACCTCGTCGTCATCATCATTCTCATGTTCAGAAATTCGGATAAGATTGTCCTCTGTGGGACCAACAAGGTCTTTCAAATCTGCTTTGAACCCCAAAGGAACTCCACTTCCAGCAATGTTGCTGGACAATAAATTAATTTGTGAGCCCATTTGCTGCAACAGATCACGACCCACTTCACGAGAGGCATTCGCTACAGCCTTGAATTGTGAAGACATTTTTTTAAAAGGCTTCACATCCAAATTTGAATTATTGGATAACGAGTGAATTTTTGATCGAAAAAGCCAGCTGAAAGTGTTGAAAACTGTAAACACTGGTTTTGCTTACCTATTTTCAAGTATTAAAATTTCAACACAATTTTCCACATGGTGTTTGACTTGTCTCTTGTCAAAGACCAAAATTTCAAAAAACAAAAATGCGAGCAAGTATCTCCTCGAGAGTAACATCATTCCGATTTCGTTTCTCCCCTCCAGTTCTTACTTTGCTTGTAATTCTTGGAATGATTCTTCACGGATTCATTTCCTTCTATCCACATCTTGAATTTGTTTCCGTTCTCCATTTACTGCAAGATTATCAAATATATATTCGATACTTTTTTTATTTCACCTTGTTTTTGCATGTGATCGAAGCCGGTGCTTGTATCTATCAACTCACGAATTTTAAAAACAAGATTTCCCAAAATCAACTTGTGGATTTGAGTAATTATGAAATGATTTCTGTATTATATGTGATTCAGACATTGATTGTTGGATTTCCTACATTTGAAGCACTTCATAAGGAAATGGATCGAGTCCTTGATGAAACGAGTCACCAAGATTAGATTGTATATTTTCTAACCTAACAAGTAAACTCAAGCGCCACAGTTTTATTCTCTCATTTCAACTATTCCAACAAATTCGCCACCAATGACGGCTGTTGCCTCACAATACAAATTTTTAACAAATGCCCATTTATGGATCTTGAACAAAAAGCAACCTCATCTTTTTCTCTCTAAATCTATTCAAGAACAAAAAGAAAAACATCCACAAAAACCTCTCTTCAACTTATTCTGTGTTCTTACCATCATCAAATTCAACAATGTACCTTCATCAACGACCACCCTCCATTGATTCGAATACTCCTCTCAGTCCCAATTTTTCTAACATGTCACCGAGTGTACCAAGAACATTAGACAAGGTGCATACTATGAGCGGCTGTTGGAATAATAATATTTTGTAGGTACAAACAACCATTCATTTTCGGATAACACAGACGATGTAATATTCAATTGATCAATCACAGTTATCCATGCACAATGAAAATATTCGACAATTCGTGTGTTATTGACAAAATCAGAGTGATCAATAATGTTGACGTAGATGAATGGAAGGAAGTGGTTGCTACTTTATTAAATCACAACCACTCAAACTGGAATATTGCTGAACGGTCAAATAACAAGGTAGGTTCAATTTGATGAGAAATGTACATGGACTTCAAATGAATCAACTCACAGATGGTTCTTACAAAAACTATTGAAGAAATCCCTTTTGAAATCGTCATTAATCAATCCAGCTACACAATGGGAGAGCTGAGATATGAAAAGAATGGCCTTAAAATGTTCATAGATTTTGTGTTATTCTACAAATTCAGTTAAATAAAAGCAGCACCTAAATTTTCACACCTGTCATTGTTGGAGAGAACGTGTTCACTTCGCGCCACATGTCAGCCTCAGCCAAACTGATTACTGAATGATCTTCAAGCATGACGGGCGGTTGTGCTTCTTTCTTTGAGATCATGCTTACAATTTTCTTTCCATCGAGTGAACGAACAGGTAAATTGGATCCTGAAGGAACAACCAAGTTAGACAAAGGCACGTCACCCAAGAAAGTACGATCTTCTAGTCGCTTCTTAATCAAAATTAAGGGTTTTGCATATTTTTCATCCATCACATCAACCTCTCTAGAAAGAGCTTGACCTAAAATACCGACTCCTTCTTCAGGGTCTCCATAAGCCATACAAAGACAATATAAATACTCGATATATTCCTTTGGAGTAAAGAAGTCTGTGAGTTTCTTCATACAATCTCTGGCATTTTGTGCTAGCTTTGGAGCAATATTATAATACTCTTTCCACAATGCCAGCTGTGCTCCAATCATGTTGGTATACATCATAATTTTTGTCTTCATTAGAGATTCAAGTTTGGTGGCATCGATGCATTGTACAGCAGAGTGAATTTCAGTAATTAGAGGCCAATTCCAGTCGTCCATGGCAAATAATTCTTCATACTGAACGATTGCAACCAGTGCAGCATTTTGATTCTCTGACGCAAATGAATAAAATCGAATACAATCGGCAGGATTTTTGTGCTCAACTGCTGGTGCCTGTGTGGAATAAAAACTAGGAGGTTGGAATCCCGCCTTGATAAATAAATTCTCTCGTAGTGGGTGAAAAGGATCCATTTTTGAGAGTAACTTTGCAGCTTCGGCTCTGTTTTTAACCTTTGCTAATACCTCAGCAGCAATATCCCACTGTCCGCATTGGGTGCATGAGTTTGCAAATGACAAATACACAGAATCATTGGGGTTTCTCATCAATAAAGATCTATAAAGAGAATAAGCCAAAATTCCTTCGCATCCTTTCACCAGAAAATGAAGACACTTATCAATATCTCGTATTGATAAAAACGCAGATGCCGCCATTATTGGTTTAGCTTCTTTCATAAAATTCTTGGCCTGCAACTCTGCAATCCTTCTCATCTCAATCGTTATTGGGGCATTATCGTGATTTTCATCGTCTTTTGTACTATCTTGTTTTAGAGGTGGAAGCATTGCAGGTTTTGGATATCCTTCCTCTGAATCTCTTCTGGCAATGATTGATGCGTCTGTAAGTTGATTCTTTCTGATACAAAAATTCAACAGCTTATCAATCTCACCTGTGGCGATATAATACGGCATTACTTCTTCATTTTCATTTTCAGATAAAGTTTTAGCATATCTTGCAGTTAAATCTCTCCAATAATCTAAGGACACAGATGGAGCAACAGCAATCGCTTTCTCCCATTCGCCAATTTCACACATAATCTCACAGTAATTTTTCATCTTTCCAATTTTGAGATATTGTTTTGCTGACTCCCGTAGTTGCTCAGCAGCTCTTTGTGAAGCATTTGAGCTCTTATTTTTGTATCTACTGGACTCTAACTCCTTTGCCTTGCTATACACGGTGTCCGTTATAGTGTTACAAAACAAAACATCAGACTTCAATGAAGACTTGTACTTTTTGCCTTGCGAATAACTATTTGCCAGCTCCCATAAGTTTCTAGTTGTGTATGGGAAGTTAAAGAACTCTGAGAGGATAGTATATTTCTCCACATCAGTTCTTGCTTGAACCATATTTGCGTTCACAGTTTTTGAACCATGTCCTGAAAGCAACATTTCTGGAGCATTATCGTCAAAGGGATTTGATGGTACTCCCATAATATTAGCAAGACTTTGATCTTGAATTGTCCTTACATAGTATTTTCTGACAAGTGGTTCAAGATCCCAAAATCTAATTGTTGTGTCTCTTGAGGTGGATCCAAAAATAAATGGTCTTTCTGGGTGTGAGCTAATACCGTAAACATCTGCATGATGATCGTTGGAAATTGCTAATTGCTTTTCTTTGCTTGCATCCCATACTCTTATTGTTCCATCCCATGATCCACTTAATAACACGTTGGACAGCTCATGATTCCAAGCCAAGGCTCTTACATAATGGGTGTGGCCTCTCAAGACCTTGCTGGATCCATTATCATTATCCCACACTCTTATGGTTTTGTCATTAGATCCTGAAGCAAGTACGTTATTGATGGTAGGATGCCAAACAACATTGAATACCTCAGCGGTGTGACCTTTTAGAACCGATACTGGTTGCTCACCCGAATTATTTATGTTGAAAACTCTCACAATGAAATCATGACAACCAGTAGCAAGGATGTTCTTGTTTTTTGGATGCCAGCAAACGCCAAAAACAGGAGCTGGGTGTTTGTACTTCTTGGTTATTTTACCTTCGTCGCTGAATACGTTACTGAAATATTACATTGATCACAATGTTAAGATTTGAAAACCATGAAATCTTTTAAACATACCAATACGTGTCCTTGGAGGATGTTGCTAGGAGAGAATGATCTATTGGGTTCCAACTGATTCTATAAATGCAGTCTTTGTGGATTTCGGTTTGAAGCTTTGGAATTCTTTTTTGAGCGTCCCAAATAATTACTAAGCCAGTGTTAAACGCTCCTGCAATTTCTTTTTTTGTTGGGTGCCATGCCAAACCATATATTACTCCAGAGTCGTGAGTTAAATTTTCGACAACTTTCATTCTGTGGGTATCCCAAAGTCTAATGCTGTGGTCAAATCCTGATGTCGCAAAAATATCGGGATTAGCAGGACAATAATCACAATCGAATATTGTTTCAGTATGAGACCCTGGTGTAATAAAATCAAATTGCTTTTTTGAGATGTCGTACAAGCCAACAGCACCGTCCTTAAATGCACAAGCGATCTTTGGGCTACCTGGCAGCATGACCAAATCTTGGAAGCCACTATTTTTTCGAATTTGTTGTACTTTTAGGACTGTTGTTTGAGAAACGTTCCAATATCTAATCACTCCTGCCCTGATGTCTGATGTAATGAAATTTCCTGGCTCATTTCTAATCCAAGAAACTGAAGATATACCTGCACCTGACTTGTCAAAGGATTTAATCTTCATGTTCTCGGCTTCTTTGGCCTCTGTATCATACAGCACTGATTGCCCATTTTCATAGCAACAAATCAAGTAATTGGTAGAAAGGGGATCCCATTGAAAATCTACAATTTTGTAATCGGATAATCGGTACTTGTGTACCGTTTTTCGTTTGATGACATCCACAAGAAAGAATTCAGCTCCACAGTTTACAAATAACATTCCAGGATTTCTTGAATTCAATCCAATCATTCTAACATCATCTCCGTTGAATACAGACACAGCAAAGTTGGAATCATCATTGAAATCCCAAACCTTGAGTGCTCCTTTCTTACTTCCGATAATGAGTTGATATCTATCCGTATGACTCCATTCAATACAATAAGGCTTGAACTGAATAGATTTAAGATCAACCACTTTGACAGTTTTTCCATCTGTAATGTCCCATACTCTCAAGGTTTGATCTAAACTGGAGGTGGCTATTAAATGAGGGGTATGAGGTGAAGCAACAACTCCAGTGATGGCCATAGAATGACCTGTTAGGATTCTTTCTAATCTAAAGTCATTCAAGTTGTATACGTAGATCGCAATTGTTGAACAATAAATCAGACGGCCGTGAGTCACCGTTATGATCCTTTTGTACCAAAGTTGTGCTCCCGAAGGTATAAGCCCCTATAATAATAATAGTTGTTGCAATAACGAAAGTTCATTTAAATGCAGAGAAGAGAATTACCATCCAACACAAAATAACGTTATTGCTACGTACGATTTGCTTCATATTTTTTTTCGTAAAGGAATTGCGCCAATTTGTGGCCGCAACGAATTTCCCTCTCTGTTGCTCACATCTCTCACCTAAAACTCTCGATACTCACAACAATGATCAAAGGAAACCTGAACTATATCATCATCTTGGCTTTTGAGTTGACAAGTCTCTTTCTCTCGATCCTTGCTGATCATTTCACCAACAAATCCTTTGTCTTTTCCTTGCACAACCATACAAAGAGTGCCCTTATGCTTGGGAATGACTGTCTCAAGTGAGTGTTCATACACATGTTCCAAAATGACACCAGAGTCAAGTTTTAAGGTACATTCGTATTCTGTTGGTATGTCCAAGATGACACCTTTTTGTAAATAATATTTTCCTTCGTTGATATATCTCACGTAAATGTTTGGAAGTAACCATGTAATAGGTTTCTTTGGTTGTTGTGACTGTGATGTTTGGGCAGCTTGCTGATTTTTCATTTCTCCAATCGAGAGTGATTTGCTTGATAATGCAATGGATCTTGTTGTGGTTTCTGCAGCTTGTTTTTTAGTATCTTGTTGTTCCAATTTCTCCTTTAATTTCTTATTCTTTGGATCTAATTCCAAGTGTTGATACAGATTACTTCCGAGCCCAGCCAGAGGTGGTCTTGGTTGTGCTTCTATTGGTTCTACAATCTTGTTCGTTCTTCCGAATGGTTTTCCTTCTTGCCATCCCATTCCTTTCAACATTGCAACACCAAATCCAGAGACTGGCTTTTTCGGAATGAATTCCTCCTTGTCTCTTAGCATTTTCTCATCATGATTGTCTCGTTTGGCATGTTTCATCGATTGAAAATAATTGCCTTTGCACGGAATAATGTCATCATGTTTTCTTTTTAAATCGGATCTTTCATCAGTGGATGATTCTTTTTGATGTTCTTCAAAGATGATTGTTTTTCCATCAAGATCGCCAACATTGGTGTTCCTTTCCGAGCTTTGGACTTTAAACGAGAGCTTTTTCGAAGACATTTTTTGTTTGAACGAGAGTTGAGTGTGTGGACGAGTGTGCGCAGGAAGGAATTGAAGTGTTTGCTGTTCCGACACGAGGGCAATATTTCAAATCTGAAAAAAATAGAGTCTTGTTTCGCCTCACACAGGTGAGAAGTATCAGCACAGAGATCCCTTCGGCCCTTTTTGAGATACCACCAACAGAAATTTTTTCGGTCTCAGTCTGATTATATTCTCTCGTATTTCAGTTGCATTCTTGCATGATCAATCATTGTTATTCACTTGATTAATCGGAGCAAAAAATCAAACTGATGAACGGAAATTATCCTAACAGCCAAAACAACAACAACAATAACCCGTACATTTTTGGTGATCCAGCCTCTAGTGGTGATAGGAATAGGCCGATGATGAACACAAAAACGTACCCAGAAATGCAACAACCAACTGTACTACCCTCGACGACGCTTGCTTTTCCACCCTATCCTTCCTCGTACATGACGAGTTCGTCTCAAATCACGATAAGCCCTTCGGCATCTTCCTTTTCCTCACAACCATCACAGCAGCATTCAAACGTACTAGCACCTGGCAGCATGCCCAATTTTGAGGCAAACCCACAAATCAACAATACCGTTCAGCATCCACAACAACATGCCATTTCTTCTCATAGTGAAAGCTCACCTTCCACATCTTCAGGCTCTACCCAATTTTCACCCACAACCAAAAAGAAACAGAAAAGAATTACAGAAAAATCAGAACACCCGGAGGAAGCTTTCCAAAGCGTGTTTCAGGCAAATCCCGAAGCTTCCTCGTTGGAAACTGGTCATCCTATTGCATGTGTACAATGTCGTTCAAGACACAAGGTATGTATTTTAAATTTCCTTTCCATGATGGTGACATGTTTGAATTTTAAAGAGATGCGATCGAACCGTATGTATTTCTTTCAAATATTATTTTACAAATACGTTGACATGATCTAATAGTTACCTGCATGCTTAAACTGTGTTAAACGAGGTGTAGAATGTACCTACAGATCTCCCAAAATGAAAGGAAGAAAGGATCAAAAGTTCCAGCCGTATTCGAGTCTGATGTATATCCCACCAGCAAACAATAATGGACGAACCAAAACCTCTTCGATCAACAATTCAGCCAGTGAAAACACAGCAACAGTGGATCAAACGTACGAACAAATGTTGTTGACGTTTCCGCAGGATTCTTCTTTCAACAACACTCAATCTAATTTATTTATCCAAAACAGTTTCTCCGCAGCCCCACACAATCAACAAGTGTCAAACATTCAACAGGTCAATAACCAACGATCACAAAGTTTTTCATCATTGTTAACAGATAATCCACTTTCGACTCAGTTTACATCACAACACAATAGTAATTTATTAAGTACCCAAGACCCAATTTTCAGAACTAACAGTAAATCACAAACGGAAGATAATGACGAAAATAAGAAACAAAACAAATTGGTAGAGGCCAACGTTGTAAATAGTAACCAATCCAATCCATTTTTACAACTATCTAGGGAATCTATTGAAGAAATACTGAACTGTCTAGGAATCAAGGATAATCAAAATGGACCTCTTTTCACCATGACTCAACAACAACAAGAGTTGATAGCTCAACACATTGCATCCGCACTATTGCAAGACTCATCTTTAGCACATCGGTTAAATATGAATGCCTACAAAAAACGGACAGTTCAGCTCTATGAAGAGGTTATATCTATGGGCTATCCAATATTGTCTACTTCTACATTGGAAATGGCTTTTTTCAATGAGGAATCCATGCGAGGTATTTATACCAATGACGTGTTATCACTACTCTACTCCATACACTCCGTTACATGTCAAGCTCTTGGTGTGCATGATGAGGCTGATTTTGCTTATTTAAAAGCAAGAAAGTTGTTATCTGACTGTTTCGACAATGCAGACAATCTTTTTATTGCTGGCACATATTGCTTTTTTGCTCGGTATTGCAGTGGAATTGGTGACAAAGGAAAGGCAAAGTTTTATTTACAGTATGTGGATTTATTCTTCAAGAAAAAGAGCGTCAATTATAGAACTCGAAGGCATTTAAACTATTCTATTGAAGAAGAGGCGAAGAGTGGAGAAAATTATTCTATATTTGCAGGTCTGTCTTTAGATGAAATGTTTTTACTCAAATATCGAGTACTCGCTTCTATTAGTGTTGATAAGTCAGGTGAATTTTTCTTAAACGATTGTTCCAACTTCCCAGGATTTACCTTTGGAACATATGTTGCCAAACTCGTTAGTGATGGTTGTCTATACGCGATTGGAAAAATTCCAAACACCATTATGAGTATTATGGCTCAAAAGATCACTGAGGAAAACCTTAATTTATTTTTAATGATGCTCGAATTTTCTGCCAATTTCCTCCGTATCCATGAAACTGAAAGACAAATTTCTGACACCACACGGAGCATCATGAACTGTCTCCACAACTTGTATTATCATGGATGTAAATTGCAAATGATGAAAGAAGCAAATATTACAGATGAACGCTTGGAGAATGAAGCCAAATTATTTTCCTTGTCAACACTTGTTGGACCTTTCCATTTGGTTCAACCGCTAACATTGGGAGCCATGTTTGAAGCTGCTTCACTTCACTTGAAAATTCTGGCAGAAATTGAGCAAGGAAAACGGCTGATTACAAGTACAGAAGAACTTTGTATATGCTACCAGTTAATTGAAGTTGATTTGAGAGCATTAGAAATTGTAAGAACCAAGAATAAGGAGCTAATTGACCGTATGTGCAAACCTCTGATGGATTTGCTCTCAATGAGAGTCAAACAATTTTCTTCCTCACCCATTTATGCTTCCAGCTCTTTGAACTCATTACTGTCGAAATTTGAAAGTCAAATTCCACCTTCGCATCAATCTAATTTAGTGAAACAACCACCCTCAGAGGCAGATCAAAAATTTGGGGATTCCATCGACCTGCTGATACATGAATTGAATAGATAATTGTGATTTGCAAGTAAACATTCGTTAGATTTTATCCTCTCTCAATTTTTCTGGCGTACGGCTTCCTCATACGCCTTTGCAGCTTGTCCTTCATTACCTTTCTTTCCCACAAAATCATCAACAATAGCAACACACGAACGTGAAAGTTCAGAGTCAAATAAACACTCCTCAAATTCAGACAATGTTCTATCTTGCATTGGCATTTTGAAGTTATATGATGAATCTTGCGAATGCATGTATGCATCTCGTTGTCTAAGACATCTCTCAATACCCTTTCTACAGAAAACAGAGTTTACCAATAAATGATAACTTAATCTTTCTGGGAGACAATTCTTTTTCATGTCCAATATATCAAACTGAGGGTTAGCCGATGGAGAATTTGAAAGTATGCAAACAAAATAGTTGTTCAACTCCTTTCTAGCAAATCTCTCGGAAAGATAATCAACTTTGTATCGTAACTCCTCTATATCTTCTCCACCCTTGAATTCATAACTTCTGAACTTATTTCTATCTTGAGTGAAATTTTGAATGACTTGTGGGAAAAAGAATTTAGCACTACCTGGCTCTTTCCAATAAAAGTATCTCCTATCCGCCATCACAATAGCTTTTTTAAAATCAGTGTCAGAATTGATACAATTTTTAAGTCTATCTCCTTTTTCAAAGAACTCTTCTTCCGAAAGTCTGGTAATTTGGTTCGGATTGTCCAATAAAAAAGAAGAGCTATTTAAATTATTTGGAAAGTAATTTCGTTCAGGTTCTTTGATTGGATCCACACATTTTGTCTTAAATGGTCCGATGGAGTCTTCAAATAGGCCTTCAATTGTGCAAGCAAGAATCATTGTTTTCGCATGCTCTTTGGCCTCGGGTTTAATCTCCTCATTATTCTTGTATAATCTTTCAAGTAAATTGTCCACATAGGAAAAACATCGATGGTAGGCAATGAAGGCACTTTGAAGGTCTTCCCGATCTTCTTCAAAATCGCTCATTTTTTTAATTTTTCATTTTGATTGGTCCACTCAATGAGAATGCATTTAAGGAGAGTGAATTCGAATTCTCGTAATGCAATTTCAAAACTCACGAGTTGAATGAGTTTTAACAAAGATAGCATTCCATAAGTGCATGATTTTACATTTCAAAAAAATGTCCCTTTCAGTTCCTCTCACGCTTCCAACGAACAGCACACGTCCAAGCTATTCAATAACTTTTTACACGAATGCAGAGCTCTTTTATGAACATGCCATTCCCTTTCTGACCAAACATTTGGCTGAAAATAATTTAATATTGGGAGTGAGTAGATCTTGTGTCATCACACCACAAAGATATCCCGAACGATTTTTAATGATCATTCATTCAAGCCATGGAACCGAGGATGATCAGCAACAAGAAGCATGTTGCAATACAGACTCCATTGTGTTGGTCATGGCTTGGACCATTCCACATCGACTATTATTGAGCGCACCAACGCACAATCAAACATTGGAAGAACGACAATCGATATTGAGCGCATGGATGGATCTCGTCTTGAATGGTAGCCTTCAAGATCGAGGGTTGAACGAAAATTCAGAACATAAACAAGCTCCATGTTTCGTGGAGGAAATTTGGGAGGAAATTGAAAAATTATTAAAAAAGCATGGGAGAGCAGTGAGTGGTGTCTTGACAGATAATTCAGAAGCAGAATGGTTTGCAAAGGAATATTGTGAAAAATTGAAGAAATGTGTGAGCAGTGAAGATGGGATGAACAATTTTGAAATTCGAGAGCCATCCAAGTTGAGAATTTATTCACTCAAAGCTCAAGACATTCGACCATGCAGAGATTTAGAAACACAACAAAAACGTTATGAATTTTCATATTTGGATTTAAACAATGAAAAACAACTCGACATGTATATTCAATGCTTGGATGAATTTATGAATGAAATATTTCCAGATCACAAGAAAATGTCCAAAGAGGAATATATGGAAAATCTGATAAACAGAGCGTTGAAGGATGGTTTTGCTCCGTTGTGTTATGAGAAAGATGATAAAGACAAGTTACCTATTTCTGTGGCTTTGGTTAATGGTATTCCCAAAGCAGGAAGGTAAGTTTACACAACCCTTAACAGTATTCCACATACTCATGATGATGAAAACATCCTTAACTACTACTTCAATAGAGTCTCTTATGTGTACACCTCAAAGAAGCATAGAGGCAAAGGTGTTGCTTCCTTTCTCATGTATTCGCTTGTGCACGATGTACTTGTGAATCATGGTGATATTTATGAGGCTCTCTTTTTATTTACAGACCTCTCCAACCCAACTTCAAACTCGGTGTATATGAATATTGGATTTAAACCAGTACGGGATATGTACGATCAAGAAATTAAATATTCGAACCATGATTGAGTCAGAGAATAATTAAAGTTTAATATGTTTTTCATCACTAATTGGTGACTACTTTATCTGATTCTGGAAGTTCATGAGGTTTTAACACATGATGGTCTGGCGAACTCTTGAAAGGATGCTCATCATTAATACATGTATTGTAAATATCGTGAACATCCTAATGATCATGATTCAAAAAAGATATTCAACAAAATAATTCAAATTCCACACTACTTACAGAAACAGCTGATTTCTTGCACGCCATGATCGTGCTTGCAATAGCTCTTGCCTTTAAACATTGTTCCTTACTTGTAAACCCTGATAATTCGTCTGGACTGGAGCATGAACCACTCAGTGAATAGGCTCTCACCTCTGAACAAGCTCTTACTTTACAATAAAATAATTGACGAAATCTACAAAAGTCATATGCATGGATTAATTCATGGACAACAGTATTTTCAAGTTCTTCAGGTTCTCTCTAAATATATTTCAAAATAAATTTGTTCCAACAAATTAATGAATTCAAAAAAACCATGAAATTCTTATCCAAGTATGTACATACATGTCTATTGCAACACACCACTACTTGATTGGCAGATGAAGAATAATATCCTATTTTCGTATAGTATTCAAAAAATCAACAGGATATCACATGAATCATAAAGAGTCAAGTTTGCAAAAATTGTTATCCTTGCTCTACATGAAATCATAGCACACATACCCATCATGCCAGCATCTTCTACAGAATCACATACACGTAGATCCAATCCTCTGGTAACCATTTTACATCCATTCTTATTTTGTTCTTTAATATGTTGTAATAATTTATTTACACGCTTGCCAGTCAATATCGATAACATGTCTGAATGTGCGTGATGTATGTGAAAATGTTCCAATAATAACACAAAATTATTGAAATGATGATGCCATGAAAAAGAAATCGGATCATTGAATATCGTAATGACACATATTTCCGTAATTATTATTATTCATCATCATCCATAGAGATGTAGTCATACCCTGAAAAAATTGTACGGATTTCAAAGATCGGAGCATAAAGTTGTTATGATAATAATAATTATTGGCTCATTGAAACAATCACCGCACGTGCACGAACATCACCATACTTACTTTTTGACATGTTTTAATATCCTCATAGAATTGACTCATTTTTTAGTGAAAGTTACTTGAATCTTGTTGAGAATTATTTCGAAATGAAACTGCATGCACGTAGATGCATGAATCAGTGATGGCTTGGTAACTTGCGGATGTAATTTTTAAGATTTTGAAACAGTTCCAAGGTTCCATTAAAAATTAAAAATGATTGGCAGGATTTTGATTGACCTTTTCATGGAAATACGTAATTTGAAAAGTTGCCACTTGCTTCCAATTCAAAACATTTCAACACCAATGTTGTGTTGTGAAGCAGAACAAACACTCAAGAAATAGGGGTTAGCAACCAAAAACTAAAAGTTTTGGCCCCCTTGGGAATCGAACCCAAGACCTCTGTCTTACTAGGACAGCGCTACTGCCAACTGAGCTAGGAGGCCCTCACATTTAATTGAATTCATTTATGTTTAACAGCTGGTACTGTTGAAAGCTGATTAACTTTTTGGATTTTTGTTCGAACTGGAAAATGGAAGCTTGCAAACTCGCGAATTTTCAAAATGTGAAAATTCACCAAATTCCAACGAGAAACAAAAACTCGCCACATTTTGAACCATCGTGTTGCAGTACCTTCACTGAAGTTGGACCACAACGAATCCTCTCAACAAACACAACAACCAGAACCAAACAAAATGCAACGTCATCATCACACCTCTCTTTCAACAAGAACTACTGCAAGTCATTTGCAAATGAACCAATGTCATGGCAACCACACAAAGAAGGAACAACCTCTTTCTTCGGAGACTCCTGCATCATCCAATCACCCCGAATTGGATACCATGTTATGGAGACCCTCTCTCCACTCCATGCAACATTCCGTCATGTATTCCTTTGCGAAATATATTATGAAACGCTATCAAACTCTCTTTCTCGATCAACAATTACCTTTACCAGCTTTTATGCAAGTACGAATGGAACATGACCCTGTTCTATTCAATTACTTGTTTCATCAATGGTCCATCAGTGATGATCGATTTTGGGGTTTGTTATGGCGTTTTTTGAATATTAAGGCTTCGAGGGAATTTACTCATGTCTTGAAAAGACCATCCATGGCGTATGAAGCTCTTGAGAATGCAAATGACAAGATTTCAAGGATGAATGGTTGTTGTACCGTCGTGTCATCCAATAGTGTGTCTTCTTCAGGTGAAAATACTCGTGAAGAATTTTCCTTTTCCAAACATCCGTTTTTGGGAAGTCAATTCTTTGTGGGTGCTCAAACTAATTATGCA
Source organism: Naegleria lovaniensis (assembly GCF_003324165.1). Taxonomy (NCBI): domain Eukaryota; phylum Heterolobosea; class Eutetramitea; order Acrasida; family Naegleriidae; genus Naegleria; species Naegleria lovaniensis. The sequence continues at coordinate 330,571 of NW_025407839.1, forward strand.
CAAAATTTAATGGTGAAATGTTTAGATCCAACTTTTGAAAACTCAGTGGCTTTGGTCTCTCTTGGTGAACAAGGTGTTAAAGGAGTGAAAGTTGAGAGGAGAGAAATCACTTATGGAGAGTTATGGAATCAAGTTTCGATCCTAGCTCATTATTTGAAAAATGAATTGGGTATTAAAAAGACAGATCGATGTGTGGCTCTACTTCCAAATTCCATTGAAGCCATTATTGCGTTATTGGCTGTGACTAGTTTGGGAGCTATATGGTCGAGTGTGAGTCCAGATAATGGAAAACGAATTGTTTTTGAAAGATTCAAACATATCGAACCTGTACTCATGTTTACATGCGATCATTATACTTTTAATGGAAAAGTGTATTCAACCTCTGACAGTACAGATTATTTACAAGAGAATTTACCATCTTTGAAAAGTGTCGTCAAGGTCAAATTCTTGGAATTTACAACTCATGAAAAGAATTTGGAAATTATCAAGTGTGGTGTGAATCCTTCCTCTCAACAACAACAAGAAGAAAGAACCCATTCCACTCCCATTCATGAATCCGAAAAGAATCATTCCATTAGAATTGTTGATTATTCAAAGGATATTATGGAACCTTATTCATCCACTAACACTCTCAACGCTTCTTCTCCACTTGAAATTCCATCTCTCGAGTTTGAACAAGTCAGTGTGGATCATCCTATTCATATTGTCTACACGAGTGGTAGTACTGGAGCACCAAAATGTATTTCTCAAGGATTTGGTGTCTTGATTAATCACATCAAAGAAACTCATTTACATTGTGATATCACAGAAAAGGATACTGTTTTTGTGTATTCTACTTGTGGTTGGATGATGTGGAATTGGCTTGTCTCTTGTCTTTATACTGGATGTAAAATTATACTCTATGATGGAAGTCCAATGTATCCAGACGTGCTCAGTATGTGGAAATTAATAGAACAAGAAAAGATTACCGTATTTGGAACGAGTTCAAGATATTTATCACTCATGGTCACTCATAAGGTAGACTTGTTGAAAAAAACACCAATGAATTTATCTCATTTAAGATTGGTGAATACAACAGGATCTCCATTAGCACCAAGTACAGCCATTTATTTGTATAATCACATGATACCCAATGTTCAGCTTAGTTCCATTTCGGGAGGAACGGATTTGAATGGATGTTTTGTATTGGGGTCTCCTTTCTTGCCAGTTTATCCAGGTAAGTGTGTGTGCATCATGTCATTGATCATCAATTTCTGTTAATATTGAAATTCATTGATGTCCAAAATTATGAAAGGTGAATTACAAACCGCTGGCCTTGGTCTCAATGTTCAAGTTTGGAATGATGAAGGTCAACGAATTTTTGGAAAGAATGGTGAATTGGTTTGTCTCAATCCATTTCCTTCAGCACCCTTATTTTTCTGGGGCGATGCTACACCTCAACGTTATCATGACAGTTATTTTTCACAATTCGATGGAGTGTGGGCTCAGGGAGATTTGAGTGAACAAACCAAAAGGTTTGGATTTTATGTGATTGGTCGTAGTGACGCTACGTTAAATCCTGGAGGAGTTCGATTAGGTACTGGATCGTACTATGATGTGTTGCAACATGTGGATGAGGTTGTTGATTCTGTTGTAGTGGGTCAGAGACAACAAGATGGAAATGAACGAGTGGTATTGTTTGTGCAATTGCAACCTCAATTGGACCTTGATGAAAAGATTTGTGATAAAATCAACACTACGATTAGAACACATTTATCGGCACGTCATAAACCAAGTGTGATTGTGCAAACAAGTGGAATTCCAATCAATGCGAATGGAAAGAAGATGGAGAAATTTGTTAAAAAACTTGTGAACCAAGATAAGGTACAGCCATCAGAAATTAGCTCTTTAAAGAATCCAGAGTGTGTTTCTTGTTTCATTCCTTCGAATTGGAAAACAAGCATTCCAACGATGAGAACATCAAAACTATAAATATGACAAAAATTAATTTGTTACTACGCCCTTAACTTCTTGCAAAGAACGGTTTACCTAATTCAAAACAGGTGAGCAGCGAAAACAAAAAGTTTTGGCCCCCTTGGGAATCGAACCCAAGACCTCTGTCTTACTAGGACAGCGCTACTGCCAACTGAGCTAGGAGGCCAACGAGAATAAAGTTACCACAACCCATGAAGAGTTGCAACGAACTTGATGCAACAAACAAAATTGACTTTGCGTTGATACTTTTTTTTCAAAACCTCCTGTGCTAAAGAATGACGAATGGGCTTCATTGAGTTTGTTCATCAATTGTTACACTACTGCTTTCTTGTGATTTCCTTGCTATTACTTGCTTGGCGTTTTCAATAAACGCAACTTCTGCTGAGGTCAACCCTTTGCCGGGTGGAATTTTCCAAGCAGTTTTTGCGAGGCATTTTGGGTCAACTTGTCTCTTCAGTTGATCTACATCTGCAAATAATGGAGCGTATTTTGTGTATATTTGTTCTACTAAATGATCCTTTTGTTCTGCAGTTCCAAAATCTATTCTCGAGATCAACGAGATGATATGCCTATACAGCTGCCATGGTATTACTGGTAATTCTTGTCTCAACAAATGTTCAAGGCATTCGTAAAGAGCTTGCACATTCTTTTTCGATTCACATGATTTCATAACAATTAAATATATAGATCCATCCTGTTTTGCCTCCATTGTCATCCTATCTCGGATGTTCTCAAAAATCTTAATAACCTTGTCATACTCTTGAGTGTCCTTAAATCGTTTCATAGCTGCTGAAATAAGTACATAATTGTGTGCCTTTCCCTCACAAACATCTTCGATCAGATCTTTCAATAACGAGTCGATAGTGGCTTTATATCGTTCTAATCTGTCCACAATTACTGGATCTACTTTTCCTGGCTTATATAACAGATTGTGCAACTTGGTTTCAATACTCAAGAGACTGACTAATATATGATCGTTGGGATTAATCTTGTCTTCAATCATATAATTCAAAACGTTGAATGCAATAGTCACTTGCTGAATGTCACTAGAAACAGCGTGCAAAATAGCATTGTAGACACTAGGCGACATTTCAGCTTTCCCTTCTCTACGCAGATCACCCAGCTTTTCATAGGCTACTTCAATTCCATGCTTTTGAATAGTATGGAGAATTGCCTCTGTAGTAGAAAATTGGTCTAGTGGCTCCTTCCAATCATATAATTGATTGGCTATCTTTTCTCGAAGTTCTTGGAAACGTGTTGAATGGTATCTAGTGACTGTTAAAAATGTTGTGAGAGCTTTTTGGTTTACCCGTCCTGATTCCATCATGTCATTATAACACTTCATCACGAGATCATGCCCTTCCTTTCCCTTTTTTACATTATTTGATAGATGTTTCACAAGAGTTCCATAGGTCGTTTCATCTGGTTTAGTATACCCTAGTTCAAGAATCTCTTCGAAAAACTCCGTTGCTTGAGGGCTGTTATTTCTGACTAAAACTTCGAGAGCATAATTGTACTTTTGAATCTCTATCTGCATACCGAATCTTCGAATGTTTTTAAAGGATGCAACCAATATGTTCCCATCAAATGCTCCATTCTTCTTCGATTTTGTCTCAACGCTTGATATGTATTCAAAGAAGTACTTGGAGAAATATTTCAGGACCTGTATCAGTCCGCTTTGATTTGTTGTTGGTAATAACTGTACGGAATAATTCCTTTCTATAATCACCGCATTCGGTAGGCTATAACAATCGTTAGGAACAAATTTTGAAGTGCATTCAAATATCTTTTCCACAAAGTCTTCTCTGATGACAGCAAACTCAGGTAATAGAATAAAGGCTGCAAGCAAATAATCGCTATAAAAATCAGATTTTGATTCATAAACTGATTGAAGAATTGGTAAAATATGATTTTCAAATAAGGAAGCACACATTTCTATATCTTTGGTCTCTCTAAACCCAAATGCAAGTTGAATGCAGGGCATATGTAGAGCAGGATAGTTTTTAAATTCAAGCATGCAAAGCAAATTGTAAATGTCTCTTAAAAATTGAGAGTTGTTTTGCACTGCTTTTAACACGCCTTTGGCTACCGAATAGATTAGTGAAATCAACTTTTTTGAAACTCTTCCATTATGTAATTGACAATAGGCCAAACAAAATTTCATCATTTTGAAAAATTCATGAACTGCTTCTTCTTTTGTCAGTTCATTCTTGTGAGATTGGATATATTTATCAATATCATGAATAGAAGTTAACAGAAAATCACTTTCTGTTTGTTTCTTTATCACGGCGTTTGTTTCATGTTTTGTTTCAATTTTTTTCTCTTCATTATTTACCGATTCCTTAGTGTTGTTTGAAGAGGAGTAGCTTCTTCTTCCGTACAAGGATGCATACGTTCTAACAACAATACTAAAAGGATCAGTGTTTGTGCTCATTCCATTGGAATAATTCCAATCTATGTTAGATGAACGTAATGATGATGAAGGAGAAGAGATTGTCGAAACTGTGCCCATTCCAACTTTGATGAGACTTCCCACAGCCCATTTTCTTGTGTTCTTGAAATTTCGGAATAGTTTGGAAGCGAAAAATTGGGATGGAGAAGAGATGTTGTTGAGTAGAGGCGAAGATTCTGATGGAGCCATTTTTTTGTTGAGACACCAATTTTTCGAAATTGATTGAATGGAAAGAGGCTTATAAGATCGTCTCAAGGAATGGATGATGGCCAAGACTGAAGTGTTAAACCACTTGAGTTGTACCCGTCCTTGCAAGAGAATGCATTGTCCATTCAAGCAATTCTTTATTCGTTCATGATGAATAGTGCATCACAAAAAATGTCCTCTTCAAAATCAGCCACTTCTTCTGGAGTTGGAGATCAAAACGGACAAGCTCTCTTGGATTGGTGTCGTAAATTGATCGAGTCTGATGAAAAGAAGGCTTTCTTTTTTAATGTAGTATCAATGAAAGAAATGAAAAAGAAAGGACGAATAGACTCGTTGTTTTATTTTCCATCATGTACACTCTCTCAGGGAACAATACAAATGGTGGACAAGATTAATTCATATATTGAAAAATCCCGTGAATTTGGGCCAAAATATATTCGACAACTAGTAGTATTATTTAAATTATTAATTCCGATCAAATACGGAGAATCGTTAATCCAATTTCCACAATTTTGTATGATTTTATATAATGATTGCATGTACATTGCCCATGAGTTGGACGTCATCTCTGTAAAATATTTTTCTAATACAGTAGAAACCTTACTCTCTGATGCAGCAGCTAGTCTTAGAGTTTTTGCTGAGAAGGAAAGGCAAGCTTTGATCAAGAGACAATCAATCATCCTTCATTCATATCTATCAGAATGTAAAAAATTCAAAGATGTGTATGGTAATATGAAACAAAATAAGAGAGCTATGGAAAAAATTATTAACCAGCTTGACACCTTAAAGAGGCTATGGTGTCAAGTGATTGACGTGTCTAATGGAATCATTTTGTCATCTTTTGGAGAAATGTTGGAACCTATTTTAAAAACCATGACTTCTCAAATTTTAGACATTACTGACATTGGAGAAAATGAATCTCAAGATATTTCAACATTAATGACGTTCTTGATACAATGGATTTCTGAAAACATTCCTTTTGAAAATGCAGAAATTTCGAAATTTATTCCCTCTTGGATGAATTTCAGAGCAGTCAAGACAATCATGACCATGTCATTATTAGAAATTCTAGATGATGCAAAAAAAAGCTCATCAAATAGAAAACTAGCTGGGCTGCCTCCAAACGATCTTATCAAGCTTGTAAAAGCAATATTCCAAGAAAGTGACAAGCGTAAAGAAGTAATAAGTATAATATCGCAAAGCACCGTGGAGTAGGACCTTATTATTGAATCTACTTGTTCCAGATTACGCTCATAATACTTCCCATTGCTACAGTAAATGCTGTTTCGCTTTTGTACACAATTTTCTTAGAGAGAGATGTTGGTACAAATCCCATTTGTTTCAAATGTTGCCTCTCGTGGTCAAATAAATCTCGTTCAGGACCAACTAAAACATTAATGCTCATAGTGCTTGGTTGCTCTTTGTGATGTTCAATTTCCCTTAACAAATTCATCCATGAAAGATCTCCATCCACATCCAAGAATATTCTTCTTTCCATATTGTCATTATTATTTGAAAGTTTGGACACATAGTCAGGTAATGAAATTGGTGATTCGATGGAAGGAGTCCCATAGAATTGTTTCGATTGCTCAATGGCTGAGATCATAATATTGTTGAGACGTTCTTTCTTATTTTCAAAATATTCGGCATGTTGTTGTTGCTTTTTTTCTTCTGTAATGATTGGAATAATATGATTAACTCCCATTGAGCTACATTGATAAATCATTTCTTCAAAAGTTTCTTTTGTCTTGGTCATGCAAATAGAAGCGCTAATTGTAAATTTCTTTCTTTGATTTAAAAGCGTCGTTAATTCTTCATCTTTATCTTTCGGTAATTTCTTTGCTGTTATCATTCTCTTGTCGACATGAACCACTTGAAATAATTGAAAAGTTGAATGTAAATCAAACAATACGAATTGATCTCCAGATTTGAACCGCAAGATAGAAGTCATTCTCTTGAGTAAAGCCATGTCTGTGATACCAATAACTTCATCTGGCTCCGAGCCCGAAATTAACTCTTTCAATTCTTGATAATGCAAAGCAAATACATGTCTATTGTGATTGTGCACTTCTCGTGTTTGTAATGCACAATAATAATTTTGTATGAACGGACGGTTCGATGAAAATTTGGTTAGGCAAAAACGATGAGGAAGTTGACCCATCCATCGTCGCATGATTCTTGCACACATTTTTTCTTCATTGAATGCAACGAGTTCGTGTGGATGATATTAGGAAATTCTTTATTCCAAGTTGTTGTTGTTTCAAAACAAACATGAAAATGACTTTACATTCGCATGATGCTGAAGTGAGAACAATTCGAAATGAACCATTCTAAAAGATTTACCAAAACACACTGGTAATCTTACTAATGAAACCAGTCACACCACTGCCTTGTTCTTCTTTTGGTTGTTGTTGAGAGGAAGATGTCTTCTTCTTCCTCCTTGCTTGTAAACTATTATCTTCACAAGCAACCAAGCTTTGCATGTAGCTACTCTTTTGAGTGGAGGTAGAGTTGCCATGCGACGATGACTTTTCTGATGACAAGTATTGAGGAGTGTAATTCTCCTTATCATATGAAAAGTTATTGTACTCAGTCTCACAAACCGAGTCTGAGATGACACTGGTCACGTATGAATTCTTGGAAAGTTCTTCCAAAATCTTCTCAGTAGAAGTTCTGGTATAAATGGTGACTTGCTTCTTTGGAACATTGAAAGTATAAGAAATGGTTCCTTTCAATTGTAAAATCAATTCTTCCAATCGTTGTCGTTGCTTTTCATTCACCAATTGATCAATTTGCAACACAACATTTCTCTTCTTTCTCTTCTTCTTCTTCTTGGCATCTTGAGAGGATGCAGCAACGGAGGAACAAATCGAACCATTCACTGGAGCTTGAGAAGAGAGTAAATCACTGGGCAACATTTCCAATTGGTCCCGAGAGAGATTGCAATACAAATTATTGATAATGTCCTGAATCAAGACACACAACACATTACTCTTGTCCACCTCTGATTTATACATGGAGAGGAGAGATTCAATGAGAGAAGGCTCTTTTGCCATCAATTCTGGATTATCGGGATGAGAGGATAACATTTTGAGTGTTTCACAGGCAATGACTTTAACGTTCACGTGGTAATGTGGTTGAGAGAGGAATGAAACCAAAGAGGTTGTTACTCCACGACGAACAATGACTGGTTGATTATCTCGATCCATGGCAAGAGTTCGAAGTTTGGTAACCACTCGGTGGACATCAACGGCAACAGTTTCCTTCATAATGATGATGATGAGGATATGGTTTAGAGTTGTTTTTTAGATGAAGGTGTGTACACAGGGGTAGGGAAGAGAAGGAGGACTCTCTAGACACACGAGTTGAATGGAAAGAGTTTTGGATTTTTTTGCGATTGTTTTTTTGAAAATTTAAATGTAACGGTTAGATTTTTGAAATTTGGTGTAACGGAAATTGTGTCCCTCTTTTTTGTTTGTTTACCAGCCTTCTTCCCAAGCTCCAGAATGACGTCTTCTCTCTGATCGTATAGGGTGTTAACCTGGCTCTTCATTTCCACATTTCTTCCTTTTCCTGACCGAATTTTCGTGTATTCCCGCCTTATGTGATTGCTGGCAGTTTCAAATTTGAGAAAAACAAACAGAAAAAATCGATGGCACAACCCAATCAAAGCACCCTTCTTTGCGAAAATTATCCTCGTTCGTTTTTCTCTTCGACTCATTCCTTTCCGAACGGAATAGCATCATCACCCTCACTTTTTAATTCCAATCAACCAAATGATTTCAATTCTTCAAATCATTCATTAGATTTGACTTCTGTCATCATCACTCCAGGACACTACCAACAACCATCTTCTTCATCAAACGTTTTACCATACCATCAACAACAACAACAACAACCACAAATCGATTCTTTTCCATCTTCCTTCTCAACTTCTATACATTGTAATTTTTCATTTCCGAGAATTCGAAGGAGCAATCCGTTCTTACTGTGCGATTCTCCAACAATCAATAATACCACGAACCAACATCAATCGCTTGAACACAACTCCATTTCGAGGACGAACGCAGTTGAATTGTCGTCGACATCAGTCTCTGGTTTCAAATCTAAAACGCAAAGACAAACCTCTTTTTATGGTAAGTTTGAATTTTGTGTTCAACTAATGCATGACGTGACTGAACAATCTGTATTCAGAACAAACATTGGAAAAGATGAAAAAGTCAGCATCTCAACTCTATGCGAATCAATCAGCCATACACATGGACTCGTCTGATGACCACGATAGTGACATGACATTAAATTCAGAGAATGAAATGAAAGATGTTTCATCGATACATTCGTGCAAAACGAAAGATATTCGAAGTTATTTCAAAAAGAAGTGAAATAGCTCTTGAATAAAGAATAATTTAAATCAAATTTATCATTGTCATTTGGTTGCAACATTTTACACAAAATACTTTTTGGTTTTCTTCGCGGGCGAGTTCATGATAATCATTTACTTCTTGTTCAATTGTTCCAATAACCATTCTTCGGTGAGATCTTCATAGTCACGGATTTCATAGCTTCTTGGCACGTCCAATTTTCTAATGATGATTGCAAAAGATATTTTAAATGTGGTCATACAATTTAACAAGTGCAATTTCATTCCAAAAAGTCACATCACGTTAAATTTCATATAAACAATGAACTCGTATCACACGCTTTGATGAATGACTTACCTCACTAATGGAAGCTTCATTCTAGAGTACATCACTATCATGATTCAAATCATAAATATTATGGATAATAAATATTACATCATCGAAATTGTAATCATTATTTTGTCATAAAAAATCATCATTGATGATGGTCTAATTCATCACCGATCACAAAAATATACTACCTACTTTGATCATAGGGATTGGCATGTTTTGGAGTATAGAAAATAAACATCAATGGATATTGAACTCTATCTCCTCGTTGCCAAGCATAAGACAATACCAAATATCGTGGTTGCAAATTGACATCATCCAAATAAGATTGTAAATCTTCAAAAGTAGTCTCATCAAATTGTTCTTCAATCATGACTGAACTGTCTTCCTTATTAATTTTTAAAACCATCACCATCATGTGCTTGCTGCTACTGAGACGGACCTTCTTGTAGGCTTTTAAAACATCGTCAGGAATGGTGCAATCGTTGGTGGGAGCTTCAACAGTGGTGTTGGACATTTTTTTATGTGTTGGGGCGCAAAGAGTCGTTCGGAAATGTCTCAAGAGTTCGTGAGACGATTTTTGGCCAATCATGTTCGTTTTTCGAAAAGATTTTGACGACTTGAAGGCGCTCCAATGACATTTATTGAAATGCGCTTTTTGAGAGAAATATTCTCTACTTCAGATTTATTAGCAGTAGTGGTTAATCAATGAAACGTGGAATGTTTTGAGTTTGAATAGAAATGAATTGGTTCATAAAAGGAATTTTTAAAAAAAATGAAGAGGCTTACTATGAATGCTCATCATCATCTCGTATCAAGATTTCGTTGGTTTCCGATGGTCATGAATAGATGCTCTGGTGTGCAACCATTGTGTGCAGCTCATCTTTCCACTCGTTCTTTGTCATGGCTTGATCAAACGGATTTAATGAACAGAACAAGAAGCTTTCATTCAAGTATTTTCATTCAACAATCCGACCAAAAGCAACAAGGAAATGATCAGCACAGGAACAGCAAAAGCCAACATCTTCCTTTAAGAAAATATTTATTCAATCATTTCTTCTTGCTTTGGGATTTTCATCAATCGCAATTCTTTTAGCACTTCGTCAATATAACAACAACCCTTCTGATTCGATATTGGATAAATTGTTAAGAAATATGTATGGACCATATAGAAATTATGTCCAATTAAAGAGTGAACAGCCAGATATTGAGGAGACACTTTGTTACAGAAATCCTTTACTTTCGTTTGACGTGTCGAATAGCCAGGATCCAAACGACGTTTTGGCTAACTTATTTGTAAAACCAGGATTGTTGATCAAGGAGGAATTGGAAAATGTAGGAGGAAAGTTTGAGGTCTTTGATGATTATGGGCACATGGTCGATTTGGTATGGGTCATGATGAGCAGAGATGAATATTTGGCTTCAAGAAATTCTGACCAAAAAATCACAGGAACTAATAGAGAAGATTTATTAAATTTGAATGACTTGAACATGCTTGAAAAAAGCATGAAAATGGGCCTAAGAGAAAATGAAGAAATTGTCTGGCTTGAGAAGATTAATACCAAGGTAGGTCAATTTCCATTCTAACAGCGTCTCATGCTTGATATTTGTTAAACCCTTTATGTAGGAACTAGTTTCTTCCAAGGAATATTCCAAGCTTCCTGAGAGTATAAAACAGAAACCAAATTGTGTTGTAGCAATCATTAAGGCCCCTGACGTTTATTCTCATCCAAAAGATTATTTTCAAACAAGATATGGAGATGCTGGAAAGAAAGTTAATAGCTCCCCAAATGGAGATCTTTATAGAGGAGTGGTTTTGACAACATACTACAATCAATTGGTTGCTATTGGAAGAACCTATCCAAACCAAATGATTAATTTTGATTTGGCAAGAAAAGATCTCTCAAAAGATGAAATAGAGAAAATATTCCAATTTATTCCAGAATCACAAAAAAGCACATTCCATAGCATTGCGAATCAAAGTACTTCAAAGTCTTATGAAATCATTAGATACTTGAGGGAGGTGTTATTAAAACTTTACTCTGAAAGATTAACATTGAATGCTCCCAAGGATGAGTAAAAGCATTCTTCACAAAATATAAACTCCATTGTTGACATTAATTGGTTAATCTAGCACACACAACGTCCTTAAAGTTAGCTTGTTTTTGGATTAGGTAAAACGCCCTGATACATTCGTACCTAACAGCTTTAAATCCTTCTTTCGTCACACTTTTGGCTGTATTGAAATCAATCTCAAATGGATCTTCTACTTTAAAAGTCTGTGGAAAGTTTTTTTCTTCTTGCGGTATCACAGGTTGAGCTGATTGCCTAATACTAATCACCTTGGTCTTAAAGTCAAATTCAAATGCATAATATTTAAAGAACTTGAATAGTAACAATCCAACGGAATCAGTATTGGGCTGTGAAAACTTTGAGAAAATTTCTTCCTTGGACTCTTCGAATGAGCAATCGTACATGTTTCCGTCCATACCGTCAACTGTTCTTGAAGTTATATTTGTGAAAATTGATTTGTCTTGTAAATAAGGAAGTACTCCATTGAGTTGAAGAAAGTGAATAATCATTAATGTCAGGGTGTATGAACTAAGTGTCCCTCCATAGGGATCGTTGATACATCTTTGTTTTATCCAAAGCTTTAAAAAAAATATCAATTGCCTACATCTAATGTCCGTGTCGCAATATACTCCTACTAGTTTTGTGTTGTATACAGCCAAAATGTTGTTGACACCCACGTCACAATGCAGTTTCAAAGTTGGTTCTGTGAATTTGACGATAGGTATTCTTGCAGTAAATATTCCTTGTACATCTGAATAATGGAGTTTAGATTCCAAAAATTGTGCCAATTGAGAAACATAATTTTTCTTGTGATATTGTTCTTCTGATAGCAACTTCATGAATCTGTTAGAACTTCCTGTAGCCTCTTTTTTTTGTTCTTCTATGAGCTTCCTTTCTTTTTCGATTTCTTTGAAGTTTTTTCTCATTCTTTCTGGTGTGAGTGGTAAAATAAAGCAAAAATCAATGTCACTATTACCTCTTAAAGAGAGGCCATTTGCATAGGATCCAAATGTGAAAAGTTTAGCATCTCCCCATTTGTTAGTGATGGCTTTTTCAAATGTTTTAAAAAATTCCTCCTTTTTCTCTAATTCCTTTTGAGTTGGAAGAAGTTCTGAGTTATAGAGCTTCAAGAGAGATTGCGTATACGTAGTATTGAGAAAGTTATCTATCGATTTGAATTTCTCTGGAGGGTTCTTCATTTCAGAAGTTAATGAATCTCTGTGAGGCCCAAAATTAAATGTTGGTTTTTTGCTGGTTTGTTTTTTTTTCAGCTTTTTGGTGGGCTCCTTGGCTGAATTAATCTCCTCTTCTGTTTTCATATCATTTGGCTCTTCAGTGTCTTGTCTCGTTGGTGGTAATAATACTTTGATGGGTGTTTCCATGGTAGGTTGTTGTGTTTCTAACTTGTCTGTTTTGTCTTCTGACTTTGACTCTCCCAAAAGTAATGATTTCAATGCATTCTCAATATCTTTTGCTGATGTAGCAGATGGTGGTTGCATTAATTGATAACTACCATAGTTATGGTTGGGATAAAAATTGGAGTATGAATTGCTGCCAAACGGTTCGTGGGTTCCTGCATTTGGGTAACTTGGAATTCCGAAAGTATTTCCATAATATCCGTTGTACGAGAGCCCAAACGATGATGGCTGTAAAAAACTATTTGCAGCTCCATAATTCATCATTGATTCATTATTTGTCATCATTTGAGTTGGTACATGATGATATTGCTGTTGTGATTGATTTAGCAGTCCGCCGTTATTAACTCCGCCATTATTTAATGAATTATGAAATTGTTGTATCGGAATTGAGTGATTTGAGCTCATGAACGAGCTAAAGTCATATCCATACATATGGCCAGAGAAAATAGGCAAATTAGCCGGATGTTGAGGGTTCGGAGGAAGAACGAGCCTATCCTGACCTGTTGGTTGGCGAGAAGGCTGTTGTTGCGACATTTTTTTTGCCATAACCTCTGTGAAACAATCAGTAAGACATTTCCTTCGTCCCTTTCATTCATGATCTTTATATTGTTGACCAAGTCGGCAGTGATATTATCCAAAATCCCAAAGTTATTATTTCAAACACATTTACAACAACAATTAAAAAATGAGCAGCAATCAAGATCAGCCAGAGGCTCCGAACTCAGCCATCCTCACATCTTCATCATCATCATTGGCTGAATATGAAAATATGCTTCAGGTCGATAAACACATCAAGTACTTTATGGGACACTTGAATGTATTACCTCATTTTTATGGATCTCAAGATACCAATAGAATGACCATCTTGTACTTTATTGTGTCGTCTTTGGATGTTCTGGAAAACTTGATCAAGTCTTGAATGATGAAAAGAAGAAGGAAATTATTGATTGGGTATATTCAATGCAAATAACGCCTGATCAAAACGAGTCCAACTTAGAGAGATGTGGATTTAGAGGAGGTAATTTTCTCGGACTGCCAATTAATTGTTATCAGTGTTGTCATGAACATCCGTTGACTGAAAATCAGACACGATACGATGTTGGCCATATTGCCATGACATACACAGCTTTAGCAATTTTGAGAATACTCGGAGATGATTATTCCCGAGTCAATAAGAAGGCCATTGTAGGCGGCTTGAAATATTTGCAAGATAAGAATGGATGCTTCAAGGCTACATGTTTTGGAAGCGAAACAGATATTAGATTTACTTTTTGTGCTTGTGCAATTTCTTCTTTTCTTGAGGATTGGGGTGGGGTTGACACTGAATTAGCTTATCAATACATTTTAAGCAGTCGTGGCTATGATTACTGCTTTTCTCATGGACCTGGACTAGAATCCCATGGAGGAAGCACCTATTGTGCTATTGCAGCTTTGGATCTAATGGGAATGCTTAATAGGCTCGATCATCAAGAAGAAATGAAGGAGTGGTTATTGAAGAGACAAATTTCTGGTTTTCATGGTCGACCACAAAAGGATGTTGACACATGTTACTCATTTTGGGTTGGAGGAACTCTAAAAACTCTTGATTGTCTCCAATATATTGATGAGAGTCAAACCACTCTCTTCACCTTGTCATGCCAAACAGATTATGGTGGAATTAGCAAAGTGAAAGACACATATCCAGATGTTTTGCATTCATACATGTCTCTTGCTGGACTGAGTTTAATTGGATTCAAAGGGCTCAATCGTGTTTTCCCATCCCTAAATATTACTGAACGAGCAGCTTCCGGTTTGAAATGTTTTGAATCGAGAAATAACAACTAATTTATTCCTTGAACGTATGACTTTATAGCAGGCTTCACCCTTACCAATGTCACAAGCTTGTAATCTTTGAGCTCCAACTCGATTAAACGTTTGAGACCTTGATACATGAAGGATTTGAACTAAACCCATCTCTCTCGTGCGCCTCGCACTCTCTCACTACTCGTTACGGCCGTTAAAGACCATCGTCATGCGCGATTGCAAAAAATGAATCATGGAATGACACCCGCCACTCCAGCTACAGCTACTTCGGGAATGACCGAACCGTCCTCTCCACCGTTAATAGCCTCACCACTCGCTCACTCAACGAAATTACCTTTCATTCGGAAAGAGAGTACAAGTAATATGATCATGTCAAGTTCTAGGACAAATTCCGGGGGAGGAACGCCTCAAGTTCGAAGTCTCTCACGAATTCGGAGTGGGATTCTGCTGCTAGGGAGCTCTATGAATTTACATGGATCGTTATCTGATGATGACGAGGATGAAAACAATTCAGATAGATCGACTTCAGCTCATACTTTTCATTTGACGGAAGTGGCATCAGCGTTAGTGATGAAAAAAAAGATGAGAAAAACTAAAAAGATAGTGGGATGGACAGTTAAGGAAGTTGAAATTGGCATGGACAGCAAGTTACCGTTTGAGCTTAAATTCAATGCTTTGATCAATAATTTAAACAAGAATATTCACTTTCCTGATTCAGAGGCCAAAGCGATGTTCGAAAAACATTTCGATCCCAACAATGAGCTCAACCGTAGGATCATTGAAAATTCGTTCTGGTTTGTTTTTTCTGTCTTCTTTCAGGATCACTCAGAGGTCTGCGAGAGGTTTATAAGCGTCCTTGCAAAAGATGTTGCAAGATTTTCGTTAACTCTTGGACGCCAAAACCGAGATGTTTTCTTTGAGGTTTATCATTTAGCTGTATCATACTGTATTTTAAAAGCATTTCGAAAACATTTTTCAGGAAGCAAGAAAGAGTTTACAACAAACTTCAAAACTAGAGTTTATGAGCTGATTTGTGAAGTGTTCTTAGGAATTCGGTACAAAAGAGATTTTTTACATATTCAGAGAATGAAATATTTTCCTAAAAAGAGTGAAGATACGTTTCTAGAGAAGCTTATCAGAAAACAACAGACAAAAAAGAACAAAATGGATTCCTCTTCAGGATCCAAAGCAAAAAAGAAAGAAGATTTTACAAGCATGTCGAGAGCGACTTCTCTACGACCAGACTCTCCTCCAGAAGGCGATTTCTATTCATCTTCTGAAGAAGAAGATGAAATTCCAGATGAAATGGAGGAAATTGAAAATGCATCCACTCGTCAAGAATCGGTGTCAGACCCAATACAAAAGTTAGGGCTCGATGAAAATTACCACTGCCTCCCCAAAGAAGTTCTTGAACAAGAAAATGAGGAAATTGAAAATATGAAAAAAAAGATGAAAATGTCAAACAAAGCGACAATTAATCCAGAGACTGGAAAAAAACAAAAACAATTAAGTCCACGCATGAGGAATCTAGATTACGTTAAGCATCTATCGCATTCAGATATTATGAAAGAAAAATATTGGGGTACTTTTTCCATGTCACCTTTAATGATGAGGGCTTTAGGAAAGCCTCCACCAGAGTTTTCGTTGAATTATACCTCCCCAGAAATGGGAAAGAACAAGGTTAGGCTAATTAACAAGGATGGATTTTCAAAACCTGTATTTTTCGGCTCTCTCTCTGACCCTCAAAAGCTTTTGAACAATGTCAAGAAGTTTCAGAAAGTGTGGCATCCAGATAGTTTGGAAGAAGTGGGCAAAGTCAAAGAGAGACTTAAAACAAATAAGGAGCTCAAAGAAAGAAACACGAAGGAGGCCCAGAGAGATATTAGATGGATTAAAGGCAGTACAAAGGAAGAGTTAAAACAAATTGAAAAAGAAAAGTCAGATGTCCTCAAAAACAAGGAAACCATTTCCACGGTATGCTCTCAAATACTTAAGAAGCGTTCCGAAGGTACCACGTCAAGAGTAGAGAAGAGATACCAAGGGGTTGAGTCCCACAACTTTAAGGGAACAGCATTTGCTTCTGTCATCTATGAAAATTACACAGATCTTAATAAGAAATTAACAAGACTTGATAAGTTGTTATCAGCGACAGGGGACAGGTGCTTTATTACAAAGGAACAACATCTCAAAGAAGAGGCAGAACTTCATTATGACTTGGATACAAAAGATCCACCCAAGGCTCACAATGTCTCTCTGTTTGATTATCTACAATGATAGAGCGTTAGTAAAGGAATCGTACAACAGTGACTTTCATTCTTATTGCTTGGCTAGCATCTTTGTCATAGCAGTAACGAGTCTTACCACAGCAGGCATCTCTACTGATCTGGAAGTCTCTTTCCAATACCTAGCTACATCTGCGAGCGAAGAGTTAGTTTTCATTTTGAACTTTTTAAGATTGGTAAAGAGTGTCAAGCTCTTTTTCATCTTTCCTTCAAGAAAGTGGTTTGTCTGTTCATTGAACTGCTCATAATTATTTTCTAAATTCAGTAAGAGGTGTTGTAGAACTCATCAATCATTTTGCATAACCTAACGTATGAATGCTTTAGCTTCCTGTAGAGAGGTAGAAAAATTCTATTCAATTCCTCTACTGCTAGCTCATCTCTGTTATCCACTGCTGATAAAGTACTCTGCAAAAGAACTGACACCAAGAGATCAAGATTATATTTTGAGGTCACCAAATCATTTGGTGGATTGTTAACAATATCTTGGTCAATCAGGGATGTGATATAATTGGTATTCGTTAATCTTAAAAATGGTATGTGAAATCTAAGCGATGAGCGTATTTGGAAACTATGTTCGTTATTCTCAAAATCTATACACTCAACTCCTTCATACTCTGATGGTGGATAAATGTTGAAATCATTCACTATATTCATTAAAGCTTCTATGGTTGAGATGTTGAGAGTGTTGACTTGATCTTTCCAGTGATACTTATTACCAAACTCTTTCCAATCTTTGAGTTCTTTAAATGTATCTAGACTTCTACATCCTTTGAAAATAATTCTTTTGGATTTCTCTTTAAAAACAAAGAAGAAATTAATGGATGTATCCTCCATGCTAGGATAGTGCATTCCAAGCTCATCCCATAATTGTTTGACACGATGTTCAGTGCTATGACTGGATATTTCATATTCTTTTTTCATTATCCACAAATACCACTTTGAGTATTCATCGCTGCATGATATTCTCCACTCTCCATTGTAATAAAAGAGCTGACATTGAATTCCACTTGGATTTTCCAAAATTGTATATCTAGATAAATCAATAGAATTAGAATAATTTTCTCCATATCGAGCGTCTAAATCTTGAAAATTTTCAAAATAAAATCTTGGCACACAAACGGGTCTATATGTGACTAGTGTGTCATCATTATCTGATGAAGGAACGACCTCAACAATTAGGCCATTACATTCCAAAAATAGATCCATTTCTCTAAAACTCACAGCATTTTCGTTGCTCTGGTAAGTGGCGTCCAAATCAAATTTAAACAATTTTGAAATGTTTGGATTGTTCACTTCATTGCTAGACTGAAGAATTGGTGAGACTGAAATCGCAAAGAGGCGAGAGAGTGTGAATGGACCAAAAAGATATTGCACGTCTTCAACATTTGAGCCAATCGTAAAGGTGGAACTCCTTACAAACTTTTTACAGAATGTGTTTAAAAAGTCTAAAACAATCAATGGATGTTGTCTCTTCATAGTCAAACCATTTTTTCTTGCCTCTCTCATCAATGCCTTTACATCTGCCTTGTATTCAACCATCCAGCGATCATACAAGTGCTTGGTGCATGACTCAAATTGTTGCCAGGTTGTGAAATGATCAGTTCCAAACACCAGTTCGTCATACAATGTATTTGTTTCCAAATAATCATAAATGCATCCACCAAAAACAATTTGATAGCCATATTTACAGAATCTGTTGCAACATAACCCACTATTACAGCGTGAATGATGAGATGACTCACCTTATGCCATGGGCTAAATTTTTCTTGACTTTCTTCAAGTAATCTTTTTGTGCTCGCTCAGTTGTGTGTACACCATTTTGTAAAGCCATCCAAAATCGATTGGCCTTGTTATAGCTAAAGTTCAGTTCGTGTAGCATTGCGTTTCTGCTTCTTGGTAATCTTAAAAACCACTTATTCCAATTTTCTCTCCATATTTTCATCTTTTCATCTTCATATAATACAAATCTTTCATTAGGTTGTTGAACTGAAAGTAAAATCACTGGAATTTCTGCAAATGCCAATTCTAAATACACAAATGTGTTCATCATCATAATTTCCAGATCGTAGTCAAGCTCTTGTCCATTTTCATGGTTTACTTTAATGGTTGTATGTAGCATGTATTGCGAATTTCTAGAAAATCCTCCCTCGCTAGAGTTTTCCGTCTTTAAATCATCAGCCAAAAAGACAAAATCAAAATCTGAGTCATTAACATTGGTTTTAAATGTTCTTGATCCATACAAATAAATTCCTCGAACAGTAGAATAATAAACTCTCTCAAGTTTTGATTCATCCTGATTGATATCATGAATAGTTTTTTGGACATGTTGCATTACTTGATCCTTGGTGAACGGAAATACATCATCATTTTCATCCTGATATTTCCAAAATGTACTTGGCTTGGATGAACTATCTTCGTATTTCAAGTTCATTTTCATCGGAGCCACAACAACATCATGAGAACGTGTGTCGTGAGAATGTTTCGATTTGAACATTTTTTTACACTTGGAAATTGCACATCATTTTCATTCTTCGAACAAACTTCACAGCGTTGTTGTTTACTGAATAATTGAAATTCAAAACACGATGAAGTATCAATTCTTTCAATAGAATTTGGCATTAAATTCTTCGATGGTCTCAAAGTCCTTTCCAATTTGCAATTGTGTTGGATAGCCATTTCCTTCCATTAACTTCAACTGTCCTTCAGCATTCTCAATTTCGTAAAGACCATAACTTCCATTCTCATAGTCCAAAGTAGCACCATCATCGAGATAGAGATAATTAGTAAGACAAGAAACTTTTGATCCAAATGATTTAAAGATCATCTTTTCTAAATGCAAGTCATAGACAGCTGTAGTTGACTTTTCTCTCATTGGAATTATTGAGCCACCACGTGCAAATAGTGGTAAATGATCAATTGGAGCTTGAACAGTGATGACTTGTCCTCCTTCATAGGATTGTTCTGGATTAAAGAAGTCATACCATTTGCCTTCTTCAAGCTTTGGCAAATAAACTTTTCTTGATGTTTGTTTTTCTTTAAGAATTGGAGCAACCATGAGACATGAACCAAGCATTCCTTGAGTATCCAAATGCTCTGCATTATAAACCTCCTCGTCATTAGGGAAATCATAAAAGAGTGGTCTAATCATTGGGATGGATCTCTTACTTGTTAAAGCAGCCAATGTGTACAGATATGGCATTAATTGATATCTCAAACGAATAAATTTCTTTGAAATTGCTTCGACCTCTTCTCCGAATGACCATGGTTCTTGTTGTATTGTGAATTTGTCAGTATGAGTTCTGCAATATGGGTAAAACACTGATCCAAATGCAATCCAACGAGCATAAAGCTCAGGAGCACAATTCCATCTAAAACCACCAATGTCAGCGCCAACCATCAATTGACCACAAATGCTTTGACCCATCAATAATCTCAAGGAGATTGCTAAATGTTCCCATGTGGACTGATTGTCACCACTCCATGTACCGGCGACTCTTTGAATTCCAGCAAAACAAGCACGAGCGAAAAGGAAGGAACGTTTGTTGAGCGGTCTTTGGAATTTTTCAATACCCTCTCTACTAGCGACAGCCATGGCACTACCATAAATATTATGCACGTCCTTGTGGAATTGAGGGCTTGGATAGGGTTCATCCATGACATGAATGAGATCATCATCCATAGTTCCTGCTTCGATAGGTGTCACCTTAACATCTGGACTGTTCATGTCGTTCCAAAAACCATCAACTCCGTCTTCAATGAGGCCTTTATACCAATCACCCCACCATTTTCTTACTGGTGAAGAAGTGAAGCAAGGCATGTGAGTGGCTCCAGGCCATACAACGCCTTCGTAGAGCTTTCCATTTGGATGCGCAAGGAAGTGATTGCCATTAACACCTGTTGTGTAGACATCATAATTCGGATCGATTTTAACACCTGGATCAAGTATGACAACAACTTTAAATTTTCTATCATGAAGCCACTTCAACAATTCTCTGGGGTTTGGAAAATCTGTCTTACTCCAAGTAAAGTCTCTATATCCTTCCATATAATCAATATCAAGATAAATAACGTCACATGGAATGTCACGATCACGAAACTCTTGGGCAATTTGTTTGACTTGAGTATCAGGATAATAGGACCATCTACATTGATGATATCCCAAAACCCATAGAGGTACCATTGGGTTGGTACCAGTCAACATTTCATAACATTTAGAAATTTCAAAAGCGTTTTTAGCGCTATTTGCCATGAAATAAATATTGCAAGGTAAACTTTCCATGTTGGCAGAAAATTTGTCATTTGATGTAAGATCCCATTGTTGTAATCCATAATTGTCAATATATATACCATTAAATCTTCTTTCAGTCTTTCCAGGAGCGATCTCAAATTTCGAAGAAATAATTCCAAAAGGTATGCTTTGATATAGAGGATCGGAATCACTGACATAACCAAATGAATCAAAATTCCAGAACAAATACTTTCTTCCGTTCTTTTTGACGCTATTTGATTTTTCTCCAAGACCAAACCATTCATTTGCAAGGCATTTAACTTCGTCACAATAGCCAAATGATACATTAGTTGGTTGTTGATTATTTGGCCTTGTTGCAAACCCAATACCTCTAAATGATGGTACAAATGTGTTGTCACTAAATTTCGATAGAATGTCGATAGAAAAATCTTTTTTGAAAATTTTAACTTTTGTCGCGTCAGAAGTGACCGGTCTGAAAGAAACAAAATTTTCATTTTCTTCGTCAAGCATTACAGCAACATGGTTCACTTTTCCATCAATATTTACAATCAAAGATGGACTGTGTATTGATATCATGTAAATTAAAATCATGGACGATTATACAACACTTACAACTCGACTGTTTCTGGAGGAATGAACGACACCTTCCAGATATTCCCGTCGATACATTGAAGAACTACACGGAAGTTATTCTCTAAACTAAAATTGTGATGATTTCAATATAAAAACATTCATAACCGAAAACCTACTTGATAATAATTTTGTTTTCCTTGTCGTCAACGGAATGAGAAGTAACACTTGTTTTCAAGGCTACATATGGAGGCAAATTCTTATTCATCTTTTCATACTTGTGCACAACACGATCCGATTGTCGTGTCATGACCAAATCATAGAAGGCATTACCAAAGGTGTAAGCCTTGTTCATAAACCAAGAACCGAAACCCATTTTTTTGATGGAAGGATGAGGTCGTGATGGATAACTGCTGCACGTTGGAACCAAATGTGGACTTTCAAACAGAGGTTGATCCAAAGTATTGTTTGCGATTGTAAACCAACCTTCTTTCGAATGCTGTAGAGAAACTAAAATTGTAAAGGTTTAAACAAGCACGTGTTCTCACCTTCTTTTGTTTATTGTTTATTAAAAGCAGATATCAAATCTATATTTCAATCCATTCTAGATATGTTTGGCAGAAACCAAATACTGGTTGAAGAACGGTACCATCTTGCACAATTAAGCAATCATATCTTCTGCATCATCAAATTCAGAGACAACCCTCATTCTCGCCGCACGCTCCTCTCGTTCTTGAAGTTTAATCAACTTGTTAATTCTTCTGAGGTCAAGATATTCATTCCATTTCTCTTGGAACTTTTCATAGACGTGTACGAAAGGTGACGCAATCTTTGCCTTTAGTTTGTCCAGGAACCACTCATCCAGAATATGTTTACGTTCTTGTCGCTTGCCATGAACCCACCAAAATACCATACCAACAAACACGCCTCCTCCAACTGTGTTTCCTAACACAACAGGAAACATGTTGCCAATCAAAAAATCGTACATTGTTATTGGTGAGCCATACATCATGGCAAGTGGAATAAAGAATCCATTCGCAATTGAGTGCTCAAATCCAGAAGAGACGAAAGCAAGAATTGGTAAAAACAACCCAATAAGCTTATCCATTATTCTACTCGTACCATAGGTGGTATACACTGCCAAACATACAAGCCAATTACAACCAATGGCTAAAACAAAATTTCCCCAAAAGTCACGGAAAGCTTTTTTCTCTGCAAGATGAATGGCATAATTGACATATCCAGCCTGTGTTTCTTCTTCAATATCATGTTGTGGTGTTGGCAAAAACATTAAGAAATAAGCAACAGCCCAAGCACCGATCAAGTTAAAAACTAGTGACACAACCCAACTTCTAACAACATCCCATGGATTCACTTTTCCTCTCAATATTGCTGCCATCATGGTCATTGTATTACCAGTGAAAAGTTCAGCTCCTGTCAAATGAATAGTTTGTCATGTATGAACAAAAATATTAATATTACATAACCGTTTGATTGTCATTGACCCTACCTGTAATGATCACCAATGTCAATCCCACTGTAAAAACTCCAGAAAAAATTAACTTGGTCAAACCAGGATTTTCCTTTTCCAAGCCTGGCATATTACCTCCAGTTTTCAATGCAGCTATTGAACCAAACCCAATGAACACACCTCCAAGTAAAGATAACATAATCAGCTGGTCCAGAGTTTTTGAAGCCTTCTTAACGCCTGTATGTGTCATAACTTTCTGTCTCAAATGAGGGTTGCATCGGTATTGTCTCTCTTCTTCTTGGTCATGTTTTTGCTCTTCCAAAATTTTCTGCTTCTCCATTTCTGCTTTTTGTTTCTTCTCTTGTTTTTTTTGATCGGATGAAGAAAGGATGGCCTCAATAGTATGATCTTCGAGGGATTCCTTTCCCAACAATTCATCTTCAATTCTTCTCATTCTTGAACCTTTCTTTGAGTTTGACATCAAGGCTAGAATAGCCTTCTCATAGAATTGCAAACGTTGAGTTAGAGCCTCAATATTAGGTTGTGTATTGGATGCTTGTCCGTTCATTGCTGTCGAGGATGATGGCTCTGCTCAATATCGACGATTGTACTCCCGTCGTTGTTGATCATGGGAGAACCCTGATGAGTGCTAGAGCTAGGAATGGAGGTTCCTCTTTCTTGTTGGGTGGCAAAAGATGCTGGTTGCTCTAAATAGTCTTCCGAGGGTTGTCTGCTAATAAGATTTGAGAAGGAATTAACGGATGCCGAGCTAGAAATTGGTGTGGCACTTGAAACGTTGTTGTTAATGTGCGAGTTGGCCATTTCCAATTCCTCAAATTCATCCTGTAGTTGGGATTTGTTTTTCTTTTGTGATGAATGGAACATGTTGCGAATCTATGCTGACGTCAATCGACGAATGATGATGCAGAGAATTGGCGAAGTGTAATCTCGCGTTCGTTCACAACTTTCAATGAATCTGAGCCAGTTTCTTTTTCGAAATTAAAAAAACAAATTTTTAGCGAAAGCGGTCATGAATACAAATTTGTCAGGGTAGACAAATGTATCGTCTGTACTGTAATCTTCGTTCTGCTAAACTCTTTCAATTATTACAACCAGACCAGCTTCGAATTGCAACAACTTACCGTTTCGAATCGTCATTGGCACAAGGACTACTAGGTTTATTCCAAGATACACAACAATACTCGTTTGAGGGTGTCATTTCCGAATTTAATCCTTGAGTTACAAGATTTTTATTGCTCAATAAAGACAACAGAAAAAAAGTAGCAATCTTCTCAACTCAATAAAAATTGAAGATATTAAGAAAATCCCTCAAACACCAAACATAGGAAGATTGTGCTTGAAAGCGAAATTTGCGATCTTGCCTAAAACTGAAAAGAAAAAATCACTTTAAAACGTTTGTGTGTAAGATTGCACTGGCCCCAAAATTGAGCTCAAAATTACAATAAAAAATAATTGGGCGATAGGAAGATCATCAACGTCATTTTCATCAGCAATAATTTTTGCTGATCAACAGAACAAGACCATTGTGGACATTATTCATCATTTCAATAACTTGCTCCTGATCAGCTCTCACTGGTTGATCGGATTCGTTCTTGACGACAAAATAACATTTGCATCAATTATTACTGGAATTATCGGAATCGAGCACCTTCATTGCACCACCAAATTATTGTTAGCTCCATACATCCATCAATCATTTACGACAAAACATTGTAAAATTATTTTCATCATTATTTCTCATACGATTCATACATTCCGATTGTATTGAAAAGCAACAAAAAGAATTTTTGGTATCATGAGAAAAACGCTTGTGCTTGATTTGGACAATACTTTAGTGGCTTCTTTTTCAACATCCAAACAACAGCTTCTGGAAGTGTGTGATTTAGTAGTAACTGTAGCAAGAGAGAAGTTCCATGACACACTTAAAATTGCTGTTTTCAAACGACCCTACCTTGACGAATTTCTAGAGGTGGCATGTAGTTTATTTGATGTATGGATCTTCACTGCCTCCGATAAGTCCTATGCTCAACCAGTTTGTGAACAACTTTTGAATAGCAAATCAAGATTTAAAGGATGCCTCTTCAGAGAATCACTTTCGAAAGGCGTAAAAGATCTGTCGATATTTAATGTGAGCATGGATCAGATTATGATTATTGATGACGATGAATATAATTATCAATTACAACCAACTAGTAAGTAACGCTTCACTCACATTGATTAAGGCTGGAACTCATGTGATTCAAAATAGACGGTGTGGCTATAAGCTCCTTTGGTTTCGATACCATGTCAATTGCTAGAGAGCAAAAACTTGATTGTGAATTGAAAAATTTGATCGATCTATTGAAAGCTGTTGCTCAATCAGAAACTGTATATGGACCTATTAGCAGATACAAGCAACTACACACAAGTAGTTATTTGAATTGTGATCTTTCTCCAATCACAACAGTGGGAACACCTGCAATCAAATCATTCTCCCCCTTTGACGGAATTGATGAAAGTTCTCCTCCTTCGTCCTCATCCTCTGCCTCAAGTGTTCTCATATAACTTGTCCTCAATACAAATTCTTGAATATAGTTGTACATTATTATTCAATAAGCTGTGTTGTTATTTCAAGAGAAGCAAACATCAAAAAAATGTTCGGCAAGACCAGCCAATCTATCTTTTACAATCTCATTTGGAAGAGAACATCAACCACTGCTTTGTTTGTCGGTTTGGGAGCGCTCGCCTTTGAACGAATTGTTGATAGAGGCGTTGATACCTTCTGGGATAATTATAACAAGGGTGTAAGTTTTGTCGATTAAATTTCATTTTGTGATGATGATAGAATTATTTTGCTTTCGCCTCGTACATTTTCATTTATTTCAATTTATATTCCTTTATCAACAACATAACATTGGTATCATCATTAATGATTACTCTAGAGACAATTCAAGGATATTGAACCAATCTACAGAGAAAATGGATGGTTGAAGGAACAAGAAGAAGAATAACTCCTCTCAGCAACATGAACAAAACTACAATCTAATATCATCACATTACTTTCTTCCGTAAATTGCAGATCCGAGGGAAATGAAAGAGAACCATTTTGCTAGTCAATAAATTTCAAACAAAACTTTAATTATTAAAAGAATAATTGCTCTTGCCGAGGATTGGGCCACACAAAAAGAACAAAAAAAGTACAGCTACATTTTTGAGATTGTCACTTCATAAAACACGAAGAGGCTGCATTAATGATTCTTCAATCCCAACAAGAACCTTGGCACGTGTCTTTCACATTCTTCAGACGCAGATGGCATGATAAGGGACGAGAGATAAATGCCAATAACTAAACTTCGTTTCTCCTTCATGAAAGTGCTCACTCAATCATCGTCTCTAATTGGCCTCTCATGCACACGTGTACACAAATTGAAATTACAAAACCTTTAAGCCAGCATCAACCGATACAAAAAAATGAAACCAATCCTTCTATTCACGCTCCTAGCTATTCTCTTCGTTGCTTCTTCCGTATTGGCACAAGATGATCTCACATCAAAGAACTTTGACGAAAAAGTGGCCTCGAAAGAATTTGCCTTGATTGAATTCTTTGCTCCATGGTGTGGCCATTGCAAGAAATTAGCTCCTGAATATGCTACTTTGGCAGAAAAGTTTGCCAACAACGAAAAAGTCTCGATCTTCAAAGTTAATGGTGATGATGAATCTGATTTAATGACTAAATATCAAATTCAAGGATTCCCAACACTCAAGCTTTTCAAGAATGGTAAATTCTTCAGAGATTATGATGGTGATCGTACTGCTGAAGCCATCGCTCAATGGTTGAACAAGAAGACTGGTCCAGTTGCTGTTCCAATCGATAGTGAATCTGCCTTGCAAGAATTGAAGTCATCTTCAAAGGTTCTTGTTGTTGGTTTTGTTTCATCAAAAGACTCTGACAATTACAAGAATCTCCTCGAGGCTGCTGATAACAGTGATTTGGAAGACTTTATTGTTGCTGTTGTTGTTGGTAATGCTGATTTGAACGCCAAGAACCAAATCACCCAAGACTCTGTTGTCGTGTTCAGAGATTTTGACTCAACACCAGCTGTCTCCGCTAACTTTGATGTTCAAGCTATTGTTGACTTTGTCAAGGAAAATGGTTATCCATTGGTTGATGAAGTTTCTGGTGCCACATTCCAAAGACTTGTTGAAAAGGAATTGCCAATTGGTGTTCTCTTTATTGATTTTGCTGACGAGAGTGCCAAGAAGAAGTACATTGAAGAGTTGACTGAAATTGCTCAACAATTCAAGGGTAAAGTCGTCTTGGGTTATTCCGATGCTTCAATCTATGGTGAACAATTGTCAATTATGGGTGGTAACAAGAATATTATTCCAGGTTTTGCCATTATGGATGTTGTTAACAGAGCTAACTATCCACTCAAGGCCGAATCCATCACAAAGGAGGATATTGCTAACTTTGTTGGTGAAGTTTTGGCTGGAAAGGTACCAAAGTTTGTCAGATCTCAAGAAATTCCAGCTGAAAACAATGAACCAGTCAAGATTGTGGTCGGAAAGTCGTTTGATGACATTGTTATTAACAATGACAATGATGTCTTGTTGGAATTCTATGCTCCATGGTGTGGTCACTGTAAATCATTGGAACCAGTGTACAACCAATTGGCTGAAGAATTGAAGGATGTTAAAGGATTGACCATTGCCAAGATTGATGCCACTGAAAATGACACACCAATTAACATTGAAGGTTTCCCAACTATTTATTTCTTCCCTAAGGGTGGTAAGCAATCTCCAGTTCCATATGAAGGAGATAGAACTAAGGACGATTTGAAGAACTTCTTAAAGACAAACGCTGTTGGTGCTGTTTTCTCTGAGAAGAAAGACGAATTGTAATTTATTTACTCTCCCTGTTGGTTTTGGTTTAATAAACCACATATTCTTCTAGAATTTGTTTCACCTTCCTTGCATCGTCTTTGGCGTCATGGTGAATTAGATCAAATCAAACAGGGATGGCCAAGATACTTGGCACCCAGTGCCACGTCATTTTATAGTATCATCCATCTCTTTTTTTGATCAACAAGGAGACAATCCAGGTGCTCTGAATTCACTAATTAATTCAATGGAATGCTTGAAGCAAACAATCCATTGTTCAAAAAAGAGAGGAAAACAAAAATGTTCATTGTAATAAGAGTTGACCAAGTTTCCCAAAAAATTTGTTAAAAAAAATCGAGATACTTCATTTGCGCCCGCTCGCTGAAGAAATCATCTCTCCAAATCATCATCATCATGTCGAATAGTTTTGCTCTTTTAGAGGCTGCTTCCAACAGCGACCCACAAGAAATCGCTGCCAAGACAAAGGAAGTCAAACAAGATAAGCCAAAATTTGTTGAGGAAAAGAAACCAACCCAACAAAGAAAGCCAAAGCCAACCACTGCTCCATCCGAGCAAGTTGCTTCAACTGAAGAAGGATTCCAAGGTACCCGTGCAAAGGGACGTGGAGGCAGACCACAACATCATCAAGCTCCAAAGAAAGGTAGAGCTTTTGATCGTCATGTCTCTGGTACTGGAGTAAAGAAGGGTGAAGTCAAGAAGGGTGGCGGTGGAAAGGCCAACTGGGGAAAGCCAACTGATGAAAAGGCCGAGGAAAAGACTGTTGAAGTTGCTTCTGAATCTGCAGGTGAACAACAACCAACTGAAGAAAAGAAGGAAGAAACGACACAAGCCGAAACTGAAGCACCACAACCAGTCGACACCAGTTTGACTTTGGAAGAATACCTCAACCAAAAGAAGACTGCTAAAGTTACATTGAAGAAGGAAGCAGGTGAACAACTTGTTACTGGTAAGAATGTTAAACTCACTGGAGAGGAATTCGCTAGATCATCCGAAGGAGTCTTCCAAAAGGAAAAGAAGAAGGTAGAAAAGGAAGAAAAGGCCGAAAAGAAGGCTGAAAAGAAGCCAAAGGCAATTGATGTCTCCGAATTCTTGGACTCTGCCTCACTTGAAAAGATCAAGGAAAGAAGAGATAAGGAATTGTTGGAAGGACCAAAGCAACAAAGACCTCGCACACAAGGATCTAGACCAACTGGTGGTAGACCTGGAAACAATAACAACAAGAAGGGACCAAAGCAAGGAGGAAACAAGGATAAGAGTGCAACAGGACCAAAGAAGCCTCGTCCAGTCATCAACAAGGATAAGGACTTCCCAGCTTTGAGCCCACAAAACTAAATTAGTTTTTAACTCTTTTTCAAAAATATACATAAAATTAATTTAAAATATTTCAAAATTTCATTGAAGTCATGTTCATTTATTGAGCTTGGCCTGCTTCCAAGTTTTCCCCCAATTTTCATCGGTTTGGATGTGCCCTTTTCTTACGTACTTGGCAATATTTCTTTCAAAGTCCTTAGTGGAAAAGGATTGAGTAGTTTTAAGGACAAATCCTTCTAATCCTTCTCGTCCACCAGCTTGGCTGCTTGACTTGTTTTTAATTTGCTCATCCATCCATTGCTTGATTTCTGATAAGGAATTAAATGTACCTAAAGATTGTTCAAATCCAATATTATTAATATCTCTTGTGAATGCTAGTGTACAAGACATACCTCTGAAAAGAACAGGTACTATTTGAATATAATTCATCAGATCATTTTCGTGTACAAAATTTACCATTTCATCCCTGTTGTTGCAATGCAATTTAAAGTTGAAAAAGTTCGAAGATGAAAATATTTCAAATAAAAACACTAGTGCCGTCAGAGCACGCTCTCAACCTACCATCCATACCATCGATTCTCATTCAAATCTAAAATTGCAAATAAATAAAAGAAACTCTTCAAATTAGTATACTCAATGGAATGTACTCCATATAAATTCTCTCCAAATAAGATCAAATGATCTGGTATCAAATACTTAAATTGAGAATATAATTGCTTGATAGGACCAAAGCTTGCATGAGAGGCTTCTTTTGATGTCGTTCTAGCATAAATCTTTCCTTGAAATAATTGACAATTTCCTCCATCCATCTTTTCAGTGATAATGACTTCGGTAGGTGCAATGAATTGTGTGCAATGTTTTTCCGACAAAATGACATCGTCATCGGAATGTTCAGGACTGAATGGAAGATGAGGAGTTCTTGGATACTTTTGTGGTTGAAGATGAGAGGACATGATGATTTCAATAATTGAGCGACGATCACTATGACGTTGTAGTTTGTTGTTCAATTAATTTTTTTCGAGGTTTGTGAAATGACAAAGTTTTGAAAATGAACTTGTTCAATTTCATTTTCAAGACTGAAATTGAAAGTACGAACTTGGCTATTTTTAAGAAACTTAAAAATATTGAAATAATTTATTAATTCATTTCTCCAAATCTCATCCTTAGTGTTATTACATGTACTTTTAGGTGGTTTACATGTTTTCATTCGATGAACAATCAAGTCACTTGTCTCATTTCATCACCCATGTATCTTGAAAAACTTATTTCCAATTCATCCAAATGCATTTTACAACTCTTCCATATCCGTTAAAATTGTTTTCACAGCATTAATGACGTCATTCTCTGGAATGATTAAATCAGAATCGTGATGTCCTTCACCACAAATAAGTGTGTATTTGAGTTTCATATTTCTTGAAAAGCACATGTAATCTTGAGGAAGTTTGCCCCATCTTGTGATTTATAATAAATATTCAAATAATCATCCGTGGTGAAGATTAATGTTTTAAAGATGAAATTCAATAATATAATAAATATTCAAATAATCATTCGTGATCAACACTTACCCCAATTCAATAATTCCTGTACCAGGTCTCGAAAATAATATATTCGATAAGGATGCACCATGAGGAGAAATGAGTATATCACTTTCATAAAAGACTCGTGCCACTTGTTGAATGTAATGAGAAGGTTCTAGTTTTTGAATGATATAATCTCGTACATGATGTTGAGGAAAGGTCTTTTTCAGTAATTGTAAAATCGAGTTGTGATTTTTCACATTTCTCACATACGCATTTCGATCAATGAGTGTAATGATTTTGGATGTTTTCTTTTTCGATTCGAGAATCATTCTTGGAAATTTTCTTGCCATTCCTTCCATGATTTTCCTATTTAAATTTAGATATTCCAAAATATTCATGTGTGGAAAATTATCGTCATCGGCATGATAGAGATAGAGTTTGTTCGCTCTCATGACTGTATTGCGTTCAGTAGTTACCAATGTTCTATTTCCACTGATTACACCTAATTCTTTCATGATGAGATAATAATTCAAAGAAACTGGATTATTCGGCCATATTAAGGGAATATCATTTGGTAATTCAGTGTACATTCGAACAAGTCTTGGAAGAATTTCAACAGGCATGTGACCATTGGCGTACGGTAACACACTATAACCAGGACTTGCGAGTTGATGGAAATGTCGAACTCGGAATGATTTTTTAATGGTTGGTTTCCAACCATATCCGAGTTGAGATTGAATAAGTATTCCTTCATCGTTAAAGGTAGCCCATGAAACATCTGAATGAAAACTCGATTCGTCGACCCATGCACATCCAATTCTAAAATCCATGCTTTTTGATCCGCTAATTTCAATGTAACAACAAGAAATTGATGAAATTGTAAAACGTAACAACAAGAAATTGATGAAATGGTAAAACGTTTCAATGTGTGTTTTCCATACCTGATGCACAAAATGTTCCTGTTCGAAATCTTCTTCGATCTGACTCTCGACATTTGTCAGTCATGTCACGTAAATATTCAAACCTTAATTCATCCACACTATTTTGAGGCAATTTACAAATTTCTTCTTCAGATTTTTGTGACAATTTGTAAGGAATCAATTGGTTATAATATTCTTGATCATTTTCACTCAACTGTAATTCTTTCAAAATTTTAATATATTTCGGAGAAACTGTGGAAAAGACTTTTTTACCTCTTCCATCGTATTGACTGGCAGGAAGTGACCAAAATTTTGAAAAGAATTCTTCTGGAAATGTGTTGCTGTCGAGAGGACAATATGAATTTTCAAGAGATGATGTTTTTGGTGCATCAATGATGAATATTTTCGAAAGAGCCTCCAAATTCATTGTGTGGTTGGATGTTGTTCGCCTAATTCGGGAGAAGAAAATCACGCTCGATAACGTGATGGCAAACAGCAAACCAAGGATGACGAAAGGAATGACTTTTGGCAGGCGACGCATTTTTTTGAAGCAACAAGATCGTCATTTATTTTCATGAATGGAATTACAAACTCATCACGAAGCTACTCCTATTCCATTCGATTGTCTTTTAGATTTTGTGATTCTTCGATTCGAATGTCTTTTGAGTGTACAAATGAACGCACTTTTACAACTTTCCATCTGCTCCTCTGAGTTGAACACTGTAGTCTCTTCCCATCCACAGTAGTGGCACGCATTCATCTCAAGTCTACTTTGCACAATCATTTCTAAACACGGTACACACTTGGAGTTTACTGATAAATTTTCCTTTAACATTTTCAATGGGTATTTTTCACACCCATAAGAAACGAACCTTCCGAAAATACAAGAAAAAGCGAACACTCAGAAATGACAGCTGCAAACTCTTTCAACATTTTGTCGTTTTAGCAAGTACATTTCTGATTCAATGAACACTGCATCTGTGAAACTTCGTCCATGCTGTTGTTGGCGCCAAAATGAAGAACGTTGCTTCCCGCAAATTGGATTCTTCCTTAGAGGGATAGCGCACCTTTTAACGCTTCCAACCGCACGTGTTCCTATTTCTGCAGTGAAACCCAGAATCATCATCACAGGATTCGAGTCGTGTGTGAATCTCATTCTAAAAAAAAAGAAACAACCCGAGTGCGACTTCACATAGACTTGCCAAACAATCTTGCCAAGTGTGGGCCCATCAAGAGAGACTCTCCCATTTTAAAATTTGGTCCAGTATTGAATTGAACCAATAATAATAATAATTTTTCATCTTTTGTGTACATCATTTCACACTCTCACTCTACTTGAGAAAATGTCACATCATCAATATACCTACTTGTCCAATCCTGCATCCTCTAACCTGACTGTCATGTCTACTCCAAAACGAACCAATAACAACACATGCTGTCCTCCTGACCAATTCCTAATTTATAAACAAGCTAAAGAAACACAAAGAAGAGATGCTCACAATGAAAGACTTGTATCGTCCTATCAAGGTTTGAATCAACAACCCTCACAAAAAACTCATCACTCGGTGTGTCGTCGTTTAATATTCGAGGAAGAGGAGGAGTTGTTTGTTGAAAAATCTAATGACAGAATGACAACAACAACAAGCAATAATTCTTCTTTCTTTCAATACTCGATTCAACTTCCACATAACACTCATCGCGTCTCCCATCCTTAACACTTCTTCTCCATTGTAAATATATTCCACCAAGTTTTGAAAGTTTTGTCAAAGAGTGCTTTTCCACACCTAGGTTGCTTTAGGTTTGTGATGATTCATGATCACTTGAAACTCACACAAACAAACCACCATCATGTGGTGGTATTGAGAGGTACCTCCATCATCATAAACATCATGCAAAATATTACGCAATTTGTAAATAAATTCAAGCTCATTCCAGTAAAATTCACTTTAAAAGACAAGTTTTGAATGGACGATTCAAGGAAGTCCTCACAAACGCAACTTTGGAAATTTCCGTCAAACAAGGCATGTCTCACGGAAGGGCAAAAAGCATGAACAACCATTCTTGAATTCATTTTGATTTGGATCTCGTCCCAACACACTTGTTTACAACACAATGAGAATTGTATTTACACAGTTTTAAGACATATACACTGTGAAAACTACATTTCGCTTGTGTTGTTTGTGCATGGAGTCGTGCTATCCATCATAGACTTTCAGAATCTTCATTCTCAAGATGATACATGTTTTCGAAATTTATATATTTACCATTTTCGCTGAAAAATAAAGTGTCATCATTGAGTCTTATGCCCAGGTCAAACAAATTTAAAAATTTATAAGTTTGGTATCATTTCTAACATGCAACTACTTACTTTTCAGCTATGAGTTTGTCACCAGATGAATTTTTGAGTTGAAATTCATCAGAATGTTGCTCTTCTTGTAGGAGAGCATTTCTGAAGTTTGGTTGTTAATGAGGCAAACTACAATCTCCTTATTGCTATGTGTCACCAAATCAATACTAATTTTTGCAGGGAAACATGTCTTGTTTTTGCGAATACACTCTGCTTCGAATAAATAATAGAATTTCCGTGAAAAGCATCTTACACCGGCAACCAATTGGTTCCATACTTCTATTAGACCGTGAGGTGGTTGATGTTTGAGACAATCACTAATGTCATAGTTAGATGTTTACAACTTTGATGTTCTGAAGTGATTGCGTAGGAACATGTGCTGTATGACTTTCCATCTCATGTTTCGAGAGAAATCACTTTCATCACAAATGTAGTGTTGAACGATTTCATGGAATATTTTGAGGTGAGATTCCTTGCTGCTGTGTTGTACTTGTCTCATTAAATGCGAAAAGTGTTCAATTTCTTCATCTGTTATTCGAAGTAATAGACATGAGATGGTGTTTGGTTGTTGTGTGGAAAGCGCTCTTGAAATGAATTCTCGGGCATGAGCTAGAATTCTCTTCGTTTTCACTAATCGAATCACTCCAAAGAGTATGATCCATAGAAAGGGTAATTTAGACGAGAGAGAAAACCATCTTGGAAAATTAGGTAAATCTGATGCAACGCTCACAATAGAGAGGACGTAAAATAATAAGGATTCTTTGGTTCCTCTCGTTATTGGTGCAAGCAATTTTCGAAGAAAACTGGGTGAGAGTGAGTAAGCAAATTCTTCTTCAAATCGTGTGGACTGAATATTTTCTCTACAAGCATGAATCAACTCATGTAATATTAATTCTTCTCTATTCAGAGAGTAATATTTTGGTTTGTGTTTCAAGAGAGTGTGTAGTTGGATAAAAACTCCAAAATTTTCAATGGAAATGCTTACGCCACCACTTGATAATGGAAGAGATGTACTCGAATAGAGACCTGTCACCCACAAGCAGTGATGTATTCCGAAAAATTTGGATAGTTTTTCTTGAATGCCTTGTTCTAAAAGGTGTTCACAAGGAATTAAAGAGCTGTCTTTGTCTTTTGAATAGGATCGTTTGTAAGTGTGTTCAAATTTCAGTAATAATCTTAATTGTCTGATTATGAACAAGCTGTAGTCCATGTAAGATCGAGATTGGCCCCAAAGGAATCCACACTGGTCTAACAAGGCTAAAATATCTAATGGAATAGCATTTTCCTTTTTTTGAATAATATCAAATAGCAAAGTGACTACACTGGGAAGCTCTTTACACAAGGTCAGCATTCTCACAAATTGTGAGTTTTTTGCATCTGAAATGTCACTCGGCTTGAGGGATAATAATACTTTTTTCAAAAGACTAGAATATTGTTTAAGGCGAGGATCTTTCAATGTATCATAAATACTTTGGAATGTTGACATTGTGTCATGTGGGTCCATGATTTCAACCATCTGATGAGTAAAAAATTGAAAATACTCATCAGCATCTTGCGATCCGTCAAAAAGTAAACTCGACAAGTTGCATCCGCTCCTTTCAAAAACGATCAGGATTTTCAACAAATCCTTCATCATAATATTGATTATCATGGTAGAATCTTGTTCCTTTTCATTGCTCGGGAAGGAATCTCTGAAGTCACTGCTAGCCTTCACTAAGAACCCATTCCCGATGCTAATTTTCATTTTTTATTTTGAAAAAAATATTGAAAACCGTTTTCTGCTCGGTACTCAGCCCACATCATCATCATTTCCTTTCGTATTAAAAAACAAAACAAATTTTGGATGCAACGAATTATATAGTTTAAATTATCGGAATTAATGAGCAAAAAGTCATCCAAGTCTAACAGTAGTAAATCCGATCTAACTTCTAATGATGAAGATGTGAAGGTTAATTTTGTGGAGAACCCGTCCACATCGGAGTTGTTGGATGTGGTAAAACAATTGATTTCTAGGGTAAAGTAAGTATCATTTGAGATTTATTTAATATAACAATTGATAGTTCGTTGGAAAACAAAGTTGCTGATCTTACCAAACAATTAGAAAAGGAGAAAGGATCAAAATCTAAGAAAAAGACTAAAAAGAAATCTAAGGATGAAGTCTCTCAAACTACTGAATCTACAACGGACACGATCACTGACACAGTGATAGAAACGCCTACAACCACCTCGGAACACGTCACCGCTAGAGAAATTGTGATGTATGATTTAGATCCCCCACAAATAGAAGAATGTTGTGAAGTTGCATTAGATGCTAATTCATCTGCAATTAAAATAATCGATGATGCTACCTTGATCTCTCAATCAAATAGCTCAATCAAGGCATCTTCCATCTACAGAGATGATATGGATTACGAAGAATTTATATCAAGTGATGAAGAATTTGTCGAGCCAAAAATTTTGCAGATGGACTTTTCACAAGGTGAAGACGCTTTAAGCTCAGAAGAAGACACTGAATTAGCCAATACCACTTTGAAAGAAATTGGAGAATTTGTCCCAGAGTTTATGTTTGAAAAATTATTTCCACACCAAAAGCGAGGTGTCAAGTTTCTTTGGGATAATATCAACAAAGGAAGTGGTTGCATTTTAGCTGACTTTATGGGAATGGGAAAAACACTGCAAACAGCATCATTTCTTCATTTATTCTTATCTCAAGGCAAGGCAACAACAGTCCTTATTGTTTCCCCAGCATCTGTAAATACTCATTGGGTACGAGAGTTTGAAACAATCAAAAACTGGTCGAATGGAGCAACCACGTTTACAATAACCACTCATAGCCTAAGCTCAAAAAGTTCTGCTCCAGAACGAAAAAAAACTGTGAAAACATGGTTTGACAATGGAGGTGTGATGATCACATCGTATGACATGTTCAGAACATTATGTGTAGACAAAGATTTTTATGAATATTTGTCAAACCCTGGCCCAGATGTTGTAGTGTTAGATGAAGGTCACAAAATCAAACACTTTTCTTCAAAAATTGCCAAAACTCTCAATACCGTACAAACAGCCAGAAGGATAATTTTAACTGGATACCCTTTTCAAAACAATCTTTTGGAATATTGGACCATGATTAATTTTGTTTCTCCAAACTTTTTAGGAGAAAAATCGAATTCAAACGAACGTATTCTAAGCCAATTCATAGAGGTCAAGTCTCAACCAATATCAACGAAAAAAGAATTGCAAGAAGAAGAGCATGGTTGTTATACGAAAGAGTTAAATCGTTAATTTTGAGAAGAGATGCCTCCTTACTCAAGAAGTTACTTCCTCAAAAAGAAGAAATAATGTTGACCATCTCAAATAGTGATGTACAGCGGAAAATGTACAAAATATTGATAGAATATTTAAAGAACCTGAACGCCAAAATCAATATTTTTTGGACATATGATGTAGTTATCATGTTGTGCAATCATCCAGACGTTCTACTCAACTATTTCAATTGGAAAACATCTCAAGTTGAAAATCAAAAAAAAGAAAAAGAAAATAAGGAAAAATCAACGAAGAAAGAACTTTTAGAATCCTCGTACTCAGTGGAGCAAGAGACAAACAGTGGAGAACTTTTTGATCCACCAATAGATGAAGAGGAAATTGACAGTTATCTCGACACTGAGGAGAAAGATGATGATAACATTTCAGATGATACAACCATGGATCAAAAAGCTCTATCTATTCTTGAAGAGATATTTTCAAATCCCGAATCTATTGGCTACAAGAAAGGAGAGCTAAACAATGGCGGAAAAATGATTCTGTTGTTTAGCGTAATGTTCCAATGCAAAAGTATGGGTGATCGATTGATAGTATTCAGTCGAAGTATCAACACATTGAATTTTATTGAAGGCACTCTTAAGAGATACAACAAAAAGAACACAGAACAAATTAATTTTATGCGCTTTGATGGTAGTACTCCATTTGAAACGAGACAGTCGTGCATTGACAAGATTAATGATATTAATAACAATATTGATGTACTGTTGGTGTCAACACTTGCAGGATGTGAAGGAATTAATTTAATGGGGGCCAACAGAGTCGCACTAGTCGATGTAAATTGGAATCCTTCTCATGATAGTGAAGCAGTGTGTAGAGTGTTCAGAATTGGCCAAAAGAAACCTGTGTACATATATAGATTTATTTGTGAAAATACGATGGAGGATTTGGTGCTCAAAAGGCAATTACAAAAAGAGAATCTTGCTAATTGGATTGTAGATGACGGAAATACAAGCGTAGACACATACTATACCAAAGATTTATTAATTATTCCTGATGATAACAGCGTGATGGCCGCAAATAACAAACCAGAATTTGTGGATGCTTCAATCAAGGATGAAGTAATTTTGGGAATTGTAAACAAATATCCACATTGGATCAAAAGAGCAGAGATACGTGATCAACTCTTGAAAGATGACCCACAAAATATTTTGACTGAAGAAGAGAAAATACTGGCCCAAAGCGAAAATGAATTTGACACAGTATATACATCTAAACGAACCTATTCAAGGAGTAACAATTCCACAAATAGCACCCAAAAAGATAGTGCAAAAAAGAATATTCAACGAAAACATGCCACGCCACAAGACTCTGTCAGTAGCAATGCAGGAAACAGTACTTGCGGTAGCTCTTCAACACGAGAAAGCAACGAGACCTTATGGCTAAGGAGGCAACAAGTTCTAGTTCAAAAAGAGACTCAAGAGGCAAACAAAATACTCGAGATGCTCCAAGTGAAAGCTCAAGCAACAAGTAGTTCTGTAGATGATACACATGATGGTGGTAAATCTTCTTCCTCTACACCTAGCAAAACACCAACTTCTGAAGGCAGCTCCACAGTGACTCCTCCTTCGGCAGGCACACCCTCTCATCACACACGCTTTGAAAAAGAAAAGACAATTATGATGAAGCAACTAGTAAGCAAATCTAAATCTTCATCAAACAACAATCACAATACTTCAATGGAAGACCCTTATGCAATTGACTTGGAAATTGAAAATACAAAGAAGAGAAGAAATAATTATCGAACGTTTAATTATCATTCAGAACATGGAAAGAGAGAAAGTGAAAGGCCACCAACTCATTATGGTAGAAGCAATGCAAATCGGCAAAACCAAAATGGTGACAATAAGAGATACAAAAAGTATTAAAAACTGCAAAAAGGCTTATCTTCGTCGGTTGTTTCTTGCTTTTGTTCGTTTTGGTCACCTTCGTCATTCGTTCCCATTATGTAGTCTTCTACAGTCATGTTCAAGTCCTGTCCTGTGACTTCCCACGATGCATCTTTTCCTTGTGCCATCGCCAAAATATCTGGAGGTATGTCTTTCTTGGATCCCAATACAGCTAAAGCATGGCCTGTGGACACAGCACCGAATAACGTTTTGGCTGCATGGCTGATATCTTCCACAGTTGCTGTCATCACTTGCTGTTTAAGCAAGGAAAAGTCCTCATGTGTAATGCCAAACATGAATTGCTTAGTTGCTCTTTCGTGTGGAGGATAAACAACAGAATCCCCTAATTCTCTCATGGCCGCTACCTTATAGCTCATCAATTCTTCCTCATCAATTTCATCAATGCCAAAATCAATAAATCGTTGAATTGTTTCTACAACCTCTAAAATACTGACATGAATGGATGACGATGTCAGTAGAGTGAGAATAAATGTTCCATCCATTGTGTACTTTGCTGTTGTGGGCCTTGATGCATCTTTAAACAATTTTCTATTCAATGTCTCAACCAATAGATTAATATGGCCTGCTTTATCTGCAGTAATTGGAGAAGTTGTGTTAACACTTCTACAAATAATTCTATGTCCTTCTGGAATTATGTCATCGTCAATCACAATATATCGGTGTTTGTCTTTACTTGATTTGACAAAAGTGCCATATCCAATGTGCTGCATCGAAGTGTCGAAAGTGTCAGGGTTCGACTCAAGGAAATCCTCAGCCACTTTACAAACAGAATCGAGATGTGAGGAGCTCGTTGTCAACAATAATTTAGTGTTAGACTTTGAACTTAGTTGTCTATAGAATTGAAAAAGTCGCTCTTTCACACTTTTTAAACTACCAGTAGACATACTCTTTAAAAAAGCTAATTGAGCAAATCCACCAACATAGTCATGCAATTTCTGTACAAAACTTTCGTATAACCGGTTTAAAATTAAATACATACCGTAACGGGATTCACTTTGGACTCTGAAGAGAGATGACATAATCCAATCAACCCATGCTTTGAAATAATCTCATCTGAAAGAGTTTGTAAAATATCTCTAATCATGTCATCATTGAGTGCATGAGGTTGCATATTCTTGAG
The DNA here is from genome assembly GCF_003324165.1 of Naegleria lovaniensis. NCBI lineage: Eukaryota > Heterolobosea > Eutetramitea > Acrasida > Naegleriidae > Naegleria > Naegleria lovaniensis. The sequence goes on from NW_025407839.1 coordinate 371,109, forward strand.
CTCAGAGTCATTTAACATGGCATCTAAAATATCGAGAGCTTTGAATAAGTGTTTTTTCAATACTTGAGTCCTGACAACAATTCCACATTTAACAGAATCCCAATCAAAACGGTCATGCATTATTTCAACTTTGGTTTCGATTCCTCTGGGAAAATATTGTTGTTTAAACGATTCCATGAGGGCATCTGTTGCATCTCTTGCTCCTATTCGGTTGATCAACTTGGCAATGATTGGATAGTAGTGAATGTCGAAAATCTTATTTTCAGTTGCAGAAACATAGATAGGCTCGTATTTGGTCAGTGAAATATCAACTAAATCACCGTTGGCTTCTTGAACATTCAAAAAAAGTCTACCATGTAGCCGTGACTCCACTCGCTGGCTGATGAAAGATGGAGCAATCTCAGAGCTTGGCTTAAAGTCTAAATTTTGTGTAACTTTGGACTCAAGCAATAGAGATCTTTGAACGGCAGATGATTCTTTAGCTAGCTCTATAGGTTTTGTTGCATTGATCATGAATATAATTTTTTCGCTGTTGGAGAGGAAGTATTTTTCTTTGATTGATTGAAAGCATGCAGAAGTGTCCGTTTCAATTAACTTCCTCAGTTCCAATAATGTTTGTGAAATGCCGATACAATTCGAAAATCTTTCAAGAAATTGTTTGGAATTAGTACTGCTCTTCCATGAATGCAAAGAGCCCTCTTGAACATAGTGTGTTGAATAATTGAATAATGTTTGAATCTCCATTTGTAGCTTATCTAAATACAACAGTGCATTATGGACTCGGATATTTTCAATGACATGTTCGAGTCTATTCTTTACAAGTTTCATATTTTGCAAAGAAATCCCTTCTACTCCAACAATAAAGCAAAGTTCGTTCATTGACTCGTTAAGGCCATTGTGGCTAAAAGGCCTAAAAGATAAAGAACCAAATTCCTGATTGATTGTGTCTTCAAGACAACTGCTTAATATCTTTAAAAGAATGTAATCTTTTTGATTCTGAAATAACAAAAGTTAAAATAGAAGGCCAACTTGAGATGACTTACAGAAAATTCACAATTCAGCTTGTAGGCAATGGCAGCCTTTCCTTGATTATTTGAAGGTAGAGATCCATCAACAACATATTCCTCTTCAATGATTTCTCTTGCTGCCGAGTGAGTTGGTTTTTGAAATGCAGAAGCGGTGCGCTTGGAGTATGAATTTGTGAAGAGACAGTTTCGAGAGATGTTATCACGTCTTTAACATCTCCTCCTGCAGAAAGAAAGATACTGTTTGATGGGCTGTAAATTGCTCTGTATTGTTCTTCCAAGTTATCAAGCTTCATACTTGTCACAGAATGAAACATCTCATCGAATGATGGGATAGTTCCATAAAGATGGCTTAAAATACTTCTTCCAAATCGTGCCGATGGATATTGGAGCTCAATATCATGAAGGAATTCATTGCACTTTCGTGGAGAGATTGGAAATATTGATCATCCCATGACGGAAAGAAAATTTCTTTGTTGACAGTATCTACCAATTTTCTATGTTGCACTTCGTTGTTGGTAGTAAATTGAAATGATTGAATTTGTTGGTGTGTGTCGATAGTAAATATTGATGGATATATTTGAGGAGAATAAATAAATTTTGCGTTCAATTTTGATGCAATTAAATTATTCAAATGATGATAGGTTAATAAATGAATTGGAGAAAAGCTGTCGATAG